>NC_067398.1:79164839-79479006 GCF_016432865.1 Antechinus flavipes | reverse complement strand
AAAAAAAAAAAAAAAAACAAAGAGAAGATGCTGAGTGAAAAGAGCAGGACCAGGAGATTATTTTGTACTTTAACAACAATACCATATGATGATCAATTCTGATGGATGTGACTCTCTTCAACAATGAGATGAACCAAATCAGTTCCATTTGTTCAATAATGAATAGAACTAGCTACACCCAGTGAAAGAATTCTGGGAAATGAGTGTGAACCACTACATAGCATTTCTAATCTCTCTGTTTTTGTTTGCTTGCATTTTTGATTTCCTTCACAGGTTAATTGTACATTATTTCAAAGTCTGATTCTTCTTGTGGAGCAAAATAACTGTATGGATATGTATACATATATTGTATTTAACATATACTTTACCATATTTAACATGGATTGGTCTATCTGCCATCTGGGGGAAGGGTGGGGGGAAGGAGGGAAATAATTGGAACAAGAGGTTTTGCAATTGTCAATGCTGCAAAATTACTCATGCATATATCTTGTAAATAAAAAGCTATAATATATGATCTTCTGAGATCACTTATGTATGGAGGAGGAGAAAGGTCCAGAGAGAGAAAGTTTCTTCTCCATCTTGAACCTACCCTTCTCTTTACTTGTGAAGGAGGAGCCCCCTCCTCCCTGACTTTGGAAAAGCCTGAATCTTTCTCCTCAAGATCATATAGCTTCAGAGAATATCAGAGTGGGAAGAGGACTTAGAACATAGGCAGTCCTTAGAACAAAGTATACATGCTAGAACTGGAAGGAATCTTGGAATACAAAAGATGGAATGTCAGAGTAGAAGAGCCTTTAGAACATATATTACAGATTCTCTGCTGTGAAAGCCTTTGGGAATCATCTAGTTCAACCATCTCCTTTTGTAGTTGAGGGGTCTGAGACTCCAAAAGAATAAGGAGTTTTAAGGGTTTTCAAGAGTTTTCCATCCCCTTAGAATCCTCTCTAGGGGCTTGTTCTAAGGCCCCCTATCTTAGGGACTAGAGCCAAACTAAGAACCCCCTTCTTCCCCAATCATCATGCAAGAAGGCAAAGTCCAGGACCAGGGTAATTGTAGAAGCACTGATCCCATTGACCTACCACCACAAGTCCCTTTATGGTCAGTGGGTGGTAATGTTTTCCTATCCAAGAAACACCCAATTAAGAACATCAGAGGTTTACAAAATCCCTTTCCACCACCCAAGGAAGGGAAGACCCTCTCCCCACTGAGAGCTGGAGCAGGGCAAAAGCTGCCAGAAAGCAACAAAACTCTGCCTGGCCTAGGGCTTCCTTTAATAAGCCAGCTTGCTAAAGGTAACTCACACTAATGACTTCCCGAGGTTAATTGCCGTGAGTAATAGGCTTCTCTAATCTGTCTGCCTCAGGGCTGCTCCCAATGGGGCTTCGGGAGGCCCCACGTGCCTGTGGTTCCCAGGATCAGTCTTAGTGATCGCTGTGATACTAGGAAGCTCTCCAGGCTTCCTCTCAAGCACCAAAGGGACCTAGAGCACCTGAGTCCCCAAAGTACTTTGGCAATGAATTTTTGTTGTTGTTTGTCCTTCCTTCTCAAAGAAGACCAATGACATCAGGAGGGAATGTCTTGACTTGTAAGTGAACTGGATATAAGTGAGGGAGGGCTGTGCAAAGTCATCAGTCTCACTTTCACCTCCACAGTCATCTGAGTCCAGTGACAAGATATAGGTCAGAACAACTGGTAATGGCCCCAGATTCAGTGGGAAGCCTTGACCTTTTTAAGCCAAGGTCTTTCCCAGATCTCAATTTGTCTGAAGCAGTGTCCATTCGATGATTTAAGGTAGGTAAAAAATGAGGCAAAAACAAAACAAAACAAAATAAAAAACATCTAGTTTTTCGACTTAAAAATTCTGGATTCTGAGCAGAACATAAACAATTACTATTTATGCTCATTCTGAGCCATCAAAACCCAATGAACAAGGGAGACAAAGGCTGCAACCTGTTGGCTAATCAAACGAGAGTCAGAGTGATTTGAGTTTAAGATATGGCCAAGTGGCTCCATTTAAATCCCAATGGGCTTTATCAAAGCCTAGTTTTCCAGTGCTGTATTTCAAAAAATTATAAAGGAAATTACATGGGTCAAAGGAAGGAAGGAAGGAAGGAAGGAAGGAAGGAAGGAAGGAAGGAAGGAAGGAAGGAAGGAAGGAAGGAAGGAAAGAAGGAAGGAAGGAAGGAAGGGAAAGTGGAGGGGAGGGTGAGAGGAAAGGTGAGAGAGGGAAGGGGAAGGGAGAGAGGGAAGGTAGGGGGAGGAAGAGAAGGAAAGAGGGAAGGAGAAAAGAGAGAGAGAGGGAGGGAGGAAGAAATAATCTATTGCCAATTCTATCGACAGACTGGATGACTCAACCAGAAATGAATTCTAAGCAACTAGACAATGTGGGTCACTGAGACTCTGCCCAAGGAAAAGTGGGAGTAGAAGAAGCTGGGCTACAATACAGCTACCCCATGAAAATGGCATGGCTTAGGTACAAACCTGCCCTGTTACATATTAGTTTTCACAGTACAGTCATCTATAAAGGTATCAGAATAGGGCTGCTAACAGGAAGTGAATCCCATCTCCTTGGCAGAGATATATAGCCTCAGGTATTTCTCTGCTAGGTGAAGAGGCTGGCATTTTAGATAGGAATCCAAATTACTGGTCCAAATTAAGTGGCTCTGGGATGCCAGCATGGAGCCCTACTCCTCCATGTTCACATCCCTTAAATCCCCTTCCCATTAAAAAGCCAGAACAGGGATAGACTTTCTCTCTAGAGCAATCCTTTTCTACTACCCGCAGCATCATTTGTTCTACTATCCTTTTTAAAATTTCCTTCATGAAATGATTTCTAAGGCAGGGAAAGAATGCTGGGCAATCACCAGTTACCTCTTAATCACCAAATCTAATGGCTCTTTCTAAATCTTCATCCTCTTCAATCTCTCTGCATCATTTCAAACAGTCGACTACCCTCTCCTCCTGGATAGTCTTCCTTTCTGGGTTTCCATGGTGATGTTCTTTCTTGGTTCTCCCACCTGTCTGGGCTTTTCTCTAAGTTT
This sequence comes from Antechinus flavipes, assembly GCF_016432865.1. NCBI lineage: Eukaryota > Metazoa > Chordata > Mammalia > Dasyuromorphia > Dasyuridae > Antechinus > Antechinus flavipes. Next base: position 79,475,965 of record NC_067398.1, on the reverse strand, counting down.
CCTTTGTTGGATCATAATCTGTGTCCCATCACATAAATCTTAGGGCTCTCTCCTGGACCTTATTCTCTCTACACACTCTCTTGATGATCTCATTAGCTCTCATAAATTCAGTTATCATCTCATTTCAGATGATATCTGTAACTATATATCAGATGATATCATATCTATATATCCAGTCCTGATCTTTCTCCTGAACATCATCCTATATCACCAGTTGCCTATTAGATATTTCCATTTAGATGTCCCATAGGCAATTCAAATTTAACATATACAAAATAGAACCCATTATATTTCCCCCAAAACCCACTCCTGCTAACTTTCATATTTCTGTCAAGGACCCCATTAGTCTCCTGCTGTAATTCTCCCAATCATTCTCAGTTTTTCACTCTTTTCCTCCCCTCCCCCCATCCAATCAGTTGTCAAATATTGTTGATTCTATAAGTCTAAAGCATTTGGGCTTCCTCTCTACTCACAAACCATTATTCCAGTATAGGCTTTTATCACCTCTTATTTAAATTTCTCCTAGCTCCAAACCATCTTCCTCATAATTGCCAAAGAGATATTACTAAAACTAAAATGTTCAATAAACTCCAGTGCACTGATTTTCTCTAAGATAAAATTGTTAGTCAGTTAAGTCTGACTGTTCATGATATTTGAGGTTTTCTTGGTAAAGATATTGAAACGGTTTGCCATTTTCTTCTCCAGCTCATTTTATAGGTGAATAAACTGAGGCAAACAGAGTTAAATGATTTGCCCAGGGTCACACAGCTAATAAGTATCTGAGGCTAGATTCAAATTCAGAAGGATTCATTCCTAACTCTAGGATGGATACTCAATCCATTTTGCCACCTAGGATTAAATATATACTTCTTTGTTTGGTTTTTAAAGCTCTTTAAAATCTGGTTCCAACTTAATCTTTCCAGGCTTCCTAATATTTTATGTTTCAATCAAACTGGCTCACTTGCCAGTCCTCTCATACAATATTCCCTCTCTAATTTCTATGTTTTGTCCCAGGCTTTCATTCTCACCTGGATTCACTTCCCCTCCTGACTTCTGTCAAAGATCAGCTCAAAGGACCAGGAGATCATTAAATATTTCAACAACAATAATATATGATGATTAATTCTGATGGACGTGGCCCTCTTCAACAATGAGATGAACCAAATCAGTTCCAATAGAGCAGTAATGAACTGAATCAGCTACACTCAGTGAAAGAACTCTGGGAAATGACTATGAACTACTACACAGAATTCCCAATCCCTCTATTTTAGTCTACCTGCATTTTTGATTTTCTTCACAGGCTAATTGTACACTATTTCAAAGTCCGATTCTTTTTGTACAGCAAAATATTTGTATGGACATGTATACATATATTGTATCTACTTTAACATATTTTACATGTGTTGGTCAACCTGCTATCTGGGGGAGGGAATGGGGAGGAAGGAGGGGGAAAATTGGAATAAAAGGTTTGGCAATTATCAATGCTGAAAAATTACCCTTGCATATATCTTGTAAATAAAAAGCTATAATAAAAAAAAGAAAAAAAAAAGATCAGCTCAAAAATTTCTCCACGAAGGCCTTCCTGATATCTTCTCCACTTCTCTCTACCCACTCCAAATCAATTAATATTTACTTTGTATATTTTTTTATTTTCTTAGGTAATTCACATAAAACTTAGAGTTTTCATCCTAATTCACTTTCAATCTAATTCCTACTACATTTCCCCTCAGAATTCTAGGGGTATTCCTCAGGGTGTTGGAGTCTCTTTGTAATGCCATAGCTCATGAGTCCCCATCTGTATGTTTCCTACCATGATTGGGATACTAATTAATCAGCTTCACTTATTCAGCTTTTTTAAAAAGATGTTTTATAATAGTCATATAATTGATATCAAAAATCTCTCAAATCATGGAAAAGGGAAAAGAACCTACATTTACAAGGTTTGTAGCAGTTCTTTCTTAGTGGCCAGGAACTGGAAATTGAATGGATGCCTATCAGTTGGGGAATGGCTAAATAAGTCATGGTATATGAATGTAATGGAATATTATCATTCTCTAAGAAATGACAATTGGACTGATTTCAGAAAGACCTGGAAAGACTGAACTGATGCTAAGTGAAGAGAGAAGAACCAAGAGAACATTGTACATAGCAACAACAAGATTATAATGATCAACTGTGATGGACTTGGCTCTTTTCAACAATGAGGTGATTCAGGCCAATTCTGATAGACTTGTGATGGGGAGAGCCATCTGCTTCCAAAAAGAGAACTATGGGGACTGAATGTGGATCAAAACATAATATCTTTGCCTTGTTCTTGTGATTTGTTTGTTTGCTTGTTTTTTTTCTTTCTTATTGTTTTTTCTCCCTTTTGATCTGAGTTTTCTTGTGCAGCATAATGAATATGGAAATATGTTTAGAAGAATTTAACATGTTTAATTATTGTTTGTAATTGTAATATGTTGTTTGCTGTCTAGGGGAGGGAAAAGGGGGGAGGAAGAAAAATTTTGGAACACAAGGTTTTGCAAAGATGAGTGTTCAAAACTATCTTTGTATAATTTTGGGGGGGAATTTTTGGGAAGCTATTATAAAGAAACCCCAACATCCCTCAAAATTCTTTAACTAACTTTCCTACAAGTGCAATAAAGTCCAAGGAAAGGTGTATTAAAAGCTATAGAGCACAGAGTGGTAATGCAGCTCCTGGGAATTTTTTGCTCAAGTCCTCAAAATGTTCCCCTTAGTTATGGGGTATTTTTCTCCTGGGCTCTTTGTACAATGTTGAATTTGCTTCTAGTTTATCCTTGGCACATATTGTCAGCTCTTTCTAGGATTAGGATATCAGTGGGAATATGGGAAGCCCCAAATCCTCCAAACCTTTTAAAGCTCACAAGGTCCTCTGATAGCCAAGGGGAGAGTAGAAAGAAAATGAAGATCTAGGCAAAAAGCTGGTCGGTAAATACTTGTCTTCACCAGGGTGTGTGAGGAACATGAAAAAACAGAATGGAAATGAAACAAAATTGCAGGACAAATGTGATAGTTGCTAATTACCACGGTGCCATCTTTTGCCTAGAACCTTTTTCTGAGGATCTAAATACATATTTTAGTATTCTATTAACCAATAATACAAACTCCCTGGGTTCAATCCCTCCCTTGAGTCCTAATACTCAACTGAGTAAGAGGAACAGTGGCCAACCAGAATTTTAGAGATAACACAGTTACTCCAATTTCCTGATTCCTTTAAAAGGAGATAATCATATTTGGCTCTTCCTACTCCCAAACTGAGACATCCTAGATGAGCAGGAGTCAAGTAAGCCAAAAGTTTTCCCCAGATGGCTAGAAAGCTCAGGATGGAATGAGGTCTCAAGACCCACTTTGGCTAAAGCTTTGAGCACAGGAAATTCAAGGTTTCATGAATAGATTTCTTCCTACACTCCCCTCCAGTAGAGAACTACAGAACAGAGTTCTCCCAGAGGAGTTATTTTGTCCACAACTTGGATCTAGGGGAGATAGTCTTCCTCCTTCAGTTAGAGATGATTTTGTCTTTTCTCTGTAGACTTGAAGTATAGGTGGCCCCTGTGCCAGGAAAAGAACCACAAAGACTGTTCAGGTCAAATGTTCCAACCACAAGAAGATTCAAAGCTAATCATGAACTGTAGCTTCACCACTGGGAATTCCCACCTAATTATTAATGCCCGCTCACTGAACTGTACAGATATAAGGCAGAATAGAGGCTCTCCAAAACCACAGATTCACAGGGATGGAAGGGCCCTCGAGAAGATCTGCTTCAAGTGCCAGTTTGAAAGTTGAGATCCAGAAAGGAAACAGGCCATGATTAGTGGAAAAAAGAATGGAACTCAAGTTTCCTGACTTCTCTTCCCATGGGTCCTCTGGTTGGCTCTGCCACATAGAAGGCAATGAAGCACATGGAAGACCACTGCCTCTGGAATCAAAGGATATTTACTACCCATGCGATTCTGGGCAAGTCACCAGACCTTAGTTTTTTTTTTTTTTTTTTTTTTTTTTTAATCTGCAAAAAGGGCGGGGGCAGAGGTCAAACTGCATGGCTTCTGAGGTGCTTTCCAGCTTTACATTGGTTCTGGAGCCTAAGGAAGGGGAGGTAGTTGGAGCTTAGCAGTTATCTTCATTACCATCTTTTTGGGATGCCAGTAAGGTTTGTGTTCTCAAACATGTTTGGCTGAGGTAGCCATGGACTATTCTTTCTTCCTTTAAATGAAACATAAAATCAATTACACTCACTGCTATCGTTATTAGAGGATCTACCTTATGTTATAATTTAGACTTGCCATGTCTTCCTCAGGGCCCTAGTGGAGAATAACTCAGTCTTGGGGCAGCTATAGGGTACAGTTGGAATGAGGAGGACCTGAGTTCAAATCTAGCTTCAGATTGTTACTACCTATATAACTTGGGCAAGTCACTTAATCTGAGAGAAGAGAGAAAGATGCACACACACACACACACACACACAGAGAGAGAGAGAGAGAGAGAGAGAGAGAGAGAGAGAGAGAGAGAGAGAGAGAGATAGAGACAGAGAGACAAAGGGAGAGAAGGACAGAGAGAGAGGGAAGTTCAGTCCTGATTCCCAAAAGCAGATCAGGAGATAGGGACTGAAGATCACTGAGCATCCCAATTTGTGGGTGAGCCTTAAGATGGATAATGTGCTGGATAGAGACTGTTATACTACCAATTAATTTTAACTCATCCACCAGGGCGAGAATATTCCCCCCACAGGAACCAGAATAAATATGCAACTCATTATTTTTAATTAATTGAAATCCTCTGATCTCCCTGTTTCCCAGATCACAATTTGAAAAGAGGAGTCTGAAGTTAAAAAAAACCAAACTACACACAAAACAGAGAAATGGGTGCCTGAGGTAGGCAAAGGAAGTGTTATCTCTTCCTTTCACAGATAAGGAAACAGACCCAGAGAGAGAAAAAGACTTACCTAAATTCACATAGCTATTAAGAGAGACAAGATTAGAATCCACAACTCCTAAAACCTCAATACTTTCTTTTTCCTGCCCATCAAATAAGTTCATTTGTTTGAAAACATTTTAGAAATTTTGATGCTATGAAAACACCAGTTTTTGTTTTTGTTTTGTTTGTTTTTTTTAATCCGGCAGCTGAATGCGAGCTCCAGGAAGTGGCTGCCTTTTTTAAGAAATGTAAGTGATAGATGCTACTCTGGGTGATCTTCCTGGGAGCTCTCATATACTAGGTTGTAGATTTCAATTTTATGTAGTAGAGGCCCAGAAAAAAAAATGTATGAGCACAAAATATGAATTAATCCATACAATAATGAATAACTGACATTTATATGGCACTTTGAGGACTATAAAGTGATTTATGAATATTATCTCATTTGATTTCCACAACAGTCTTGTGAAGTCTATTATTGTCTCTATTTTACAGATGAGGTTAAGAGAGCTTAAATGATTATCTAAGGTCAGTCCTTATCTTAGACAGGACACTTGTCCTATCTTCCTGATTTCGAATCAGATTCAAGCACTGGAAACTTTAGGATAAAGGGATCCCATGATCCTATCAGAGCTGTTGCTCTGAGGCAATCTCAGCTAAGGAAATCACATACTGATATGGAAAGAACATTGGATTTAAAATACAGCTACAGTAGCAACAGGAATAGTAGTAATAGTAGTAGCAACAATAGCAATAGCAGCAGCAGCAGTAGTAATAATAGCAGTAGCAGCAACAGTAATAGCAGTGGCAACAATAACAGTAGTAGCAAAGGTAGTAGCAACAGCAACAGTAAGAGTAGGAGACACAGCAGTAGTAGTCAACATTTATATAGCTCTTACTATGTTAGGTACTGTGTTGAGCACTTTACAGTTACGATCTCATTTGATCCTTACAACAATCCCAAGGTAGGCACAATTGTTACACCCATTTTACAGATAAGGAAGTTGAGGGAAACAAGGGTTAAGTGACAGCTCATACTGCTAATAAGTATCTGAGGCCATATTTGAACTCAGGACTTCCTGACCAGGCCTGGTGCTCTGGATACTAAAGTACCCTGGCCCCCATCCCAGTAACTCCTTCCACTTTTGACCATTATAGTTTTCAGGGACATTTTTTAATTACATAATGGCCTAAATTTGCTTCTTTGCAACTTCTACTCATTACTTCTGATTTTGCATTCTGAAGTCAACCAGAATAAGTAGAATCCCTTTTTCTTGAGGATGATTCTTAAGTCCCCTTAAGTCTTCTCAAATCTAAACTAGACAGTTAGGTAAGGCAGGAAGGAGATGGAGAGCCCTGGGCCTGGAATAGAAAAATCTGAGATCAAATCTAGCCTCAGAAATTTACTAGCTGTGTGACCCTAGCTAGCTAAATTACTTTACCTCTCTTTGCCTCAGTTCCCCCCTCTGTAAAATGGAAATAAAAATAGCACCTATCTCCCCCAGTTGTTGTGAAAATCAAATGAGATAATATTTATATAATATTTATCAGGGCCTGGCACACAGTAGGCACTTAAAAATGCTAACCATTATTCTTCTTAAACTACCCTTTTCCTATATGTTTAGAAGAACTGTATGTGTTTAAACAATATTGGATTGTTTGCTGTTTGTGGAAAGGGATAGCCAGAGGAGAGGGAGACAGTTTTGGGACATAACGATTTTGCAAAGGTGAATGTTGAAAACTATCTTTGTATATATTTGGAAAAATGAAGTATCATTGCCATAAAAAAATGAAAAATGAAAAAAAGCCTGTCCTTTTCCTTTAGCTAATAGACAGAGGACATAGATTCAAAGACCTTTATCTCCCTATTATTCTCCTCTGGATACTTTCCAGCTTACCAATATGCTTCTTAAGCCATGGTCCCCAGAACTGAAAATTCTCTCAATGAGCTATGACAAGGGCACAGTGCAAAGAGGATCTCACCTTTTTCCCAGAAGCTCTGCCTTTCTTAATGCTGCCCAATATTGCATTAATTTTCTGGTGACCATGTCATCCTGCTGGCTCCTACTGAGCTTCCAGCCCATAAAACTCCCAGATCTTTTTCAGACAATCTAGGTATGCCTCTTCCATCTTGTACCTGTGAAGTTAATTTTTTATTTTACCCTGGCATAAGACTTTATATTTATCCCTATTAAGGGATCCTTATCATCTTATTAAGTTTAGCAGTGCTCTAGCCCAGTGATGTCAACCTTGATTAGAAATGGAAGTCAATAAACCATACATAAGAATCCCTCTGGGCTGCTTATTGACTTTGTTTTAAAATGTGGCCTTATCTATGTTTCACTGTATTTTTTAAAATCTATTTTGTTAACTATTTCCCAGTTACATTTTAATCTGATTCTGCCAAACTAAGGAGTGTTGCAGGCTGTTTGCCTGACACCTCTGGTCTTGATTATCAAGATCATTGACATCTCTCATCTAACATGTTAGCTGTCCCACCCAGTTTGGTGCTATTTGCAAATGTAATGCATACAATATCTCTTGGCTTTATTTAAATTATTGATTAAAAATACTAAACAGGAAAGGGCCAAGCACAGATTTCTTAGGTACTCAAATGGACATCTCCTGCTATGCTAACACTGACCATTCATGACCATTCTTTGAATCCAGCCATCCAAAGTTCTAAATTAGTCCCATTGCATTATCATCTACTCTAAATCTCTCCATTTCCTCCACAAGAATAATATGAGATGCTTTTTTCAAAGGGACTAAACCTGTGACTTTATTGGCAAAAGAACTCATGGGTGAAGAACTTTCCTCCTCCTTTACCAATGCAAGTCAGCCCCCTAGAGCTCCTAGGGCATCCATAGACTGTGCCAACCCTGCCTCAACCCTGCCAATGGAATATCTTTATCAATTTTCTGCAGTCTGTGATTTAAAAAAAATATTGTGTTTCAATATAATTTGTTTCCTTTGCAATCCTTTATATTTTATGCTTTTAAAAACAATTCTGAGAAAGGATCCACAGACTTAATAATATAGATAGCATTTATACAATGCTTTGTAGAGGGCTGGAACTTTGGAGAAGTATACTTGAAAAAAGTATACTTGAAACAAGGTGTTAACTCAGTGGAATTGATGAGATAATGGTTCTCTAGTTCACATATATCTAGTATGATATAATGATATAATCACTCTAGATTGGCTTATACTCAGTATACTGTAATAATGTAATTGTAATAGGGGATTTAAGGGCTGAGAGAACTGGGGACAAAATCAGACTCAGACTGAGACTGGTTGAGACTGGCAAACTGCTGGAGGAGACTGGGTCAGACTATGACAGACTGGGACTATGAAGAAGACAATAAATTCTATTCTTGTCCATCCTCATGGTGGCTATCCTATTGAGACCAAGGTCCTTCTGGAGGACCTCCAGAAAGCTAGCCCAGACATTACAGTGATTTACAAGTATTATCTCATTTGATCATCACAACAACAATGGGAGATAAGCACTACTATTATTTCCATTTCACAGATTAGGAAATTAAGGCAGAGATTCAATGATTTGTTCAAAGACACATAGCTAGAAAGGGTATGAGGCTGCTTTGAACTCAGGTTTTCTTTACTCTGGATCCAACTCCTGGAGGAGATGGAGCCAGCTAAATGCTACTTCATCAGACTATCAAAGGAATCCACGACTTAATCACAAGAATGATGAAGAATCCCTGTCTTAGAGGGTTTCCTAGAACTGAGAAGTTATATGACTTGCTGAGTGTCCTACAGTCAGGATGTGTCAGAGAACTGATTCACTCCCAGGTCCTCTTGACTTAAAAACCAGATATCTATCTGCCATACCCCCCACTTCAGAACGAGTTTTGCAAAAGGTAAGCTCTAATAGATGGCTGTACTAGAGGGAATCTTCTACTCTTATTTCTAATATTTTACTACTGTCCCTTTTATCATTCTAAATCTTCCAATAAGCATACTTCTTTTATATTTACAGTTTGAAATATTGAGGTTGGAGAAGATACCCATGGAAATCTTCACAGCCTACAAGATCCCTCCCTTGGAACACCTATAATACTCTGATTTGGTTTTTGTGTACTAAGCATGTGGGTATATGTTTTATCTCTCCCAAAAGGCTGGGAGATTTCTGAGAGCAGGTTTAGTTAACCTTTGGGTGATGGTCTAGTTAAACTTTGCCTTCTCAGCACAAAGCACAGAGTTGTAGTTAGCTGCTGAGGCAAATTTGTTTGGGAGTAAGACAGTTTATCCAGATGGAGGAAGAAGGGCACAACAGGACAGAGGACAATTCACTTCAGGTGCTGACATACAGAGCACCAGACAATTCCACAAGGATCACCATGCCTCTCACCTCTGGAGAACTCCAAGGTTAAGCACAGAGATAGCAGGAAGAATTCCAATGTAATTAGCATGGGATTAACAGGTCTTTATCCTAAGGTTTTATCAAGAGTGGGGTTGAGGAGGGGGAACATGTTTTGTTTACCCCATAAAGTAGAGAAAGTGTTGGACTTGGAGTTAGGAACACCTTAGTTTAAGACCTGACACTTAATAGTCTGTATGAACTGGAGCAAGTCACTTAATTGCTATCTGCTTCAGTCTCCTCATCTGTAAAATGGGAACAATAAGAACTCTCCCTACCAAAATGTTGTTTCAAGTTGAAATTAAATAATATTTATAGTAAAGCATTCCTTAAAATGCTATTTACTATATAAATGCTACTTATTATTGTTATTATTAATATAGTTTCTTTGTCTAACATCTAGGAGAGCACAAAACCTCAGTCAACAGATATCTACCAATATATAGAGAGAGATGTATGTCAACAGTTTTATATATATGACCCTCACAATACCACTTTAAGGTAGGTCCCTTTGAGAGGGAGTAAAGTAAGTTTATGAACATGAACAGGTCACTTAATATCTCTGACCTTTGTTTTCCTCATTTGGAAAATGGGAAATACCATAGTACTTTCTTCTTACATATACCTTCTACCTCTACCTCCTTATGTCATGGTAAAGCACTTTAAGGAACTGAATAAATATCACAATAACAATATAGGAGATTGATCAAAGGTAAAAGCTTTCTAATCAATCTAATAAACTTATCAGAAGACAGGCCTTTATATGGGGAATTTTTTTGGTGTAAGGAGTGATTGTGAAGTTTCCCTAAATGGATTTGGGGAGCTTCCGGGGCACTATGGTGTCTTCCTAGAGTAGATGTACTCCTTGATATTTGTTGGTAGGAGATGATGGGCCATAAAGGACAAGGCAAACACAAGTAGACTCTATCAAGTGAATTTATTCAACCTACAAAGATACTGCTGGTAAACAGAGATCAAGAATATGTAATGGTACAGATCTTTGGGTACAAATCCACAAGCTGCTTCTTCACTCAATGTATCCATAGTCTACTAAGAGGTAAGGATCCTACCAGGTCGGAGGAACCTTGAGCTTTCTGAGATACATACAAGGCCTTAAATTATATCTGAATATAGAAAACTTTTGCACTGTAATTGCATGGATTTACTTTACATTCAACTTGAATTTCTTGCTATCCCAAGGTACTTTCTGCTTTGAAATACTGTTGGCACCTGGTAGAGGACTCAGAGGTATGAACATTGCATATGATATCAGATATTTTTCTATATAGTTAATCAGATTTGCTGAATTTTTTTCTTTTAAAATTTATTATAGAGGATGGGTCTCTGGAAATGGCGAAAGGGTAGGTGTATGGAAGGAATATATGTGATTTTTTTTAAAAAAAAAAGATTAAAAAAAGAAATTTTATCTATATTACCATACTTTCTCCTTCCCTTGTTATGTAGCAAGCCAGAACATGATCATCATATGCCTCTTTCTAAAGGATGGGGATATAATAACTGAGGAGGCCAGACTGTTTGACTTCTACTTGGGAAAATGAATTCAGAAATGACACCATTGTTTTAGATTATAAAAAGAGCCTTCAAGGACTTGTGTTCTCCTTTTTCTTTTTTCATTTTCCTCTTCAACTTGAGAAATCCTGAGAGTATAATAAATATAACCAGACATAAAGCTTTGCAATGGTGGCTTTGGAGAGATAAGATGGGCACAGCATAGTCCCTGCAAGCCTGCCTCATAATCTGAAGAGAAGGCAGAGGAGGAGATATTTCCTAATAAATATGATCCAAGAATTTTGCTTTTTTGCCAGAGAAAGGAGATTTTGTGGGCAGTGCAACCAGGTAGTTTCAAGTTTATGAATTCAGGGATCTCCCTTCTATTCAGAGATGAAGAATTGTTTTTCTAAGACCTTCCCTGCTCATCATTTCTTATAGGACAATAATATTTTATCACAATCATGTGCCATAACTTGTTAAGACATTGTCCAATTGATAAGCATCTCTCCTCAGTCTACAATTCTTTATCACCACAAAAAGAACTACTATATTTTTCTACATATAGGTCCTTGAGAAAAGGATTTCAATAAGTAAAATGAGGAAGAAGTGCATTGCAAATATGTGAGATGGTCCATGCAAATAACTAGCAGTAGGCAAGAACTAGACGGAATAGGAGAACAGCTAGTAGTCCAATTTGGTTGGAACAGTAACAGTATGAAAACCTGAAAAGTAGGGTAGAAAACAATAAGGTAAAGCAGTATATATTTTAGACCAAAGGCCATGGGGAGACAATCAAAATTCTTGAGCAGGGTAGTAGCACAGTCAAACCTATGCATTAGCAAGATTATTCTGTTGTTTGTATAAAACATTTTGTTGAACAATTTGATAGAGAAGAGTATGGAAATAAAGAGTTTACTATGGTAGAGCTCTGTGAGCATTTTCTGAATTCAAGCTTTATTAAGGGAGGTAATTATGGAAAGAAGGCAATCCTAAGTCTTGGAGAAGCTTATACTTAGTGGGTAGTTGAGACACAAAGACACAGAGGAAACTACCAAAGACTTCTGCCATATTATGAAAAAATAACTAATTCCCACTGTCTAGAGAGCTCTGCTCCAGTACATGGTTGGTGTGATGATAGTTGGCTAGTTTTAGTTTGAGAAGGCTTTATGGAAATGAATTTATAGCTATTTTTGTTGAGAAGAAGGAAAGTCTTTAGAGTCAAAGGACTGGCTGCTGCTTTGTATAAAGTGGGGAGTTAGGACCTGCCTAAGTTCAAGCAGAGAGTCAGAGGTGAAGGTAATAATGATAATAACATCTGCTTAAATTTTTATAGCTCTTAAAAATTTACAAAGCACCTTTCTCACAACAGCTGTGTTAGGAGAGAAGTGTAAATATAATTATTATCACTTTATAAATGGGAAAATGAAGGCTCAGAGACATGAAGGGATTTGAGAAAGTCATATAGTCATTAAGAAGAAGAGCTAGAATCCCTATTCCAGTCATAACATTTTTCTCAAACCTAGTATCCTAGGAGAATTTGAGGATGGAGATCACTTTCATTTGGAAGATAAAGAAGTCTTTATGAAAGAGGTAATATAGGAGAAGACTGGCTGTGAACAATAAAAGGATTTCCTTTTTGTTTTTTAAATACATAATTTATTTTTTTACATTTTTTTAAGTTCAAAATTCTCTCCTTGTCACTGCCAATGCCTGGGCTAGTTGTGATAGACATAGCTTTCCATTTCCCTCTTCATGAGCCCCCAATTATCTATCTGTCCCTTAGTCCTCTGGCCAGGGATAAAATGTGTGTATGATGTGTGTATGTGTGTGTGTATGTGTAAAAATGAAAGACACAGAGAAATACAGAAACTGAGAGACAGAGGGAAGAAGACAGATAGATAGACAAATCGAAACAGAGTTGGAGGGAGAGACAGAGGCAGAGACAGAGATAGAGATAGACAAAAAAACAAAGACAGAGAGACAATAAGGGAGTACAAAACAGAGAAAGAGACAGAGAGAGGAAGAGAGACAGTGAGGAAAAGAGAGATATACAGAGAGACAGAAACAGACAGACACACATATACATACACACAGAGTTTGGGTCTCTGTTTCCCTGCTTTTTTTCTCCATAGTGCCTTACACACTGTTTGGGGATTGATATGATTCCATAAAACTTTAATGAGGACATTTTAATATGTTTGTTTGATGCTTTTATAGCTAATGGGCAGCTTAATCTCTCTAATTAATATAAATGTTACAATTACCTGCTCTGGGCAACCAGTCCAAACACAAGGCTCCAGCTGACCCAGCTGGCCAGGCTGGGCATCCTCACAAGACCAGTGCTTCAAGGATGAGTCAGGGATTCCATTTCTACATAGCAGTGATATCATAAAGAAGTTTAGGTAGGCTTATTAGGTAGGAATATCTATATTCCTGGGGAAAAAAAGTCACATAAATAGAATTTTTGAAATTGTTTGAAATTGTTAACTTTAGATTTAAATTTAGAACTAGAAGAGGCCATCTCATCCACATGCACCCCTACCGGTTTTAAGTGTAAGAGCCTGGAGGCCCATTGAATGTAAATGACTTCTGTAGGGGCACACAGAAAGCAGGTAACAGGCCTGAGATTCCAGTTAAAGTTCTCTGACTGTGCCCAGATGTCTTTTCATTGCACTCTGTTACTTATGTCTTGTCCTAAGATCTTTAATTCTAATGCACCAACAAGAGACAGCCACTTCTAGCACCATTCATTGTCTTTGCTTTTTCCTCTCTCTCTTTTCTATGGAAGAATAAGATCTAGGAGTATACTGGTGTGGGAGAGCAGAAGCAGCTTGGAGGGGTAGTACCTGACTTCAAATTCTGTTCTGACATTAGCTGTGTCTTCTTGGATAAATTATTTAACTCTCTGATTCAGTGTTTTCTTCCTCTTTAAAATAAGTAGAAAGCACCAGCTGGGCTCTAAGCTATTTTCCATTCTAAATCTAGGAAACTTAGTCCTTTTCTGTCATGCACTGAAGGGGGCATAGATGAGGTGGAAGGGGGAAGGAATTGTACAGACCTGCTTGAATAAGCCTTAGTTGGGGAAGGGTGTCCTGAAATGAGAAAGGCTACAATATGGATATTTGGAGGAGCCAAAACTATGATCACCAATGTCACATCTACTATATCCCTTTCCCTTTCTGGCACTCAGTTCCCTTCTCTATGCAAAGAAAGAGATGGACTCCTTCTTCAAGTTCTCCTTGTTGTTTTTGGGGGGGTTAAGATTTGCTTGGGAGGACATATAACTGATGGAGACTCTGCAGGATAAGCAGTGGGGGACAGAAGGCCATTGTGTGACTCTGTGCAGGGGGAGGAATAAGGCAAGGGAATCTATCTTCATAAGTAAGATAATAAGGGGTCCAATTAATGAGGAAAAATAGGATTTAATGATCCAATTTTTAGAGGCAGCAGGCAGACTTCAGGGTCCTGGACACAGGATTTTGAAGCTCTCTATGAATAATGAACAGCTTTGTGTTCCCAGGGATGGATGATATATCATCTACAGAAGGAAATGGATCAAACAGGACAGCCAGGTGTTTCCTCTGGTGGGTGATGTATGCATTCACTTTTGACTGGACTTATAGGTTTTAGGTAGTAACTAGGGGATGGAAAGGTTGAGCCAACTTAGTCTGTTTTCCTTCAAAGGACAAATCACACTGTTTGTGGACAGCCCTAGAAAAAGGACTTTGTATGGGGCATTGAGGGGACAATGCAATGGAAACAGCCTCAGCAAATTTGAGCCTGTATCCCAAGTCTGATGTGTACCATTGAGCCCATGGACTAGGCACTTTTTCTCTCTTTAAACCTCAATCTCCTTAATTTGAAGAATGATTCTTTTTAAGGGATTTTTTTAGCATATCTTATTTTTACATTAACCAAGATACCTTTTCTCTTTTTATTGTGAACTTAACAATTATCAACAAACATAAATATGTAAACATATCCAAAAAAGGAGAAAACTACTTCTAAAAAAAACTGTAAACTTCTGTTATGCTCAATATCTTTCTCTTTCAAGGAACCATCCCTTATAAAGAGAATTAAGAAAGAGTAGTAAAACATTTGTAAAACTAGCCAACACATCAACCAAATATGACATGATATGCAATATTTCACAGACTCCAATTCTGCAAAAAAGGAAGGAAGGTGGTTTCTTATATCTCTTCTGCCAAGTTTGGCACTTAAAACTTTTGTTATAGTCATTGTGTAATAAGTTTCCTATTTATCATTGTTTCTTTATTGTTAAGTCATTCTATGGCAAGTATATTTTCTTCTCCAACTTTCACTCTGGACTTTATGACACCCCATTTCTTTATCTAGAAACATAGGAATTCACATATTGGAAATATCTTTTGCTATATGGTCTTGCCCTCTGATTAATTGGCTTCCACAAGGAGGGGTACCAAAGCCAGCATGTGAGCTCTTTAAAAGCAGGGACTGTCTGTTTTTCTGCTTGTATTCTCTACCAATTAGCACAGTGCCTGATAAACAATAGAAACTTGTTCACTGACCAATTGACTCTGTTCATTTCATCCTATGTAAGTTGCTATGTAAGGTTATATCTTTGTCTGATTTTTGTCAAAAGGACAGAAAAAGAGGACAGTTGTGTTAGAATCTCTCAAAAAGCAATCCCACAGAGACTAAATACTCAGAATAAGCATAGCCAAAGTTTACCATTTCCCAGAATCTGATTTGCATATGACTGATATGAGGGTTTTGAGGCCGCATACTGAAAAACCCTGATAATTACAGCTACTGGTGACTTTGGGACAACTGGTGTGTTGTCTGTTTGTGGTGTGGCAGCCAGAAACGAGGGTTTGGGTTTCTCATTCTGAGATAGTGATGACTCATTCTACACGAGACCTTACTTTAGAGTAGTAGGTTGTTAGCATAATGAACAAACCGCCAGCTCTATGGGCATTAACACAGAAAGCCAGTGAACAGGCCCCCTGGCCTCTAAGGTGCAAAAAGCTTGGGGAAATGCCCCTTGTATCCCAGGAGCAGAACTCAGCTTTAAAAAATGAGCAAAAAGAAAAAAAGAGCCCTGACCATAGAAATGGTCATAGAAATACTTTGATGACAGGAAAGATCAAAACACAAAGAAGACAACAATGTCAGAAAGCCTACATGAAAAGCTACAAAGGAGAATATGAATTAGTCTCAAGCCCAAAAGTTATTTCTTAACACTTAAGAAAGATTTTAAAAACCAAGTAAGAGAGATAGAAGAAAAACTGGGAAAAAAAATGAGAATTATGCAGAGTTATTTTTTTTTAAAAAAAGAATCAATTGCTTGAAAAAGGAAGCCCAACAATTGACTGAAGAAAATCACTCCTTAAAAATATAGTAATAGGTTGGTCAAGAGTAGACCTCCAAGAGATAAGACAAAAATCTTTGAGTAAGTGTGAGGAGGATCCTCAAAACGAGATGCCCTCAAGACCTCAAAAGCTGCTTGGAAGAACACATGGGAGGAAACATTGCTGCTGAGCAGAGTTGATTGGAAGAGAAAGTTTCTTCCTTTATCATTCATTGTATTTCCAGGTACTACCTGAGAAGTCACAATCCACAGAGACTAGCTAAGGGAGTAGACATGGAAAAGTTTTGCAATTCTAAGATAATGGGCTCTGCTTTCTTGAAAGAAGTTTAACACTGCCTCAGCAGTCTACAAATGGAGTAAAGTATTCCTGCTTAGTCTATGCTATTCATTCTCAGGAATATGTATTCTTTGCTCATGTGCCTTCATGCTATAGCTCTGAAAGTTTGTATCCACTCTCTCCAATAGGCATTGTATGCTTTGGTAAGAGATTATGTCCCAAATATTAGAAGAATATCAGTAGAATTATGGAATATTGTGATTGAATTATTCTTGTTTTTCTTTCCATTTAGCAATTCTGATTGAATGCAGAAAGGTTTAATCCCAAGCCTATCTGAAAATTTTCTTCTTTTCAGAAAGAAGAAAAGAATATCACCAACATCATCATCATCATCAACAAACATTTACTAAGCACTTACTATATAGTGATCATTTCATAACTTATTTTTCTGTTTTTCGTTGTTTCTTTGTTGTATATTTTCCTTTCCAACCTTCACTCTGAACCTTCTCTACCCATACCTAGTTCTTTATCATGAAACCTCATTCCTTTCACGAATATTCACATACTGAAAGTATCCTCTGCCCTCTGATTGAATGGCTCCTTCTAAAAATTTTATCTAAGGAAGAGTGCTCTATGGAAGCTTTTTGAAGGCAGGGACTGTGCTGGGGATGTAAAAAGAGGCAGGAGGTCAGGAGCTTACAATATGACAGAGAAGAAAAATTGCAAACAACTATATTCAAAGTAAATTACATAGAGAATAAATAGAAGCTACTAGAATTAAGAGGGCTTAGGGAAGGCTCCTTGTAGAAGGTAGAATTTTATTTGAGACTTAGAGGAAGCAGGGACACCAATATCCAGGAAAATAGGAGGTGCCTAATAAATGACTGTAAATTGTTTACTTGTAAAATAGGATACCTTAACTCTGGGATAGTGAGCCTAAAATGTGCTCAACTCATTAGAGGGCTAAAGGAGGGAAGCTTTCTGAATAATCCAAAAATGCCCCAGATGAATAAATTTGAATTACTGCCCTTTCTCCAGTGTCTATTTCTTCCCTGTTCTAAGCCCTGAGGAATATTTGTGTTTAGTTAATTTCCAACAAGAGGTAAGTTAACTAAAGAATTCACTGAGACATACCTCAGTAATAGTAGGATTAGTCAGTGTGCACAGCAGGCATGACCTTGGACCTAAGGAAAATAAACAATGTTTGACCTTCCTTTTTAAAGGGCTCTGATAAAATTGGAACGAGAGGCCTCCACATGAAAAGATTCAATTCCTGACTTTACTAATAATTGCTTGTGTGACTTTGGACAAGTCCGATTTTCTCATCTGGGAAATAATGATGTTAGATTGGATGACCTATAAGGTGGCTCTTCCAGCTTGAACTCTTTTTTCTAATATATGAGATTTGCTTTTCAAACATATTTTCTAAACAGTGAGTTCACTAACAATGGGAACTTTGGGTAAGAAAATTCCTTTTACCAAATTCAGATAAGCACTCTGCAATTTAAAGGATCACTCAGAGTCCAGGAGTGGATTTGAAACTAGGTCTTCCTGACCCAAAATAGGCTTTTTATTCACCACTTCTTACTTCCTCCAGATCTATCTCTTTTTCTCTCTATCTCTGGTTCTCTTAAGTGAATATATAATATATAAAGATATATATATATATATATTACCAATTTCCACTCCCATATTGGAGAGAGATATCTAGGGACAAGGCATATTTTTTTATGTGTTACATATAGGATATGTAATATATACAATAATCATATATGATAAACAAAAATAGTATAACTCTTTATTCTGCTTTTTCCTCTACTAACTCCCCTTCTATCTGAGCACTGGTACTATGACACTGGGTCAATAGCTGAGTCCTCAAAAGTCGGGGATGCTACTATCTAACAGTAAATGTCCAGAAAGCTAAGGCAAGGCTGCCTCCTGGAAAAGGGTACTGACTTCTCCTTTACTGGACTCTGAGTCAGCACTAGCATGCAAACCAAGCTCTTGGCTCTCTGCCCTTCAAGATCTATAGCCTCATTTAGTGGGTGACTTCTCTGTACAGCATCTATTACCTAGCCCTATGCTCATCCTTTCTCATTCCAGATATGGGCAACACTTTCTCCAATACTAACCACCCCATCATCTGATATAGAAGAAGGGAATTTCTTAACATAAAAACTATCTGCATTTTCAGATTTTCCTGAAAATCTTTCCTTGACTTTCCCTGACTCTCTGACTCTCTCTCTCTGTGTAATGGATTTACCCAAAGTCACACAATTAGTTTCCATCCCATCTAAACAGGAAATCCCACAGGGATTCATAGTTGAGTCTGCTAACTTTTTAAAATTATTTTGATCGTTCAATATTAATTGCTTCTTTTGTAATCCTATGCATTTTATTTTAGTCATTTAAAATATTATTCTTATAAAGGGGGTCTATGAGCTTCACCAGATGCCCAATAGGTCCAGGACAAAGAAAACGGGTTAGTGTTCCTGTTCAACGTATGTCAACATCTAACATTTGCTAATTTTCTTGACAGGATTTTGAGAATGGTGCCATCCATCGAAGCAACAGCAGAGTACCTGGAGGAATCAGAAGAGATTTCTTGCTTTGACAATGTAGGGAGAAGGAACACACAGATTTGGATATTGAATATGGAGCTTTTCTGCTCAATCACTCCCAACTTTCTTCTAGCTTTAATGTAAGATCTGACCTACATTAATATGGATTTCCTTTCCTCTAGTCACAGTCTATTCCTTATTTGAACCATATGGATTGTCTGGAAGTTTCCTTATATTGAGCCAAAATCTGCTCATCTCTAACTTCCACCCAGTTCTGTTCCTCAGGGACCAAACTAAGCAAGCCTATTTCTTCTGTCAACTACTTGGAGAAAGTCATTCCTTATGCCTCCAGGGCTTTCTTCCTTGGGCTAAACAATTCCAGTTCCACTTATTTCTGTTTTTCTCATCATCCTGCTCT
This sequence comes from Antechinus flavipes, assembly GCF_016432865.1. Lineage (NCBI taxonomy): Eukaryota > Metazoa > Chordata > Mammalia > Dasyuromorphia > Dasyuridae > Antechinus > Antechinus flavipes. The sequence continues at coordinate 79,456,531 of NC_067398.1, read as the reverse complement.
CTCCAGCTTTTTAGTGTTCTTCCTAAAAAGAATTAGGCACAATATGGACATTATCCATAGAATCAACTTGAGCTGAAACCAAGAAATACTTAGGAAAGAGGCGGATGCATACTCTGAGAATCTCACTTTTTCTCTTTTCTTCCCCTTTTCACCCTTACCTAGATAGATTAAACACCAGAAAGGTATTTTTAAAAATCCCTTGTACACTTCTCTATAGGTGTCTATGGGTATAAATTCTCCCCAAAGAAGTGGTCTGATGCCTAGCTCAGACTGTAGGCTCTCAAGTATCAGTAGATAATCCTTGGAAATGGATTGATCTCTTTTTACCCTCCTAGCCTCCATCCTATTCAGTGACAACCTGGTAGGGAAGGGCTACTGACCATTAAATGGGGTCATAAAAATGTAAATAGATATTTATGGCTAGTGGTGTTTGTAAGTTTTTCCGTGGCAAAGATCTCCTTTTACAGTGTACCATAAATACAATTCTTATTACCGAATGTCTGCCAAACAGGTCTGCTAAGTTGTGATATTTAACTTAATGGAAAATAGGGTAACCCCATTAGAGACAGATTAAGGGCCATTTGTGGAAGGACCAGTTTGCTTTACAGCCTAATTATTTGCCAAGGGTACTCAGGATAGAAAAAAGAGGGAGATTTACTCATTTCTTTTTTTCCTCTTGAAATTATTCTGATTTTTAGGGGAGAGGATTGGGGAAAGGAAGGGAAAAAAATTGAAACACAAAGTTTTGCAAGAGTGAATGTTGAAAATTACCTATGCATATGTTTTGAAAATAAAAAGCTTTAACCAGTCCTGAAGTCAGGAGGACCCGAGTTCAAATTTGGCCTCAGACACTTAATACTTCCTAGCTGTGTGACCCTAGGCAAGTCACTTAACCCCAACTGCCTCTACAACAACAACAACAAAAGCTTTAATAAAAAATAAATAAAAGGAATAACAAGTTGTACATAATAAAAAAAGAAATTATTTTGATTTGAGATTGGGGTTTTTGATATTTTGTTATTTATTTGTTTGTTTTTGTTTATTGTTGATGTTGCTTTTGTCTAGAATTTATGTGTTGTGTGAGAAAGCAGTGTATATTGTTGGACAGAAGGTTATTTGGGAAGATCTGGATTCAAATCCTACCTTAGACACATATTGTTTTGACTCTGGGCAAATTACTTCTCAATGCTCTGACTCTTCAATAATAATAATAATAGTAACAATAGTTAGTACTTAACAAATTTTCACAACTGCTCTGAAAGAGGTGCTGTTATTAGTTCCATTTTACAGATGAGGAAACTGAAGCAAAGATTACTTTTTTGTATCATGATTCTCTTTGAAGTCCAGTGAAGCTTGTGGACCCCTTTTTAGAAGAGCATGTTTGAGTTTAAAAATAAAATACACAAGATTACAAAAAAAATCCCTAGTTTATGATACTTTACTTTGTCTTTGCTACTATATGAGCTCTCTTGTATCCCCTCAGGAGATTCTTAGATGGAAGGGACTGGTTTATTTTTTTTTCCCACTTTGTATATCTAGTTCCTAATATATTAACACTCAGTTGCACTTTTGCACAATTACACTTAGCAAGCACTTGTTAAGTATTTGTTGTGGTGAGTTGCTAGGCAGCCTGTCCTACGGATGAGGCCATATCTCCTAGGGCTGCCTTGGAGAGAGTCCTGCCCCCTGACCAAGCCTGAGCAAACATAGGACAGGACCTTCACTCCAGGAGTAGAGGCACTTAACTAAAAATTCTTTGCTTTGCATAATTGCATTTCTTTGTTATAATGGAAAGTTCAGTCTGAAGAAGGACAAGATTTGTTTGCTACTTTGTGACTTAAAAACAAAAGGAATCAATTAAATGTGTCCTTTTGAAGAACATTTTATTTTTTCTAAATACTTGTAAAAACAATTTTTAATCTTCTTGATTTTTTTTTCTGTTTAATGATATTTATTGTAAAAGATGGGAGATACATAGTAAGTTGGAAAAGGAAAAGAGTTCTAATTTATTTTTTCTTTTAAAAAAATTAGCCTTTTCTTTTCAAAATACATGCAAAGATAGTTTTCAACATTCACTTTTTTAATTGTAGCTTTTTATTTACAAGACATATGCATGGATAATTTTTCAGCATTGACCCTTGCAAAATCTTTTGTTCCAATTTTTCCCCTCCTTCCTCTCACCCCCTCCCCCAGATGGCAGGTAGATCAATACATGTTAAATATGTTAAAGTATATCAACATTCACTCTTGCAAAATCTTGTGTTCCAAATATTTCTATCTTCTTTCTCCCCATCCTCCTCCCTAGACAGGAAATAATCCAATATATGTCAAACATATGCAGTTCTTCTATACACATTTCCACATTTATCATGCTGCACAAGAAAAGTCAGATCAAAAAGAGAAATAAGTGAGAAAGAAAAAAAGAAAGCAAACAACAACAAAAAGGTGAAAATACAATATTGTGATTCACATTCAGTCCCCATAGTCCTCTTTGTGGATGCAGATGGCTCTCTCCATCACAAATCATTGTTTACCTCATTGTTGAAAAGAGACCTTGCTGTTCTTAAAACCAATTTGAGTTCCAAATTCTCTCTCATCTTTCCTTACTTCCCCCATCAATGAGATGACAAGCAATTTGATAAAGGTTATATATGTACAGTCATGCAAAATATATTTCAGTATTAGTCATGTTGTGAATGAAAACAGACCAAAAAAAGAAAGAAGAAAGATTTTTTTGAAAAGTATTCTTTTATCTGCATTTAGATTACATCAGTTTTTTCTCTGGAGGCAAATAGTATTTTTACATCATAGGTCTTTCAGATTTGCTTTGGATCTTTGTATAGCTAGGAATAGTTAAGTCATTCACAGTTAGTTGATCATCCTTACAATATTGCTGTTATTGTATATGATGTTCTCCTGGTTTTTCTTACTTTCACTCTGCATCAGTTCATGTGAGTTTTTCCAAGTTTTTCCAAAGCATCCTGCTTCTCATTTCTTATAGCACAATAGTATTCTATCATAATCATATACTATAACTTGTTCAGATTTCCAGTTCATTGTTACCCCAAAAAGAGCTGAGTTGCTATTAATATTTTTGTACATATTGATCCTTTTCCCATCCCATTCCCTTTTTTCTTGTTTGACAAAAGGTAGGTTTATCTAGGAGAAGAGGTTATAAACAAAATGAAGAGATATAATAGACACCAGGAGCAGTAAATGTGAAATAGTCAGGAGAGCATATAGTTGGTAAAAAAAAAAAAGGGGGTGTTAGAATACTATATGATGATCAATTCTGATGGACCTAGCCATCTTCAGCAATGAGATGAACCAAATCAATTCCAATGGAGCAGTAATGAACTGAACCAGCTACACCCAGTGAAAGAACTCTGGGAGATGACTAAGAACCACTACATAGAATTCCCAATCCCTATATTTTTGTCTGCCTGCATTTTTGATTTCCTTCACAGGCTAATTGTACACTATTTCAGAGTCTGATTCTTTTTGTACAGCAAAATAACATTTGGACATGTATACTTATTTTGTATTTAATTTATACTTTTACATATTTAACATGTATTGGTCAACCTGCCATTTGGGGGTGGTGGGGGGAAGGAAGGGGAAAATTGGAACAAAAGCTTTGGCAATTGTCAGCGCTGTAAAATTACCCATGCATATAATTTGTAAATAAAAAGCTTTAAAAAAAAGTGGGGGGGAGTGTTAGGCATGTGGGGGGGTTTGAAAGGAGAGACACCATGAATCACGGTGTCCTTCACCTCTTTTAAAATTCTTTGGAATACAGACTTAGTAATAGTACTGCTGGGTTAAAAGTATGCAGTTTTATAGTCCTTTGGGCATAGTTCCAAATTGCTCTTCAGAATGATTGGATCAGTTCACCGTGTTACCAACAGTGTATTAGTGTTCCAATATTCCCACATCCTCTCCAACATTTATCATTTTTCTTTTCTGTCATATTAGTCAATCTGATAAGTGTGAAGTAGTACCTCACAGTTATTTCAATTTGCATTTCTCTAATCAATAGTAATTTAGAGTATTTTTTTCTTATGATTATAGATAGCTTTGACTTCTTCCTTTGAAAACTGCCCATTCATATCCTTTGACCATTTACCCATGTGGAATGACTTTTATTACTATAAATTAAACTCGGTTCTATGTATATTTGAGAAATGAGGCCCCCTTTTCAGAAAAAATCACTATAAAAATTATTCCCAGTTTTCTGCTTTCCTTTTTACCTTGAGTGTTTTGGTTTTGTTTATGCAAAAACTAAATGTATTTTTTTAAAAGAAAGTTCTATTAGCATATATCCTAGATGTATATCTTTATTTGTATATTGTCTTTCATTAGAATAATGAGGTCTTTTCCCTTTCTTTGTATCTTCCAGTGATTAGCACAGGACTGACTCTCTGTTAGCACTATGTCAATATTTGTGGATTGACTATTGACTGAACAAGAACTCTCCACAGAACAAGGTCATTGTCCTGAAGGAAAGGAAGCCAGAAGCTTGTCAATTGTGGAGGCTTCCTACCCTAGGTCAAAGACACAGGTATTGAAGACCAAAGATCTGAATTCAAGTTCTGAATGTGACTCTGACCAGTTATATGCCCCTGGACAAATCTAACTTCCATTAAACCAGAAAGTTAAGGATGAGGAATCAATCAGTGGGGGGAATTTTCCATGACAAGAATTCCCTAATGGTATATGGATAAAACAATAAATTTAGACCAGAACAAACAAATATAACTCCAAAACAAAGTAATTTGAAGAAGGAAAAAGTAGATATTCAAGTGGGTAATTAGTATCAGGGTCAGTTATTTTCATCTGCAAACTGGGTTCTAATACTTGTACTATTACCTTGAAGAGTTATGAAGGAAATGTCAGGGGAAAATCCTGTAGAAAAGAGCCCAACACATTTTCAGAAGGCAGGCCCTGTGTGTGGGGCACAGAGAAGGGAAGTCCCAGGCTAAGGTTACCAGGGAATTAGCAACACAACCAGATTTAGAGCCTGGTCTTTGACTCCAATTCAAATAATCTTTCCATAACATAATCTGTCTCTGTGTATCTCCCATGTAGGCTCACTCTAACCACACACACACACACACACACACACACACACACACACACACTCCTGCAGCTGTCCAAAGGTTAAGAAGGGGAGTAGTTCGGTTTTAAATTCTGCTCAGCTGCTAATTTCTGTCATTGACTCAGCCCCAACCTCCTTCTGTGTCCTGGTTACAAAATAAGACAGAGAGGTGACACCAGCCAATAGGATATGACTGTAGATCAGGATGCTTAAGGAAAGTAACAGCCTTATGACTGTAAGTCCCAGTGGAGAGGAGGGGACCAGAGCAGTCAGGCTGTCTGGGGGGAAAAGGGACCTCATAGCTAAGTGTCCAGAGCTCAGACCTGCCTACTCTTCCTTCCAAACACCTGGGACCCATCCCATTGACCAAGGACACTGCCCCATTGGTTCCCTCTTCCAAGGATGGAGGCCAGTGTTTAGATGTCAATTAATTAATTATTTTAAGCTAATTCTCTTTTTTGAAAGCACCACTATAAATCTCCCCTTGATGAAGGCCTCCAAAGTGGGGGGAATTCTACTTTCAAGGTAAGCCATTCTACTTTTAGACCTTTCTAATTATTAACGAGTCTTTTCCTTATGCTAAATCTAAATCTACTACTCTGCAGTTTCTAAGAATCTACAACAAATACCCTGGGCCTGCAGTCTGGAAGGACTGAATTAAAATCTGAGCTCAGATGCCAGCTATATGATCCTGGGTAATATACTTAATCTATGTCTGCCTCAGTTTCCTCAACTGTAAAATGGAGGTGATAATAGCACCTACTTCCCAGAGCTGCTGAGAAAATTCAATGAGATAATATTTGTAAAACCCATAGCACAATGCTAAGCACAGAGTAGGAGCTTAGAAAATGTGTTCCCTTCTCCTCAGGACTATTAAATCTATCTTATTTGAGGCCAGGTAAAACCTGATAGCCTTTCAAAAATATTTGAAGGTTGTTGGAATATTCCTTCCTTTCCTCTTCCCTCCCTTGCCTTCTCTCCTCCAGACCAAATATGACCACTTCCTTCCAGAAAGCCTCCTAAAGTCTAAAAGCATACATTTGGAGCTAGGAGAAAGCCTTAGAGAACATCTAAACCAAACTTTGTATTTTCCAATGGGGAAATTGAAGTCTAAAGAAGAAAATGGACTGATTTCCAATGCCCTCTACATTTTGGTCTCCTTCTTCTATATGTAATCCAGCTCACCAATATCTTTTCTAAAATGTGGTGCAGATTTGTACTTAATACCCTTGATGTGAACTGATCAGAACAAAACCATAGATAGATTATCACCTCCATTGTCCTAATACAGACTTTTTCTCTAAATGGCTGTTAGACCTCTTGCCACAGACTGAACTGTTACTGAGCTGGGGATCCTCTAAAACCCTCAGATCTTTTTCATTTGACTTCTAGTCATGCTTCTTTTATCTGGCAAGTTCTTTTTAAAATACAAGCTTATGTCAACAAGCTTCATATGTAATGAAAATAAACTAGAAACATTCCCAGTGATATCAGGGGTGAAACAAGGTTGCCCACTGTCACCATTACTATTTAATATTGTATTAGAAATACTAGCCTTGCAATAAGAGAAGAAAAAGAAATTAAAGGAATTAGAGTAGGTAATAAGAAAACAAAATTATCACTCTTTCCAGAGTGATATACTTAGAGAACTGTAGAGAAGTAACTTAAAAACTACTAGAAACAATTCACAACTTTAACAAAGTTGCAGGATATAAAATAAATCCACATAAATCATTAACATTTCTATGTGTTATCAACAAAGTCCAGTTGCAAGAGATTTAAAGAGAAATTCCATTTAAAATAACTGTGGATAATGTAAAATATTTGAGACTCTATCTGCCAAGACAATGCTAGGACCTATATGAACATAATTACAAAACACCTTCCACACAAAGTTAGATCTAAACAACTGGAAGACTATCAAGTGCTCATGGATAGGTCAAGCTAATATAATAAAAATGACAATTCTATCTAAATTAATCCATTTATTCAGTGCCATACCAAGTAAACTGCCAAGAAATTACTTTACAAAACTAGAAAAAATAATAAGATTGATCTGGAAGAACAAAAGGTCAAGAATTTCAAGAGAATTAATGAAAAAATGCAAATAAAGGTGGCCTGGCTATACCAGACCTAAAACTATATTATAAAGCAGTGGTCATTAAAACCATTTGATACTGGCTGAAAAACAGGTTAGAAGACATAATAGTCAATGATTACAATAATCTAGTGTTTGATAAACTCAGACTCCAGTGTCTGGGATAAGAACTCACTTTGACAAAAATTGCTGGGAAAACTAAAAAAATAGTATGGTAGCAACTAAACAGTGCCCAACATCTGACACCCTATACCAATATAAGGTTGAAATGGGTTCACGGTTTAGACACAAAGGATGATACTATAAGCAAATTAGGAGAACAAGATATAGTCTACGTCTCAGATCTGTGGATAAGGGAAGAATTTTATAGCCAAAGAAGAACTAGAGAATATTATGAAATGTTAAATGGATAATTTTGATTATATTAAATTTAAAAAGTTTTGTCAATTTTTTTGTTTGTTATCAACAAACAAAACCAACACAACCAAGATTAGAAGGGAAGCAGAAAACTGGGAAAAAAATTTTTTTACAGCTAACAGTTTTGATAAAGGCCTCATTTCTAAAATATATAGAGAATTGACTCAAATTTGCTTTTTTTTTCCTTTCACATGTTTTCTTTTTGATCTCATTTTTCTTTTGCAACATGATAAATTTGGGAAAATGTGTAGCAATTCTTCTACACAGATGCTTAAAATATATTGGATTGCTTGCTATCTAGGAACAGGGGGAGGGAAGGGAAGGAGAAAAAAATTTGGAACACAAGGTTTTGCAAGGGTGAGTGTTGAAAACTATATGTATTTTGAAAATAAAAAGCTATTGTTTAAAAATGCAAGGTTATGGTTGTCATAGCGGCTTTTTCAATAACTGAGCTCATGAATACCATTAAAATATATTGTCTCTAGACTAATTAGTTCTAAGAACTACAAAGATCATTTCATATAAATCATAGAGAAGCAACAAAGAAAGCCTGGTGGACTGGTGTTGGAGTGAGGAAGACCTAAATCCAAATCTAGTTTCTGACATAACCTATGTGATTGACCCTGACAGTATAAAGCTATAGAGAAGGAATGGAGTGTCATAGGAGCAGAGAAATGACTGATTTGGTTGGTATTTTTTCTCTAGTGCTGTTCTCCCAATAGCTTATTTACTGTACAGAGACTTTTATAGAAATATTACTTAATTTCACAAATTAATACTCTTTTCATCCAATATGAATCTGCATGTCTATTTTTCTTCCTTAAAATATATTTTATCTAAATATTGTATTATTTAAATGTTATCACTAATATTATGTAATGTTAAGTATTATTTTGTAAATAAAAATAAAAATAATACATTATTGGGTCTCTACCAACAACATATTAATTGCCATCCTTCCACACCCTCTTCAATACTATTGCCATCTTTTGTCATCTTTGCCAATTTTTTGGGTGTGAGACGTAACCTTAATAATGTTCTTATTTTCCTTTTTAAATTTTTTTAAAAATATTTTTTGGTTTTTAAAATTTCCTATGTTTCTTCCTGTATCCCTCCTATAACCACCCCATCCCACCCCCACCCCCCACCTTACCCTGAGACCCATCCCTTGAACAAAGAACTTTTGTTGTTGTTGTCGTTGTCATTGTTGTTGTTGTTGCTGCTGAGACAATTGGGGTTAAATGATTTGCCCAGGGGTCGCACAGATACTTATCAAAGTGATAAGTATCTGAGACTGGATTTGAACTCAGGTCCTCCTGACTTCAGGGCTGGTACTCTATCCACTGCGCCACTTAGCTGCCCCTAAAGAACTTTTTAAAAAAAGAAATAAAAAAGGAAGAATAGGGGGAAAAAAAAAACTTCAGCAAAACTGATCAAATACATCGGGGGGGAAAAAACAGATTCAAAGCTTCAAGCTTGTAAGCTCTCCTCCCCCTTGCAAAACAGTGGAGAGATGTGTCTTCTTATAATCTCTTCTTTGGAGCTAATCTGGTTCTTTATAATTTAACAACATTCATTTTCAACAGTTGTTGTTCTTTTCACTTACATTGTTGTAGTCATTTTCTTGGCTCTGTTTACTTCATTTTCCTTCTGTTTATGTAAATTTTTCCATGTTTCTCTGTATTCATCCTGTTCCATTGTTTCTCACAGCATGGTAATATTCCATTTCTATACCATAATTTGTTTAGTCATTCACCAATTGATAGACATCTACTATATTTCCAATTCCAAATCCAAATCCAATTTTTTTAAACCACAAAAAGTGGTGCTAATAAATATTTCAGCATATATAGAGCCTTTTATTTTTTCAATGGCATCCTCAGTGTCTGTGCCTAGCAGTGAGATTGAGCCACAAAGTCATGGATATTTTTGCCACTTAATTTGCATGATTGCAAATTCCTTTCCGGAAGAGTTGTACTAATTCACAGTTCTACTAACAACATATTAGTGTGCCCATCTTTCCATGCCCTCTCCAACATTAACAATTACATCTATTGTTATGTTTGCCAGTTTGCTGGGTTTTTGAGATGTAATCTCAGAGTTGTTTGGATGGATTTTTCTTATTAGCTATTGGTGATTTCATATGGTTGTTAATACTTTGTAATTCTTCCTTTGAGAACCATTTGTTCATATTCTTTGATCACTTAGCTTTTGAGGTGTGACTTTTGGTCATATATTTCTGTTGGTTGTTTTTTTATCTCCTGCAATCAAAATTATCTATTTCTCTTTGTTGATTTCCTTTTTTCAAAGGTTTATTTGGTTAAAAATTCATCTCCTATTCATAACTATTAACAATATAACAGTATACAATGTACTCCTCTTCTAATGTTTTTATGGTATGATTTTTAATAGTCAGGTACTATGTCTATTCTGAATTTGTTGTGTGAGATGTTGCTCTAAACTTAATATCTACCAAACTGCTTTTCAGTTTTCCTAAATAGTGTTTATTAGATGGGAAGTTCTTAAGGAATTTATGTTTGGGGTTTGTCAAACATGGGATTATTTAGTTCTATTACTTCTGATTCACTTTTTTCTTGCTTCTTCCATTGATTTATTTTTTAGACTAATACCACGTGGTTTTGATGACTGCTAATTTATAATATACTCTGAAGCCCAAAAGTGCTATCCCCTCTTCATTCCTACCTTTTATAAATTATTTTCCTTGTTATAGATTTTTTATTCCTCCAATTGAATTTTACTATTTTATGTACTTCTGTATTCTTTTAATAATTTGCTTAGAATTAAATCAGTAAATTAATTATAGTAATTATCATTTTTAGCATGTTGGCACAATTATGAATGCTAAACATGCCTCCAATTCTTTAAGTTGTTCTTTATTTATTTAAACAGCATTTCATAATTGAATCTATACTAGTCTTAAATATTCATTGGTAGACTGATTACCAAATATTTTGTGTGTTTTATAGTTATTTTAAATGGGATTTGCCTTTCTATTATTGTCTCTTAGATTTTGTTGCTATTTCCTAGAAATGCTGTTGATTTCTTGTGTGTACAAAACAGTAGCTTGCAACATTGTTGGTGATGTTTCATTTAGTTTCTTTCCTGATTCCCTGGAATGTCTATGCAAATTATATCATTAACAAATAGAGATAATTTTATATATTTTTGCCTATTTTCAAACTTTAATTTCTTTTTTTTATTGCAATTACTATATTTCTAGAACTACATCAAATAATAACAATTTGAGTGGGTTTCTTTATGTCTATATTTCCTGGGAATGCTTCTAGTGTGTCCACATTGCTTGTGATATTTCATTTTGGTTTTAGATACTTTTAAGTTATATTTTAAAATCTTTATATTATACAGAACCGTGACCTAAATGAATGTTTACTTTATCAAGAGCTTTTTGTATATCAAGAAAATTATATGGTTTTGACTGCTCTTATTTTATTTATGTTGATAATTTTTCTAATATTAAATTATTCTTGTATTCCTCATATAAAACCATCTTAGTCCTAATGAATGGTTTTTTTGGATAAATTGCTATGCTTTATCTTAGAGACTTTATGTTAAAATTTTAAATTGATATTTATGAATGATATCGTCTATAATTCCACCAGTTCTCCCTTTTCCTTCTCCCATTCTGGTTAGATGCAGATTTCCTTATCTCCTCCCCTTTATGGGAGGAACCACAATTCCCATTCCATTCAGGTCGTTAAGCCCTTTCCCCTCTTTCTGATGGTGGCTAATTTGGCCCTCCAGTCAATAAAACTTCTCATATATAACTCAATGAAATAGAAGTAACCAATTATAACCCTTTTGGTAGGATGGAGGACTTACTAGACCTTGCCTTCTGCCCTGTGACTGAATTGTAGGGTACTTTAGGTCTTTAGATCTACCTGAATTATACTTTCTTTCTTTCTCTGGGTACTGTCAAGCACCCTGAGACCCCCTGGGCCTTATGGTCTGATTCTATCTATCTGATCTATACTGTTAAATTTATAGGCCTTTCAATCTGCCTGACATCTGAACCTTCCAATATGTTATTTCTGCCAATTAGACTGTGAATTTCTTAAAGACAGGAACTGTGTTCTTTTTCTATTTGTCTCCTCAGCTTTAGTACAGTGTTTGACACCTAGCACATAATAAATGCTCATCCTTTCATTCATTCATTCATTTTTCCATTTTTCCTTCCCTGGCCAGTGCAGCCTCCATGGTCTTTCCCTTCTCTGCCCTACAATATGTGCAGTCTATATAGCTTTTCTGCACTCAATAAATAGGACCTTGCAATAAAATACATTAATCTTATTATATATTATTCCACTTGTATGCTATGGACCAACTAAGCTAGTCTTATATAATATTATATATTACATAATATATATTATATATACATATATATAATATATCCCATCTCTATGACTTTGCACAGAGTTTCTCATGTCTAGAATATATTTCCTCCTTATATCTATCCTTAGAATTCTGACTTCTCCAAAGCTCAAGTTAAGCACTTCATAAATCATAATTTAATCTATACAATAGATAAGCACCATTCTTTTTTTTTAATTTCCTTTTCTTTTTTTTTATAATTATAACTTTTTATTGACAGAATCCATGCCTGGTTAATTTTTTACAACATTATCCCTTGCACTCACTTCTGTTCCTACTTTTTCCCTCCCTCCCTCCATCCCCTCTCCCAGATGGCAAGCAGTCCTATATATGTTAAATATGTCACAGTATATCCTAGATATAATATATGTGTGCAGAACCGAACAGTTCTGGATTCAGAAGGTAAAAATAACCTGGGAAGAAAAACCAAAATGCAAACAGTTTACACTCATTTCCCAGTGTTCTTTCTCTGGGTGTAGCTGCTTCTGTCCATCATTGATCAATTGGAACTGAGTTAGATCTTCTCTTTGTTGAAGAAATCCACTTCTGTCAGAATACATCCTCATACAGTATCGTTGTTGAGGTATATAATGATCTCCTGGTTCTGCTTATTTCACTTAGCATCAATTCATATTAGTCTCTCCAAGCCTCTCTGTATTCATCCTCCTAAGCACCATTCTGTATGAGGCCTTTCATGATGTCTTCAGCTGCTAGTGCCTTCCCTCTCGAATACAGTATTCTGTATATATCATGTATATTCTTACTTATTTAATATTATCTCTCTTTTTAGAGCATAAATTCCTTGAGGGCAGCACCCAGCATAGTACTTGGATATAGCAGGAGTTAATAGATCAAACACTTTAGGAAATTTTGATTCCTTCCACCTCCATGGATCAACAATTCCTTTGGAACCTAAAGTCTTAGGGAATCATGGATCATGACATTTCCCAATCAGTATGTCCTTCAGAGTCATTGATTATAGCTCGACCACAATTTGGTTAAACTCAGAGTCATTGATTATAGCTCGACCACAATTTGGTTAAACGTCAGGAATTCTTCCTAAACTGAAAGTTAGAAAAAAAAAGTTTTGTTTTAGCTCTGCCACTGGATGGGTCCTCTCTATTCTCTGGGCTTTGATCTCATCCTCTGTCAAATAAAAGAGATGGAATAAAAGGTCTCTAAGTTTCCTTTGAGTGCTAATATTCTTTTTAAACTGCCACTCTTGTTTGTGTACTTTTGTGGGTATGTGGTTATTAGTGAAGGTGTGCCTGTTTGGATTTCTGAGTCTGTGTTCAAGCATGACCTCTAAAACAGAACATAGAATGGAGAGGAAGGAACACAATGATACATGCAACAGATATACATAAAGTATATTCATTCAATCAATCAATCATTTAATCACGGAGAATATCAAATCTCCAGGAAAGTTCTAATGAAGGAGAAAGCCTTTCCTGAAGGCTACAGTAGAAGGGATTTGAAGGTCTGACTCCTCCTCATCTTGGTTTATATTAACACAGTCAACAGATACCTGTTCCTAGGTCACTGTCCCTAAAGGGAAAATGTAGAAAGGTCTTGCCCCCTAGTGGTCACAGCCTAGGAAGCCTCTTAGGGCCAAGTTGAGGTACTGACTTTAGTCCTACCCTCTGGGATTCTCCATCCTTACTTAGTCTCTTTGTGTTTCTCACATTCTCCTTCCATCCCTCACCTGGATGTGCCCATTTAATAGAGTCAACAGAAGAAACCAATGAACTAAAGGTTATTTTTCGACACCTCCATCCAATCTATGTTTCCTGTGAATACAAGAATAGGGAACTGGGGGGCTATATTTATAGAAATAAGGACACAAATAAGAAGGGTTCTTAGTGTCATGAACTCCTTTAACTGTCTGGCAAAATCTATGCGTCCCTTCTCAGAATAATGTTTTTAAATGCATAAAGTAAAATATAGAGGATTACAAAGGAAACCAGTTATATTAAAATACAATCATCAAAATATTAAATAAGCATGTTCACGAAGCTCTTATAAGAATCCTTGGATAGAATTATATTATTTAGAGATAGAAAGGACCATCAGAAATGTTTGGATCCAATATCCTCATTTTATTTTATGAGGAAGTTAAGGCACAAAGAGAAGTCATGAATTTTTTAAGGTTATGCAGAATAATGAGAGGTGGAGATTAGAGTCAGGTCCTTTGACCAAAAATTTCAAGTAAATAGTAAAGGCTATGGAAAGGCTTACATCAACTGAAGCTGAGTGAAGTGAGCAGAACTAGAAAAACAGTGTCTCATGATCAACTATGATAGACTTAGCTCTTCTCAGCAATTCAATAATCCCAGGCAATTCCAATAAACTTTGGATGGAAAATGCCATTTGCATACAGAGAGAGAACTTGGGGATTACAGATCAAAGCATCCTATTTTCACCTTTTTTCCCCCTGATTTTTGTTCTAATTTTTCTTCAGCATGACATATATAGAAATATGTTAAAAATGAATGTACATGTATAACCTAAAAAAAGTCCTAATTATAAAAAATTAGTAAAAAGTACCTCCTTCTTCCCCAGGTGGTGGTGGTTTGGATGTGGTCTTCTTGTCTGGAAAGAAGGTAGCAGAGAGCTCTGGAATATACTGATGTATCATGGCTATGTGACCTGGAGGCAAATCATGTGACTTCCCTGAACCTTAGATCCTTCATCTGTGAAATTAAGATAGTATAATTCCTCCTACTTACCTCATAGGGAAAATACAATAATTTGCCCCTATTCAGGATGATTTCATCTGGGAGAGAAAAAGCAGGAACTTTGATTAGAAATCTCCAGGTAAGTAATGCTTTCCCAGTGTAACAGAGCTATAAAAATGGGTAAGAGGAGAAAAAGGAGGAAGAAGAGGAGCTGAAGGAAAGTGTTTTCCTTTTTTGATGTTTGGTGATTTATTTGATACTGCCCTGAGGGTAGTTGTCTTCTCCAATTCCATCCCTAAAAGGCAAGACATTTTTTTTTTTTAAAAGATTATAGCCCTTGTTCATCCCAGAGGATATCTCATCTCATATGTGTGTGTTTGAAACCTGGCCTTTGCTCCTCAAAGGTAAAACCAGGATTAAATGAGATAATTCAGGAAGATGGGATTCCTGATCAGATCCAATGACAGTTGTATGGAAAGGAAGCTACTGATTCATTTGATGAGTCCCTAGTCAAATGAAATTTGATGAAATTGCAGAGTATGGGATTTTGTATGGAAATTTATAAAAGACTCATACAATATGGGTGTTCTCATGTATTCCTTGTTTAGAAGATAGGGAGAGGTTATGAAAAGGTCCAGATCATGCTGTTGCCTCTGAGATGACTCAAGGGGATGAAATGTTATTGGCTGTTCCGCTCTATGGTCTACAAAAGTGAGCTGATGGACTATTCATTCTCTTGTTTTGGATTTTCTATTTACCTTTCCCTTTCTACAAGGATTGACCTTTAATATAGTTGATCCTTTCTGTCAATATGGCTTTGGGTAAATTCATCAATCACCTTTGGTCTTAGTTTTCTCATCTGTAAAGTGATGGGGCCGAACTGGTTGGCTTCGAGATAGCTTCCAGGTCTAGATCTATGATCCTGCTTATCCTCTGAGTAAACCACAAGACATTTAAGTTGAAAGAAACATCAATAATTGCGATAGGTCCCATGTCTATAGTAATTTAATATTTGCAAAGTACTCATTCCAGGGGATCTCTGAAACCATAATTCCTTGTTCTTCCTCCAGCTAAAAAACAGGAATAGTCAATGAAAAAACATGGATACAATAATAACAAATAAGAGTAAAAAGAACTAGCATTTACATACTGCCTTAAGAGTTTGCAAAGTGCAATTACATATAATAACTCATTAGCTCCTCATAGAAACCCTATGAATTGATATTATTTTCCCAATTTTTACAATCTGAGGCTGAGAGAGATTAGGTTGACTTGCCTACTATTCTCTGCATATGATATTTCCTCTCCTGTTGTTTGGTTGTTTCAGTCTTATACAACTCTTTGTGACCCCATTTGGGATTTTCTTGGCAAAGATACTGGAGTGCTTTGCCATTTCCTTCTTCAGCTCATTTTGCAGATGAGGAAATTGAAGGAAACAGGGCTAAGTTACTTGCCCTGAAACACACAGCTAGTTTGTGTCTGAGGTCACATTTGAATTCAAATCTTCTTAACTCCAGGTCTGGCATTCTTTCCACTGTACCTCCTAGCTACTGGACACTAGGAGTGCAGGAAAGGAAGTAACTTATAATAAGGCAATCCTCAGGTTATATGTTTTTCTCACAACAGCCCAGTGAGGTAGGAAGTGTAGTGTTATCCCTGTTTTATAAATGAGGATCTTGAGGCTCTAGGTCCACTGTATGGGCCAGGTCACTGGCATTATGCTATTTAGAAAGCATATATCAGATACTAGTAGGTACAAGTGCAGACATACCTCCCATTTTGATAGACTTTTAGATTTACAAAACACTTTCCCTATAATAAACTTGTAAAGCAGATATTTACAAGTATTATCATTCCCCATTTCATAGCAAGGGAAGCAGGTATTTTGAAGAACATGACAAAATGAGTTGCAAGACAATTTAAGTCCTCTAAAGATTCTCAAAAACAGCAATAGAAATACTGAAAGAAGCACAACTCTCAGAAGCCTTAAAAACAAATAAAATAAGATTCTTTCCAGACCATAGAAACAAAAGAACAATATGATGGATGAGAGACACCAAACCCACAAAAATACAAATGTACTAAAAAATCAACAGAAGTGACAGAACTAGCCAAAAAATTCCTCAAGACACAGTAAAATGGATAGTTAATGACTTGAAAGAATTAAAAGAAATTAGCAAAAAGCATCACCAGATTAAACTAAAGAGGGAATGAATATAACCATAAAATCTCAAGTCAAGATAATGATGAAATTCAACAGATTGGAAATATCCCTGGAATTTGTAAACAAAAAAAGACAATGAAAAAGATAATTTTTTCACTGGAGGAAAGAATGGTGGAAACATAAAAATAAGACCATAAAATTGTACAACTGGAAAAACATTTTAATTCTATGAAGATAAAAATGACATATCTGGATGACAAAGGAAGGTGAGAAGATTCAAGAGTTATATTCAACCCTAAAACTGAAAAAGACTGACCACCAAAGTACAGGAAAGCATACAAGAAAATTTCCCAGAAATATCAAAAAAGAACAAAATAAAAATGACCAGAATTCAAAGAATGCTGGCAGGCATGCAAATTCTATTCATTCAAATAAACCATCCCCTCTCATAATTGTTTTGGAAGCCAGATAGTGATTTGACAAGTAATGTGCAAAAATTTTAGTGGATATATAATGTCACTGATATGGGTATTCTCTTGTAGACACCACCATCCTTCCTCCCAGTCAGTATTATCCTGGACTACCCCCTCCAAGTTTTGCCCCCACGAAATTATGTAATTCCTATATCTATAACATCACTCAAACCATTTGCTTTTCTCCGGGCCACCATCCTAATTCATTCACCCATTGTCTCTTGCCAAGACTTTTGAAAGAGGCTTTTAATAAGTCCCTCTACCCCAAATCACTTACTCTCCATTCTCCACACAATTGCCAAAGTGATTTTTCTAAAGCAGAGGTCTGACACTATTATTCCCCTACTTGTTAAACTTGAATGCCTTCCTTTTAATCCTGTGTTTAACTTGTGTATAACTTTTAAAGTTCTAATACCCTGGCTCAAACTAACTTTTCCAATTTTATTACATATCATCGCCCTTCCCAGAAGTTAGAGGTCAAATGAGGTCAAATTATCCTTCTTGTTATTATGTCCATATCATCACCTTTGCACAGACTATATCACTCATGCCTGGAATGTATTCCCAGCTTAGCTCTATTGCTTAAAGATTTTATTTTTCTTTCAAGTTCTGTTTTTTCCCAATCCCTATAAACTTTGGACAGAAAATGCCATCTGCATCCAGAAAAGAACTAAGGAGACTGAATGAAAATCAACACATTCTATGTTCACTTTTTTCTGTTTTTTTTTAATCTCTCCCATAGTTTTTCCCTTTTGCTTTGATTTTTTTTTCCCAACATAATCATAAAGCAATGTGAATTAAAAATAAACTTACTACAATAAAAAAACAAGATTTAAACAAATTCATCTTGTGAACCTTAATTTTTATTATCCCATATTAATCCAATAAAATTTTGCTTTTTTTTTCTTTACATGAAACCTTTCTTAAATACCCACTCCTTTCCTCAGCCTCAAAATCTTTTTTATATTTTGTACTTAGCTATATTCATGTTTTCTGCCCCTAACAAAATGTAAGCTCCTAGAGGAAAGGGACTATTGCATTTTTTTCTCTTTGTATTCCCAATGTCTTGCACAGTGTTTGACACAAAGTAGTGCTTAATAAATGTTGATAAATTAGGTGCTCTAGTGAGAAGTGTCTCAGTGTAATGAGAGAAAAGCATTGTCCCTGCCACCAAAAGACTTGGATTTGAATCTTGACTCTGTTCCTTGCTACTTATGTAGCCTTATATACATCATTTCTCTTGGACACTGAGTTTCTTTATCTGCAAACTGTGGGGCTTGGAATAGATGAGCTTTAAAAACAGCAATCTCCCTATTTTTTGTTTTTGATAAGCAGCCAAAAAAAGCTCATCAGTTCTTTGATGGTTCCATGATCTCTCATCAGTGGGTCTGAATTCCAAGAGAGAGAATCATAACCCAAACACAATTTCTCATCCTGTACAATTCTGGCTCCAATGTGCCTTTCCAGACTAATTTTATATCTTTAATCTTCACATACTCTCCATTCTAGCCAAACTGGACTCCCCACTATTCTCTGCATATGACATTTCATCTCCTGTCTCTGTACCTTCATATGGATTATCCCTGATGTCTGCAATGTTCTCCCTCCTTGCCTCTGCCTCTTGGAATCCTTAGCTTCCTGTAGGCCCTAGCTCACCTATTCAAAACTTAGCCTAATCTCTCCTAATTGATAACTTTTCTCTCCAATTTTAAAAAAAACAAACTTTGTTTTGTATTTATCTGAACACATTTCCTCCCAGTAGATTGTAAACTCCTTGAAGACTGGGACTATTTCATGTTTGTCTTTCTTTCCTCAACACTTAGCACAGCAACCATCATCATAATAATTACAATCATTATTATTATCATCTAGTATTAATACAGCCTTTAAAGTTTGCAAAGTAATTTATACAAAAATTATCTCATTTTGTCATCACATCAATCCAGGGAAGAAGGTGCTATTATTTTCACAATTTTTTTTTTTTACAAATTTTTACAAATTTTTGTATTTTACAAATGAAGAACCTGGATAACGTAGCTACTAAACATATAAGTTGAATTTGAATTTGAATTCAGGTTTTCCTGATTCCAAGTTCAGACAGTGGCCACACATCAACCATCTGCCAAACTATGCCCTTGTTGATAGTCCCTAGAGGAACTTATCTAGTGCACTAGCAAAGTAGGGTCAAAAATGGCAGCCATGGGAAGAACTGGAGGAGTATTTATTTAATCAACCAAATGGAAGTTGGGGAAGATGCATCCCCATTCACCTTGTGATAAAAAAGCATAAGTCTTGTTTCTAGCATAACTTCACCAATTCTTATCACTTAACACTCCCCACTTTCTTTCCTCCTTCTGATTTTCAAGCCCCAACCTTTCTTCTTCCAAGTCAGGTTTTGGTCAATAAGCAGCCAGAGTGGGCTTATACCCCAAAGAGATACTAAAGAAGGGAAAAGGACGTGTATGTGCCAAAACCAAGAGATCATTATATACCTCAACAATGATAATGTATGAGGCTGTATGCTGATGGAAGTGGATTTCTTTGACAAAGAGAAGATCTAACTCAGTTTCAATTAATCAATGATGGACAGAAGCAGCTACATCCAAAGAAAGAACACTGGGAAATGAATGTAAACTGTTTGCATTTTTGTTTTTCTTCCCAGGTTATTTATACCTTCTGAATCCAATTCTTCCTGTGCAACAAGAGAACTGTTCAGTTCTGCACACATATATTGTATCTATTGTGACCTATTTAACATGTATAGGACTGCTTGTCATCTGGGGGAGGGAGTGGAGAGAGGGAGGGGAAAAATCGGAACAGAAGTGAGTGCAAGGGATAATGTTGTAAAAAATTATCCAGGCATGGGTTCTGTCAATAAAAAGTTATAATTATTTTAAAAAAATAAATTTTAAAAAAAGCAGCAAGAGCAACAATCGTCCAAGTGTCATTGGGAAGCTCCCCCTGTTCAACATCCACCACTCTTATCACCTTTTGCCTGTCATAGTGGTCAGTGAATAAGAGCCCATCCTTCCCTTCTTTCATTTTGGGTGAAACAGAATGAGTTCCACACAAAGAGCATGAGTGAATTGTGATCTGCACAGAAGATCTCTTATGTTTTTTCTTATGTTTTCTTTCCTCCCTCTTCTGTGCTTCCCTATTTTTGTGGAGCTTACCACCACCCCTCCATTTCTCCTTAGGTAACCTGGTAGTTCCTTGCTCCCAAGGATTTCCACATTGACTTCACTGTTATTATCTTCAATTCCTCCCTCACATATTGATTGAATCAGTTGTCAATTGTTGTCATCTCTAGCTTCACAATTTCTCTTTTGTTTTCTCCCTTTTCTTTACTCACAGAGCCAACCCTCACTTAAATTTAGAACCTCATCACTTCTTTCCTGGACTTTTGCAAAATCCTCTTATTAATTCTCCCTGCATTGTTTCTCCTTTCTCTAGTCCATCTTCCTTGCAACTACCAAAGTGATTGGGCAGATAGGGAGTATAGTGTATAGAGTACCAGTGACTCTAGGATCAAACATTATATTGCTTCATTCTTTTAGAATTAGCAATATGTATATAACTATTGGTATACATTTGTAATTTATAAATAAGTAAATAAATACATATTGATGCTACATGCTTAATTTTTTTTTTTTACTATTGAGATATATAGTCAAAAAAGTTTGGAGTCCACTGCACTTATGTCTTCTAAAATTTGGGAGTACCAGGCTAGTGCTCAGACTATTTGTTATCCCTCATTCTCTCTACTTACTTCCCTTTCCAATTAGGTATTTTGGAAAGACATTTTTTAAATGGAGATTGCATCCCTATATTTTCTAGGCTAGAAGGCAGCAACGAGTCATGAGCCTGATTCTACTTTGAACTGGCATGAAAGCTTTGTGTTGCTCCCTTTCTGATCCATATTGATTTATCACTCCTTAGGCCCCTGCTCCCAGGACTGTACAATATTAGTGCCAGCTTTAGTGTGGACAATCAATTAGCTTTAGCCCTATTGCAAACTGCAACTCAAAAGTCCTGAAATCTAGCAATCCACAGTTTCAGCCTCCCCATTAACTCAGATTATAGACATGAGACATTATACACAGTTTAGGTGATATCTTTTATGTTGCTTCCTACAAGAAGGTGATCATTGGTACTCTGCTATAGCCCAGTGGTTCTCAAACTTTTGTTTTCAGTATCTTTATCCTATTAAAAATTATTGAGGATCTCTCCAAAGCGTTTTTGTTTATCTGGATTAGATATAGACATTTACCATATTGGAAACCAAAACTATTTTTGAATTTGTATACCTTCTAAAAGGGTTTCAGAGATCCCCAGGATTCTCTAGACCATACTTTGAAAACCTATTTTAGTTTTTGCCTTCTACATCACCTATAATTTTGATTCTTCAAGACTTTGGAGTTCCTTGATACCTAGTCTTATTGTGTTACCAGAACACCTCACTGGATCCTGATCTCATTGCATTATTTATTCTTTGCAATGATGCAGTAAGCAGCCACCCATACCTGTCCAAGAATGTGCCATTTGTTTGATTCTTCTATAGGGTCTTGTTGACAAATTGGTGGAGAATATATCTATTTACAAGTTATCTGCCTTTTAGGGAATTAGCTAATGTTTTTGTCTTGTCCTGTTCAGACATTCCTTTGAAGACATTTTTTTTTCCTGCTTCTCATGAACAATTCCTTATTTAGGATGTGTTGTAGCTAGTTCATGACTAGAGTCTCTCTCTTGCCCTTGGAGCAATATTCAAATATTCTTTGGAGACTTTTGTTCCACAGCTCTCAGTCATGTAGCACCTGTAACTTTTTTTCCTTCCTTCCTTCCTTCCTTCCTTCCTTCCTTCCTTCCTTCCTTCCTTCCTTCCTTCCTTCCTTCCTTCCTTCCTTCCTTCCTTCCTTCCTTCCTTCCTTCTTTCCCTTCCTTCCTTCCCTCTTTCCCTTCCTTCCTTCCCTCCTTCCCTCCTTCCCTCCTTCCCTCCCTCCCACTGTGTTTACAATGATACAGGGAGCAACTGTGGAGAAACTTCACTTACTAGTGGAAATAAACCCTTCTCTACAAGATGCTGTCTTAAAGCCTGATTTCTTAACTGGGGGTTCAATGATCTTTCCACAGCACTAAGCTCTCAGACATGTAAACAAAGCCACTGAGGCCAAACACGAATGCTTCCCAATGGGCATGCTTTCACAAACATGCACAAGCAAGCAAGAGTCCACACCTCCCCAAAAGAGCACAGCGTCTGGGTTAGAGCCCCATCCACGACAGCCGACAATCCTGAGGCAGGCAGGTGCTATTTCCATCCTTGCCCCATAACTTTGTCTCTTCTCTCTTCCAATTACCACTAATTGGACAAATGGGAGAACCTGCCGAGTGTGTAATGTAACAGTAAACAAGTGGAAGAGGGCCCCCAGGGATGGAGGCTGAGGAAGACGAGGGAGAGCTCAGCCTTTGTGTCTCCTCCCGAGGCCCCTGTTGGAACTGCTCAGGGATAGCCTGACCTCCAGAAGTCTCTCTTTGGGAAAGATTGGGTAACAGAGCACCATCTGCCCTGGGCCTCGGGACAGGAAGTTGCCTGGAAGCCTCCTTACAAAGAAGGGTTCCCAGGGCGGGAGAAGGGAACTGGATTCGGATGAGCAGCCCTACAAACACTCTCCCGACTTTGCTCGGGACTCCCAACTGGATTTTCAATCTCTCCGACTAGGTTCTATTCGTATCATTCTCCAAGCGCGGACCTCGCTCCTGCACCTTTCTTTGAAAAGCTGCTCAGATTCAAGGGAAGTCTGGGAGAGCCCAGTCAGACGGAGCGGAACTGCATGGCAGGATCCCTCCCCTCTGCCACCTCCAGGGTCACTTCTTCTCCAAAAAGGATGAAGCTCTAAGGAGAACAAGTCCTGAGGGAGGGCAAGGGGGGGCTGGGCAAAGGGAGGAAGCGGCTCTGCCTGGGGGCTGGCGGGCTTGGGCATGCTGGCTTGGGGGGCTACTTGGGAGTAGATGAATCCCTTCAGGCCTTTCTGCACTGGTAGACAAAGCCACCGCGCCCCTGCTACACCAAATCCCCAGGGCAGTCCCTGCTAGCTCCTTCCCCATCCACCACGCTTTTCCACGTTGTTCTCCTCCTTTCCCCCATTATCCCCTCCCGAGGCCCAGTTCTGCGATGTATAATCGCCCACCATCTCTGCTGGCTGAGGCGACAGCCTCCTTTCTCCTCTTGGTCCCTCGCGAGCCGCATCTCCGGAGCATGCGGAAAACAGGCGGCTGCCTCGGAGGGGATGACAAAGCTAGGGAGAGTTTACCGTGCCTAGAGGAGGGCTAGGTGGCCCGAGTTGGGCTTGATCTTGGCCTTGGTCCCTGCCGCCTCTCCCCACACTACTCCCAAGAGCGGCGAGGGCCCGCCCGAGGCCTCAGTGAAGCCGGAGTTCGAGCTCACTCTCCGCACCCCCGCTCCAGCTCCAGGGATGATCTGGGTCCCAGTGTATAGAGTTCGGGAGGCCTAGAGCACCTGCAGCCACAGCAGCCCCTCGGGGCGTGCCGCCTCCTCCCCCAAATCCTCGCAGCAGGGAGCCCATGGACCGCCCCTGCACCTTCGAGAGAGCGAGGGAGAAAGAGGGCGGGCAGGCGATGTGCCAGCGGACACCCCGTCTGGCTCCTGAAGCACCCGCACGCTCCAACTTCCACTCCCGGGGTCTGACTGCAGAGTCTAGGGGTCACCTAGGCCGAGCGGGGCTCCCTGCGCTGATGGCGAAGAGAAAGCAAGAGAAACGATTACAAAAAGTAGAAACACGCAAACAACGTTTGGAATTGGTTCTTTGGGAGGGAACAAAAACCAACCTACTCGTTAACCTTTGGTTCAATTGTTTTTTTTTTTTTTTTTTTAAGATGGGAAATGGATGCCACTTTATGACTGTGTGCACTTTCACCCAGACCCAGACCCAGACTCAGGCAGGAGAGGTGTGGTCTGGGGAATGGGACTCTTAGTTGGGTTGCCACCCTTCGGTGTTCCTTACAGCTCCAGATTCCCCTAAGGGAGCGCATTATCCAGGGATAGCTCTTTCTCTCCTGGAGTCTTGATCCTGGAGAGATACTATGAAGAGCAGCTTAGAATCTGCCTCTGGTACCCATCCCATAGTAAATATAGTCCTAGGATCCCTACAGTGGATGCCTTCCTTTTCTACTATGCCCTCAAAAACCCTTCCTTTTTTTCTTTTGAAAGTCTGGGTTTATGAGTGGATGCCCATTAGTTGGAGAATGGCTGAATAAATTATGCTATGTGAATGTTATGGAATATTATTGTTCTGTAAGAAATGACCAGCAGGATGATTTCAGAGAGGCCTGGAGAGACTTACATGAACTGATGCTGAGTGAAATGAGCAGAACCAGGAGGTCATTATACACCACAAGATTATAGATCAGTTCTGATTTACATGGCTCTCATCAACAGTGAGGTGATTCAGGCCAGTTCCAAAGGCCTTGTGATAAAGAAAGCCATCTGCACCCAGAGAGAGAACAATGGTAATTGTATGTGGACCGCAACATAGTATTTTCATTCTTTTGTTGTTGTTCACTTGCACTTTGTTTTCTTTCTCATTTTTTTCCCTTTTTGATCTGGTTTTTCTTGCTCAGCATGATATTTGTGGAAATATGTACAGAAGAATTGCACATGTTTAACATATATTGGATCACTTGCTATTTAGAGGAGGGGATGGAGGTCCAGGAGGGAAAAAAATTAGAACACAAGATTTATATATATATTTTGAAAATAGAAAGCTTTAATTTAAAAAAAAATAAAAATTCCTTTTTCTTTTATTTTGTTCCTTTCCTTTATGCATATGAATTCAACAAACATGAACATCTCCTTATGCAAAAATGAAAAAAAATTATATTATGATTTTGTTACTTATGGTTTCCTAAGTATACAGAGTGTTCCAAAAATCTTAGTTCAGCTTTAAGCTTTAAAAGCTTAATTATTAATAGTTGTACTTCTAATTTAACTCAGGAGTTTCAATAGTATCCTCTCTATGACCTTCTTTATTTCCTCTGTGTATATTTAAATGTTTCATTGACATTCTTTGCGTCTTTTTCATCTTTTTCCATATTTTATAAGCTAGCATTTATGCAGATCCTAAAAGTTTGTAAGATAATGTTATTTCTTTTAGTTCTCATAGGAATCTAGATGGTTAGTGTTCTTTATTTTAAACATGAAGAAATTGTGTCAAAGAGATTAAAGTGGATTTTCCTAGTCTCATGCTTTTTCCTTACTATTGTTAACAAACTTTCTTTTGTCTTAGATCTTTTCTGTTTCCCTCCTATTTTCTGGTTCTCCTGAAACAACAACAAAATTAGATCAAACAAACTCTTATTTTCTCCTAAAGATTTTCCCTCCTGATATCTTCTCCAAGGCTGTATATACCTTGCACCTTTGATATGCCACACTAACAGGAGAAATTGTCATCTATATTCAGGACCAAGATACAAAGGAACAAGACTCCATAAAATAGTAAATTTAAAGAAACAACTCTACATGAATTTGAAAGCCATATGGTATAATGGAAAGAATTATGAATTTTGAGTCAGAAGATCTGAATTCAAATCCTGGCCTTCCTACTTGCTATCATTGTGACTTAGGGCAAGATACTTAACATTTTGGAACTCATTTTTCTTTTTTACAATGAGAGTCAAATTTTATATTCTCTGGGATTCCTTCAAGCTCTTAAATTGGTAATCATTGTTTTTGACCTCCCTTCTACCATAATTACTCATCAATCTCCTCTCTTCTTTTACTTTTTTTTTTTTTTTGGTCATAGAAATTCATTTTTAAGTTAAATTTTATTTTTAGCTTTAAAAATCTGTTATCTTGGGGTCGCTAAGTGGCACAGTGGATAGAGAACCAGCTCTGAAGTCAGAAGGACCTGAGTTCAAATATGGTCTCAGCCTCAACACTTCCTAGTTGTGTGACCCTGGGCAAGTCACTTAACCCCAATTGCCTCAGGGGAAAAAAATCTATTATCTCTCCTTCCAACTCCCACTTACTCCTACCTCCCAAAATGAAAAGAGAAAGCAGAACTCTTGTAACAAATATGCAAAATCAAGCAAAACAATTTATCTAATTGGCCATATCTACAATTCCTTTCAATTGTAAGTCATAAACCTGTGATTTATCCAGTGACTCTCTTTTCCTTCCCTTATTGAGAACTCACCAGGATTTACATGTGTTCTTGTTGGTTGATTTTTTTTTTTTTTAAACGTTTTTGCTTTTTCCTGGAGCAGATTAAATCTTCCAAGTAGGGAAGGGAGAAAGGAGTAGTCATGGCAACCACCACATTTCAGGGAGTCAATTATCTCTATGCCCCAGTGCTGGTCAAGAAGGCTGTTCCTGGAAGGGAATCGCTTATCTCTCCCTTCCATTCCCCCCTGCCCCCAAAAAGAAAAAAAAAAAAAAAAAACTCTTGTAACTAATATTCATAGTCCAGCAACAAATGGCTAAATTGGCCATCTTAAAAAATGACCCAGTCTGCACACTGAATCTATGACCTCTCTGTCAGGAGGCAAGTAATATGTTTCATCAAGAGTCCTTTGGAATCTTGTTTAGTCATCTCATTAATCTTAAGTCTTTTAAAGATATTTGTCTTTACAAGGTTGTTATTAATGTATAAATTGTTCTCATTCTGCTCACGTCCTTCTGAATCAGTTCAAGCACATCTTCCCAACTCTCTATCAAACCATTTCCTTCATAATTTCTTATAGTACAGTTGTATTCTGTTACATTCTCATATGATAATTTATTCAGCTATTTCCAAACTGATGGACATCCTATTAATTTCCATATGTTTGACACCTTAAAAAGAGCTTCTGTAAGTAATTTTGTACTTATAGGTCCTTTTCTCTGCTCAAGAAACAATGATTTTTTGGAGGTATAAGCCTCATAGTAGTATTGATGGGTCAAAGGGTATGCACTATTTAATAACTTTTGGAGTATATCTCTGCTTTAGAATTCCTCCTATTCTGTCCAGATCCAGATCCTTGTTATAACCATATCTGGGCCTCTAGGTCACTAGAGCCTTTTTCTCTACCCCAATTCCTGTCCATATCCTGGCCTCCTAAGCCCTCAACTTCCCCTCCTCTCATGACTTTTGTCTCCAGTGTGCTTCAAAAGTGATCGTACATAAAATACATCTCTCCACTCCTGGAGTTCCTAGTTTTAGTTCTGAGACTAGGATGGAGGAAGTTCAAAATGACCATAAATGATCAGAGATTTCTTACACTTCTCAATAAGGTTGGAAACATAAAAAATAAGCACCAGAAGTACTTTTAGACATTATCTAGAGTAATTCTTTTTATTATTTAAAGAAGTAAACTGAGGGCCAGAGAAAGGCAGGATTTGTTCAAGGTCACTGACAAAGCCAGGTTTAGAAGCCATGCTCCCAGCCCAGGCTCTTCCCACCACTTGAGCTGCTCCCAATCACTCCCATTTCTGGTTCTTAGCCCTCTCACAATTTGAGCAGGGCAGTGGGGAGAGGAGGTGGGGGCAGAGATTGCCTCTGTGGGAGGGTATGGGGTCCTAACCTTAATCAAGTATGCTCAGTCCTGCTCTCCCATCAATCCTGCAAAAGAATCATCTTGACCAGCATGGGGCTTAAAGATCATAGACTCCCTGAAATGAGGTGGTTGCCATGACTACTCCTCCCGAGCTTCCCTACTTGGCAGATTAAATCTGCTACAGGAAAAAAAAAACCCAACCAGCAAAAACACATGTAAATCCTGGTGAGCTCTCAATAGGAGAAGGGAAAGAGAGATGGTAGACAAATCACAGATTTATAGATTAGAGTTGAAAGAAACCTTAGAGGACATCTAGTCCAATTAACTAACTTCTTTGGGCTTACCTTAGTCTTTTCTGTTGTAAAGGGAGCTTGGACTAAGTGATCTCAAAGGACTTTTTCAGCTCAAAATCTATGATCCTTTGAAGGAGAAACTAGAGAAAAGGATGGCAACAGAAGGAAAGAAAAAATATATAACATAAAGTTTTTCAATATAGTTTTCTAATCATTTTCTTTGCTTCTAGTCTCTTCTCTCCAAGTCAACCTCCCTACAACTATTAAACAGAGCTATTAAAGGAACACAGATCTGTCAAAGTCATTCTCCTGCTCAAGAAGCATCAGTGGTTCCCTGTGGCCCTTAGGACAAAATGTAAATTCCTCTGTTTGTTATTTATTAAAGCCCTTCACCATTAGGCTTCAAGCCAACTTTCCAAACTGATCTCCCATAACTCCCCTGATCCTCTTACAATCCCTTCCTATTCTTCCCTTTATATAACTTTGATATCCAGTCTTTTCTTTTTTAATTTTCTCTTTATTTAGAAATAAAAGAATAGAAAAAAGAAAAACAAAAAATAATAAAGCAAAACAAAACAAAACATTGTCACGTGCCCCAGCAGACTATCAGGGAGGATTCAAAATAAATAACAATATATTACCATTTCAAGAAAGGATATATAATACTAGAAGAAATTATATTCACGAATGTCCATCTTTTTCTTTGCTTCCTGGTAGATTGCTTTTTGTTCTCTGCTGTACACTTTTAAAAATTTATTCTTTTTTTCCTCCTTTCATTCCCCCTCCCATTCCTAAACAGGCTATAGTTAAGCACAGATACATATATATCTATAGCTATATATGGCTATAGATATATATATATATGTGTGTGTGTGTATATAGATGCATATATATATACATACATACACACATACATAGAGTAACATGCATATATATCTATATGTATTCAGACACATACATGGATTTACCTATATGTAAACATGCATTTTAAACAATATTAGTATGGCTGACATAAAATGTAGATTTCTCTCTTGTTTGAATCTTTAAGTTTGACTTTATCCAAGATCAATGATTACTATCCATACTTTTTTTTCCTCTAATAAATTTTATTCCTGATTCTTGTTGTGTTTGTGCATATCTCTTCTTTCCTATCCTTTTCTCCATGTCTTTTCACAAGCTGTTTCTCGTGCCTAAAAAGAATCTGCCTTGAAGATTCCTGTGCTCTCCTCCGAGCACAGTTCCCAGTGACCTCTAAGGGAGGTCCTTCCAGGCTCCTTACTGCTCTCTCCCCCAATTTCAGGAAGCTAACAATGGCTTCCTATTCCCTTTTCCCTCATTCACTTCTCAATTCCTCAAACTGCAGTCAGGCTTTTTCACCACTCAATTGAAACTTCTCTTTCAGAGGTTAAAAGTGGTTTTTTAGTTGATAAAGTCAATATTTTGGGGTTTTCCACCCCCATTTCCCATCCTTCTTGACCTTGCTATAAGTTTTTTACACTGTTGACCATTCTTTCTTCCTGAATATTCTCTCCTCCCTCAGTTTCTATTGCATTATTTTCTCCTGGTTCTCTTTGAGAACCAGAATGAACTGATTGTTTCTCCATCACTTTTGATGAATTGTCCTCCATCTTCTTCCTTATCTTTAATGTACCCCCATGGCTCTGCCTGGCTCTTCTTTTCCTAAACTCTTTGTTTTAGTAACCTCACTTGCTTGCATGGGTTCAGTTATTAGCTCTATAATCCATCCATCCATCTATCTATCTAATTCTGTCCATACATCCATTTATTCATCCATCCATCCATCCATCTGTCTATCTAGCCCTTTATATCCATCTATCCATCCACCCATTTATTTTTCTCTCTTCCTTTCTCATTCTCTCTCTCCCTTCCCTTCCTCCGGGTTTTATCACCCAACTGACCTCATATCATCAACTGCTGGCTGTTCATCTCTACCAAGGTGTTCACTAGCTTCCCAACCTCAACATGTCCTAAATGAACTCATTATGTTTCCCACCAAATCTTTCCTTACCACAAACCTTTCTCTTTCTGTTAAAGGTGCAACTAATCTGGTCACAGTTTAGCAAATTCAGAGTTCTCCTAGGCTCTTTATTATCTCTCCTCTATCTCTCTATCAAATCAGTTGCCAAATCTTGTTGCTTCTGTCTTCACAACATCTCTCACATCTATCCCTATTCTCTCCATCTTGAAACACAGTACCCAGCCCCCAATTCTGGTCCTCATTTCTTTTCACCTAGATTATTCTAATGGCTTCCTAGTTCTCCCTTTTTTCATTCTCTCCCTACTCCAATTCAAAATTATAGCTACTCAATTTTCCTAAAACACTGCTTTGGCCAGGTACTTTCCCTATCCAAATATTTTCAGTAGCCCCCTAAAATGTCTTGTGATAAAATTAAAAATTTCTTTGTCTTTTGAAGTCATTTACAATATGATCAAGACTAATGTTTTTGACTTGTTTCTTCCATTATACAATATATTTTCTATCCAAGCTGGTTTACTTGCTTTGTTTCCTGTATATATCACTCAATTTCTTCTGGTCCACATCCCTTTATACATGCCTGAAATGTACTCCATTCTTACACCTTAGAATTTTAGAATTCTTAGCTTTCTCTAAGGCTCAGCTCAAATACAACCTTTTACTCAAAATCATTCCTACCATGCCTAGTTTTAGTGTCTCTCCTCAAAATTATCTTGGATGTTCTTATTCTTTAGCATGATGTGTTTCTCTTTTTTTCACTTAATAGTATTTCTTTTTTTCCAATTATATATAAAGATACTTTTCAACATTTACTTTTTTATTAAAGCTTTTTATTTATAAAACATATGCATGGGTAATTTTTCAACATTGACCCTTACAAAACCTTCTGTTTCAAATTTTCCCCTTCTTTCTGTGCCCACCCCTTCCCCTAGATGGCAGGTAGTCCAATACATGTTAAATATGTTAAAATATATCAACCTTCACTTTTGTAAGATTTTGAGTTCCAAATTTTTTTCTCCCTCTCTTCCTTTTCTCTCCCCTCCCCAAGACAGCAAACTATCTTATATAAGTTATACATGTACAATACTTTTAAATATGTTTCCATATTAGTCATTTTTGAAAGAAAAATCAAAACAAAAGGGGAAAACCATGAGAAAGAAAAAAAATTTAAAAAGATGAAGATCATGCTTTGATACATATTTACTCTACATAGTTCTTTTTCTGGATATGGATGGCGTTTTTCATCCTATTGAAATTATCTTGGAGTATGATGCATTACCCAACACAATGTAAACTCTTTGAGGTTTGGGGACTCATTTTCTAGTCTCCTATTCCCAGCCCCTATTATATACCTTAGCCATAATGGGTGTTTAATAAATTTTTGCAGAATTTGAATTTCAGCTCTTGAAAAATCAGACCTCAAGTCTAAAAGAATTCTTTCAGCCAGTTTTTTTTTTGTTTTGTTTTGTTTTTTCCTGAAGGAATTGGAATTAAGTGACTTGCCCAGGGTCACACAGGTAGGAAGTGTTAAATGTCTGAGATCAAATTTGAACTCAGGTCCTCCTGACGTCACGGCTGGTGCTTTATCCACTGCGCTACCTAGCTGCCCCTCAGCCAGTTTTGGCATGAAATGATAGACTTTCTTGATTGTTGAATTTACAACCATCTCAACCATTCTCAATCATCTTTTGAAACTCAACCAAAATATTATTTTTAAGTCTTCCTTGATACTTATTCTAAGATTCCAGTCTTCTATCTTCAACTTCATCTAGAACTTTGCTTCTCCTGAACTTATTATATATCTTATATATAATTATATTTATATATATATTATTATATATATAATTATATATTATATATCTTATCTCTTTGTAACAGTGGTTTTCTTCTAACTCTCACTGCCCATGACCAATGTTGGGGTCATGGAGAGGAAATATATGACTTAACTTTTCCCTTTAGGGTTCTTAGATTGTGAGTTTCTTCCCCCAGTAAAGTATATCTCTTCCCAATTGGCATAGAAATTTATAAGAAGAATTGTTTCACATTTGTTTACTGGCGGTTTCATATAATTTTGTTGTGTGGACTTTTCTGTTATGTTAGTATGTTTCAATTATAGGCTTTGCTATTAGCTCTCTGGTGACTGGTTTTTATCTCTGAAGATAAGATGTATTTGGTGGGGTCGATATTCCCCTGGCCAGAGCAGAAAGTTAGAAAAGTAGGAATGCCAAGGTATAAGTAGTCATTCTTTCTGTTCCTGTAAGAATATTGTTCAGCCAAGAGAACATCATACATAGCAACAACAAGATGATGTGATGATCAACTCTGATGTTTGTGGCTCTTTTCAACAATGAGATGATTCAGGCCAATCCCAATAGATTCATGATGGAGAGAGTCATCTGTATCCAGAGGGAGGATTGTGGGGACTGAATGTGGATTATAACATAGCATTTTCACCTTTTTTGTTGTTGTTTGCTTGTTTTTTTCTTTCTATTTTTTCCTTTTTGATCTGATTTTTCTTATGCAACATAATAAATGTTGAAATATATATAGAAGAATTGCACATATTTAACATATATTGGATTGCTAGGATGGGGGGGAAGAGAAAATTTTGGAACACAAAGTTTTGCAAGATGAATATTGAAAACTATCTTTGCATGTATTTTGAAAATAAAAAGTTATTATTTAAAAAAACAAAATATTATTCAGAATATTGTTGTGGGATCAAGCTAAGGGGATATACATTAATTTTGTAGAAATCCACTGAAAATTGTCTTTTTTCTCCTCAAGTATGTAATTTAGCAGCATTTTTTAAATGAAGTTTTGATGTGCTTTTTTTTTTATTACAAACTTTACTATGAAATCTAGGTAAATTGATTCCTCAAGATGACCCAGGATGTCAATCAATCAATAAATAAATATTTATTAAGTGCCTACTATGGGACAGGCACTAAGCTAAGTGCTCGAATACAAAGAGACAAAAGACAGTTCCTATCCTCAAAGAACTTACAATGTAATGGGTAAGACAATATGGGAACAAATTTATACAAAGTAAGCTATATAGAGGATAACTAGGAAATAATCAACAGTATTAAAAGTATAGGAAGGACTCCTGGAGAAAGTGGCATTTTAGTTGGTACTTAGAGGAAGTCAGGGAGGTCAATAGTCTGAGTGCAAGAAGGCAAACATTCCAGTTTTGGGAGATAGCCAGAGAAAATGTTCAGAGCTGAGAGAGTTGGAATGTTTTATTTGTAGAACACCCAGGAGGCCGATGTCACTAGCTGGGAAAGTACTTGGAAGGAATAAAGTGTAAGAAGATTGAAAAGGTAGCAGGAATATAGGTTATGAAAGACTTTGAATGTCAAACAGAGGAGCATTTTGCATTTGACTCTGGAGGCAATAGAGAGCCACTGGGGTTTATTGAGTTGGACATGGTTGGATCTGTACTTCAGGAACATCACTTTAGTGGCTGAATGAAATTTAGAGTGGAATACGGAAAAACATGAGGCAGGCAGATAACCAGTAAGCAATGGACGTTGCTAAGCCGACCTGACTGACCAGGGAATCAGTATATGGCAATAACCTGATGGTTGTATCTTTCTACAAGTAAAGAACAAGTTTGATTTGATATGGATAGTCAGGAAAATATGGGTGAAGATGATGGACTGAGAGAGGAGTTAGAAGTAACCAAAATCCTAGCACTATGAGTCTCCAAAATATTTCCTTGGGTTTAAGTTTTGGAAAACAAAAGAAAGATTGATTCAATTTAACCACAGAGTTCCAAAGAAGCTGTAGCCAAACACGCTGGAAGAGAAACCAGCAAATTAAAAACAATATTCTCAAAAAAGCAAAGATATCTGGGACCAGAGGTTAAGGCACCTTGATTCAGGTATAGAAAAAATGGTTGTTACCCCTTTGATCCAGCAGGGTCTCTACTGGATCTGTATCTCAAGGAAATCATAAAATTGAGGAAAAGATCCACATGTAAAAGAATGTTTGTAACCCTTTTATTATGACAAGGAACTGCAAATTCAGAGTTTGCATCTCAGTAGGGGAATGGTCAATTAAGTTCTAGTATATGAATGTAATGGAATATTATTGTTCAATCAGAAATGATGAGCAGGCTAATTTCAAACTTACTGGAAAGACTTAACATGAATTGATGCTAAGTGAAGTGAGTAGAACCAAGAGAACATTGTACATAGCAACAGCAAGATTATGTGATGATTAGCTCTGATGGACCTGGCTCTTTTCAACAATGAGGTAATTCAGACCAATTCCAATAGACTTGTGAGGGAGAGAGCCATCTGCACTCAGAGGGAGGACTGAGGACTGATTGTAGATCACAACATAGTATTTTCACCTTTGTTGTTATTGTTTCCTTGCTTTTTTTCTTTCTTGTGTTTTTTCCCCTTTTTTTCTGATTTTTCTTGTGCAGCATGACAAATATGGAAATATGATTAAAAGAACTATACATGTTTAACCTATATTGGATTGCTTGCTGGGGAGGGAGGGGAGAGAGGGAAAAAAATTTGGAACACAAGGTTTTGGAAAAGTGAATGTTGAAAACTATTTTTGCATGTATTTAGAAAAATAAAATACTATTTAAAAATAAAACAAACATTTGTTTAATTTAATTTAATTAATTTTTTTGCTGAGACAATTGAGGTTAAGTGACTTGCCCAGAGTCATACAGCTAGAAAGTGTTAAGTGTCTGAGATCACATTTGAATTCAGGTCCTCTTGACTTCAGGGCTGGTGCTCTATCCACTGTACCATAAAATAAAATTTTTAAAGTGGCTGTTAACTTGTGTTACAAATGCATATTAGGTGTATGTGACAAGAGTTTCCATATTAATTTACCAGAAAATGAGATTCATCAAAAGTTTTAGGGAATTGAGTTGGAGACTATCCTAGATAATAAAAATCATAACCTAAGCCTTTACAATTTTTCCTGAAATTGTAAGATCCTTTTCACTAAGCCCCATGTAGTAGTGATCATGAGAAGAAAAGAAATAGTGTCAGGCAACAATGACAGTAAAAACATATGACATCATAGTGGGTCTGGAGTCCCTTAAGAAAACCGGTAAGAAAATAGATGCTGCGGGTTCTGGTTAAATTCAACAAACATCATGAGAATTTTAGTATTGATTAGGATCAATTCCATTTCTTTAACATAGTGGATGAGCATATAGCATTTCCACTCTTTCTGTTATTGTTTGCTTGCTTTTTTGTTTTCCTTTTCAGTTTTTTCTTTCTTTCTAGATCTGATTTCTCTTGTGCAGCAAGATAACTATAAATATGTATACATATGTTGTATTTAACGTATACTTTAACATATTTAACATGTATTGAATTACCTGTTATCTAGGGGAAGGGGTGGGGGAAAGGAGGGGAAAAGTGGGAACGGAAAGCTTTGCAAGGGTCAATGTTGAAAAATTACCCATGCATATGTTTTGTAAATAAAAAGCTATGATAATAATAATAATAATAAAAACAGTGGGTGAGCACCAGAGAGAGTATTATAGGGACCGAGTATAGATCACAACACTATTTTCATTTTGTTGTTGTTGTTGTTTGCTTTTTGTTTTCTTTCTCATTTTTTTCCTTTTTGATCTAATTTTTCTTGTACAGCATGATAATTGTGGAATTATGTATAGAAGAATTACACATGTTTGACATATATTGGATTACATGCCATCTAGAGGAAAGGGTATGGGGAGGGGAAGGAGAAAAATATTTGGAGCACAAGCCTTTAAAAGGGTGATTATTGAAAACTATCTATGCATGTGTTTTGAAAATAAAAAGCTTTAGTAAAAAAAAGAAAAGAAAAAGAAAAAACCTTATTAAAAATAGTAAAAACAAAACAAAACAAAAACAAAAAAACCAAAACTATATTGGGTGAGCACCATGAATAATGAGATAGGGCCCAATACAGAAGCTTGCAGAACAGTATTAGCAGAGACAATCAAGAAAATACCAAATTATCCAACTCGAGTATATCCTGAGAGGTTCATCTTTTGACACTCTTGATTATCTGAGGAATAAAAGGATCATCTGAAGAAGGAGCAGCATGAGAGCTTTTGGGTTCTCCCTGTGAGAGGGATCTAGGGATACAAAACAAACAATCTCCATTACCCATTTCAGCAAATCTTGAAAACAACAAGATTGATAACTTTTAACAGCAATCTGGCAGTGATACCTTCTTCCTGCTCTGTGTTGTTTTTTCAACTCCACAGAACAAGAAGCTCTCCTGGGTTAAGCCCATCACCTCTAATCTCAACACAGCACTTCTTTTTTTTTTTTTTTCCCTATGGTGGATGTTCCAGATCACTTCCAATTCTGGTACTTTGTCCAAAGGGTGTTTTCTTTTTTTTTTTTAATAACTTTTTATTGATAGAACCCATGCCAGGGTAATTTTTTACAGCATTATCCCTTGCATTCACTTCTGTTCCAATTTTTTCCCTCTCTCCCTTCACCCCCTCCTCCCGATGGCAAGCAGTCCTTTACATGTTAAATAGGTTACAGTATATCCTAGATACAATATATGTGTGCAGAACCGAACAGTTTTCTTGTTGCACAGGGAGAATTGGATTCAGAAGGTATAAATAACCCGGGAAGAAAAACAAAATTGCAAGCAGTTTATATTCATTTTCAGAAGTTCCAGTTTATCCCTGATATGGAGGTAGCTCAAAAGACTCAAGGATTCTTCCCATGTTTCTCTATTGTGCATTTCACATTTTCAATCTTCTCAATCAGGTTAGCAGTCCTCCTCAGTTCCCCTGAATTTTTTCTTCTCTATTTTTAACCTTAAAGTATTTCTATTCTGTCAAGGACTACTTTATTCTTCTTCCTGGTAGTGTAGAGAGTGTAGAGTAAAGATACTTTTTAGTCTTTTTATCTTCTCCTACAGTATTTAAAGATGTGAAGACTTGGGAAGAAACCAGAAGATTTCAGGGGGAAGGGATTAACCAATTTTTTTTCTATTGGGAAAGAAAAAATTTTGATGTCCTTGGAAAACAACATTGTATTTACAAATCTATCTGGTATTTTTTGCTTTATTTTCCCTCCCCTTCTTGGGCCTTTACTTCTTTACTTGTATGTTCTAGACTTTGATAAGAGCCTCAAAAAAATACACACTATAGGATTTAGAGGCTGGAGTTAATTAAACCCATACATTTGGCCTCCCATGGGTCCTTTGGTATCAAAAATCATTGACCTAAATGACCAGGGTTCTTAGTATTCTAGGACTTCTTCAACATCCTTAGTTTGTTGCCTTAGTTTACAGATAAGGAAACTGAGGCAGGAAGAGGTTATATGACTGAAACAAATGTATTCTAGGCCCCTAATACTAGACTCTAGAGAACATTTTGTGTCAATTCACCCTGGTATCTTTTGATATCATTTATTTTTAATGAATTCTTATTGATATTGTGGAGAGGGGTGTGTGGAGCAAGCAATGTGGTTTCTAAGACTATTTGCTAAAGTAGGTGAAGTCTTAGACCTTAGTTTCTATTTCCTAGAAATCATGTGATCTTAAAATTGTTTTAAAATTTAAAATTAAAATTGTTTAAAATTTTGGTTGCTTACCTCATTTCTAGTCAGCCCATCAGCACCCCACCTGCCATATAAGGGAAAAGTAATAAAAAAAAAGCCAATCAAGACAAAATACTTTGCTTGGGGGGGGGGGGGGGTGTGGAGAGTGGGAGGGGTTGGGTATTGCTTATCTCTTTAACCACACTCTGTATTTCTGGATCCAGCTTTCCTCATTCTCTCTCTCTCTCTCTCTCTCTCTCTCTCTCTCTCTCTCTCTCTCTCTCTCACACACACACACACACACACACACACACACACACACATATGTATGTATGTAGCCTAGGGGACAGAGATGACAATATTAAAATCCTATTCTTTGTCTCCCAGTCTTATAATATAGCTGTGGTTCAATTGTGTCCAACTCTTTATAATCTCATCTGGAGATTTCCTGGCAAAATACAGGAGTGGTTTGCCATTTCCTTTTCTGGCTTATTTTTCAGATGAAGGAATTGAGGCAGATGGAGTTAAGTGACTTGCCCAGGGTCACACAGCTAATTAGTGTCTGAGGACAGATTTGAATTCAGGAAGATGAGTCTTCCTGATTTTAAGTTCAGCGCTCTATCCACTGAGCTATCTAGCTGCCCTACTACATGGCTATGCTGATGCTATAAATGACAGATTGGTGATAATTAATAGAGAAAGAATAAGAAAAAATGTAAAAAATTAATTCAACATGTATTTCCTAAGTGCCAGATACTGTAAATAATGAGGATATTAAAACAATAATGAAAATTGTCACTGACTTCAATTTACATTCTATTGTATCAAGGAGTTTACATTTTATTGTGTCAAGGAGTTTACATTCTATTCCTCAAGGAGTTTATAAACTATTCCATCAGGCCCTATTCACTTGGAACACTTGAAACAAGAGCACCAACATGGACATCTTCCATCTGGCTATATCAAAACTCTAACAGTCCGTTAAGCAGCCATATTCCTCTGGATTGTCTGGACAAGAGAAACCAAGCAGTATTTTTGTTAAAGTACTTAAGATTAACTTCATCTGCCCTGAGAAGATCAGTTTCCTGACAACTCTCTTGCTTCATTGACAAATGCAATTACTTGATTAAAGATGAAAAAGTAAGAGGAAAGATATAATTGTCTACAGATTCTCCAGCATGCAGAATTTCTACATCGTTACGACTAAGAAGAATGGACAAGTTGATTGAAGAAGAAACAATGGCACTTGGGAAAAACGGTCAAGGGAGCTCCTACTAATTTATTGGGAGGATTATTAAATGTGTTCATAGGACTTCCTTGCTTAATACCCTTGATTAGGCCCCTCCATAAGCTAGTGCTAGGTTAATGAGCCCATCTGTTACATTTTGGTTAGGCCGCTCTGATATCCAATGGCATCTGGATCTAAACTAAGGCTGACTTGTGGAACAAGTATATTGAGGTAATTGAGCCCTGAGTGATGATACAAATCAATGTTATGAATCTCCTCCTTCCCCGGTTCAGCATTCTTGCAAACAACATATTTCCTGCAACCCTGGAGATTTAATTAGCAAAGGAGGTATTTACAATATTAAGGACTAATTCACCCCATGTACATATGTCAGAGGGAAAAAACAGTCTGGTAATCCAACTATGTGGGGTAAACGATGGTAAAACAAATCACTTTTCATCTGTATCTGCCTGACTCAGAAGTCTAATTTCCACATTCAGGAACAGTCTCTGTCATTACCAGGACATTCCCAGAGAGCAGTGGTTCCGAGGGAGCTGCCCATATTCTGGTATGTCTCTCGGATTCCTAGATTTAGAATATGAAAGAAACAAAGGCCGTCAAATACAAAACCCTCTTACAGATGAGGAGAAAGGGTTAGAGATGGATGCCCAATCTGGGTCAAATATCCTCCTTAAAGGAACTTTCTGGGTGTGGCACTAATACTTGGGTCTCATCTATTTTCCTTTCAACCCTGGCTTCCCCCAGCAGTTCTGTGACCTCTGACTCTAGCTCATAACCTGAACTTTTTATAATGTTTCAAAGACATTGATTGGGAGAGCTTTGTAACAAACAATCATTCATGTCTCATTTTTAAAACAAAAGAACTGAACTCAATGTCCCCAAAGATCTCTTTCAATCCTAAGTCTATAAACCTAAGAGATTTAGACATTAATAATGAGAGCTGAGACAATTCCATGAAAATCCGACAAAGAGGCTTAAAAATATTTTTATTGAGAAATGCTAGTTATTCATGCGGAGAATGTAAATTCCTTGAGAGCTGAAATGATTTCTCATTTTTTGCACATTTTTGTTTTATTTTTTAACACTGGGTCTCCCTTTTCACCCAGGCTGGAAACACAGCAGCCCCTGGTCCAGGTCAATCCCAGCACTAATATCCAAGAGACACAAATGAAATCTTGAATGTATTAATTTACATTCAGTAAGGTGGGCTTCCTATATCCTACTCATCTTTTTTTTTTTTTTTTTAAATGCAATTTCTATTTTATTTGGGCTGGAAATGTAGCTCCCAGTCACAAGCCTGAACCCAGTGCCAACTGGTACAGAGGTTACACCGGGGCTAGTTCACTTTGCTTTAGCCAGTTTGATTGGTTCTGAGTCTCTCCTTCCCCCACCTCCCCAAGAGTTTACCATTTTGGTACTGGATTTAGCATGAATGCTCTATCAACTTCATCCCAACCACTGCAGCTCAGAACTCCAGAGCTCAAGTGATCCAACAGCCTCTCCTCTCTGGAGCAGGGATTACCAGCATGGGTCAGTGTGCCTGATTCTTGGAACATTTTAAAAATCAATGGACCTGAACCTATGGACTTTTTTTTTTTCACTTACTAGTATTTTATTTTTTCCATTTACATGTAAAGGTAGTTTTCAACATTCATTTTGTAAGATTTTGAGTTCCATTGGAAATTGAGTGCATGTCCATCAGCTGGGGAATGGCTGAATGGTATGTGAATATATTGGAATATTATTGTTCTGTAAGAAATGACAAGCAGACTGATTTCAGAAAAGAATGCTGCTAAATAAAGTAAGTTGAACCAAGAGAACATT
Source organism: Antechinus flavipes (assembly GCF_016432865.1). NCBI lineage: Eukaryota > Metazoa > Chordata > Mammalia > Dasyuromorphia > Dasyuridae > Antechinus > Antechinus flavipes. Next base: position 79,415,751 of record NC_067398.1, on the reverse strand, counting down.
ATACACAGCAACAACAAGATTATGTGATGATGAGCCGTGATGGAATTAGCTCCTCAATTATCAGGTGAGTTGTGATAGAAGTAGCATCCTCAACCAGTGTACTATGAGACTGAATGTGGAGCAAAGCATAATATTTTCATCTTTTTTTGTTGTTTGTTTGTTTTTTCTTTCTCACTTTTTAAAACCTTTTGATCTGCATTTTCTGGTGTAGCATGATGAATATGGAAATATGTTTATAAGAACTTCATGTATTTAACCAATATTAGATTACTTGTTGTCTAGGGGGAGGAGGAGGGGCAGAAGGGAGAAAAATTTGGAACACAAGGCTTTGCAAAGGTAAATATTGAAAACTATATTTGCATGTTTTTTGGGAAAAAAATTTAAAAACTATTAAAACTAAAAATTAAATTAAAAAAATTTTGAGTTCCAAATTTTTCCTTCCCTTCCTTAATCTATAGATTATACATGTACAATCATTTAAAACACATTTCTATATTAGTCATGTTGTGAAAGAAAAAAATCTCACTTTTTGTGAGAAAAAAAAAGTTAAAACAGTAAGTTTTGATATTCATTCAGATTCCAGCATTCTTTCTCTGGCTGTAGATGGCATTTTCCATCACAAATCTATTGGGATTATCTTGGATCACTGTATTGCTGAGAAGAGCTAAATTTATCATATTTAGTCATTGTGAAATGTTGTTACTGTGTATAATATTCTGGTTCTGCTCACTTCACTTAGCATCAGGTCATGTATGTCTTTCCAGGTTTTTTTCTGAAATCTTCCTGCTCATTATTTCTTACAGAACAACAGTATTCCATTATATTTGTATACTACAATTTGTTCTGTTACTTCCCAAATGATGGACATCCCCTCAATTTCCAATTCCTTGTACCACAAAAGAGCTGTTACATGTGCAAACATTTTTGCACATGTGGGTCCTTTCCTCTTTTGTATGATTTCTTTGGGATATAGACCTGGATCAAAGGGTATGTAGAGTTTGTTAGCTCTTTAGACATAGTTCTAAATTGCTCTTCAGAATGGTTGGGTCAGTTTACAATTCCACCAACAATGCATTAGTGCTCTAATATTTCTACATCTCCTCCAACGTTTCTCATTTTCCTTTTCTGTCATGTTAGCCAATCTGATAGGTGTGGCCTCAGAACTGTTTTAATTTGCATTTCTCTATCAATAGTGACTTAGAGCCTTTTTAAATATGACTATAGATAGCTTTATTTTCTTCATCTGAAAATTACCTGTTTGTATCTTTTGAACATTTACCAATTGGGAAATGACTTCTATTCTTATACATTTTACTCAGTTCTCTATAAAAATGTTATAGTTATCAGAAACGACTATTAAAAATGTTTATCTGCTTTTCCCTGGCTACATTGATTTTGTTTGTGCAAACCCTTTTTAATTTAATGTAAACAAAATTATCCATTTTGCATTTCAGAACAGATCTGTAGATTTCACAGGCATTCTGGATAAGGGGATTTCCTTTGCTTTCTCTCTCTCTCTCTCTTTCTTTTTTTCTCTTTCCTTCCTTCCTTCCTTCCTTCTTTCCTTCCTTTCTTTTTGCTGAAGCAATTGGGGTTAAGTGACTTGCCCAGGGTCACACAGCCAGGAAGTGATAAGTGTCTGAGGCCAGATTTGAACTCAGGTCCTCCTGACTTCAGGGCTGGTGCTTTATCCACTGTGCCACCTAGCTACCCAATAATTTACCTTTCAATCAAAATTAAGTTCCTGACACTGATACATTATTGGTGGAATTGTGAACAGATCCAACCATTCTTGAGAGCAATTTGGAACTATGCTCAAAAAGTTATCAAAATGTGCATCTCCTTTGATCTAGCAGTGTTTCTACTGGGCTTATATCCCAAAGAGATCTTAAAAAAGGGAAAGGGAACCACATGTGCAAAAATGTTTGTGGCAGCCCTATTTGTAGTGGCAAAAAACTGGAAACTGAATGAATGCCCATCAGCTGGAGAATGGCTGAATAAATTGTGGCATATGAAAGTTATGGAATATTATTGTTCTATAAGAAACGATCAGCAAGATGATTTCAGAAAGGCCTGGAGAGAATTAAATGAACTGATGCTGAGTGAAACAAGCAGAACCAGGAGATCTTTTTACAAAGCAACAAGAAGAGTATATGATGATCAATTCTGATGGACGTGGCTCTCTTCAACAATAAGATGATTCAAATCAGTTCCAACTGTTCAGTAATGAAGAGAATCATCTATACCCAGAGAGAGGACTATGGGAAATGAGTGTGGACCATAACATAGCATTTCCACTCTTTCTGTCATGGTTTGCTTGCATTTTTGTTTTCCTTCTCAGGTTTTTTCCTTTCTTTCTAGATCTGATTTTTCTTGTGCAGCAAGATAACTGTATAAATATGTATACATATATTGGATTTAACATATACTTTAACATATTTAACATGTATTGGACAACTGCCATCTAGGAGAAGGGGTGGGGGAAAGAAGGGAAAAAGTTGTAACAGAAGGTTTTGCAAGGGTTCAATGTTGAAAAATTACCCATGCATATGTTTTGTAAATAAAAAGCTATAATAATAATAAAAAATTTAAGTCCCTGATAAAAGGCTTTGAGGTCCTTCATGGATAAATTACACCTTCTGGAACTACGTACATCTTTCTTATTCTGTTGCTTTATGGATATGATCTATTCTTAGTTCAAACAAATCTGTGTCTCACAGGAAGTGCTACCTTTCCCAAAGAAAGCCTTCCTCTGAAATATCCCCTTGCCTTGAAGTCACTTTCCATTTCCTCTGCTCCAAATCTTGTCCTTTTCTTTAGGAGAATAATGGAAGCCACATAATATAATTGCAAAAGAACCAATTATAAGATCTATGAAAGCTGGGTTTAAATCTTGTCTTCCCTATTTGTTATCTGTATGATCTTGAACAAATATCTTCACCTCTCTAGGCCTTAGCTAAAGGAATAACCGGGTTTCCTTCTAATACAGGCATTTATTTATCTCTGAGTACTGGGAGATGAGATTTAAGAGATTATGCAATTTAAGAGATTATACAGAGTGCAAAATCTGGGTAAACCACAAGGTGGTGATCTAATTTCAAACAGCCACAGTTCCTTTTCTAAGCATGTGCAGATCAAAAAAGAATCATCCAAGTAGATGGTGGTTATGTAGATTAAGTCACTGGATGGTGCTCAAAGTCTGAATTACAGGGACTCTCTTCTGGTACTGTGTGAATGGACAATTATTATTTGTTTGTTGTTAATGCTTTTTTTTTTTTTTTTTTTTTTAATCAGCTTTGGCTTTTCCCAGTGCTGGATCCAGAGAATTTACTTGAATATTATTTAATCCCACCCTAATTTATATTGAGTTTGTTTTATGTTTGTTTCCATCCCATTGAAATTCCGATTTCTTACCCAATTTACTTGATCCAAAATGAGTTATTCTGAGTAGATTAAAGTAATATTTTATAACAGTAAAAATAAAATGATCAACATTGATTTTTTAAGCTCCCCTGCTGAAGACAGTCATGGTGAGCTTTTAAATCAACTCCTCCTACCCAGTCTACACCAAGTGTTTCCTAAGTTTGCTCAAAGATGTTATGGATAAAGAACCACCTGTGAGGATTTTTGGTCTCTGGAGGACAGGAGTGATAGAGGCATAATAATGCCTAAGGAAGATTAAATCAGTAGCTATCTGAAGAGGGAATAGACTTTCCTGGAAGATGGAACATTAGAGTAGTAATAATTCTGGCTACATTGCTCCTTGATTGCAGTGAGGATTTAGGGTTTCTCTTCTTCTATGCTCTTGTCTTGAGGTCCCATTCTGCTAAGTTTTCTCCAGCATTAACTATCTAGTGGCTATTAACTAGCACCTCAGATGACTAGGTGGTACAGTGGATAGAGCACTGGCCCTGGACTCATCTTCTTGAGTTCAAATCTGGCCTCAGATACTTACCTGCTGTATGACCTTATGCAAGTCACTGTCCCAGTTTCCTCATCTGTAAGATAAGCTAGAGAAGGAAATGGTAAACTATTCCAGTATCTTTGCCAAGCAAATCTTAAATGGGACCATGAAAAGTTGATCACAATGGAAATGACTCAACAACAACACTAGCACCCTAGTTCTATTTAACCAATTAGTAATAAAAAGATTTTTTTTACTTCAATCATATATCAAGAATAAGGGTATAAACATTCCACTCTCCCAACACTTTGGACATATACTCTTACCTATACCACCGTGGTCCCTAGAGATAGTGGGCTCTACACTACAATTACAGCACTGATGCTGGATAAGCCTTTGTGCGAAACTGCTGGGCTGAATCCCACAAAGTTGTTCTCAACTTCTGGAGGATTTGAAGGTAAAAAATATATAGATGGCTGCAGATTCTATTTCAGAACATTACTGCTAGATATAATGAAGGCGTGTTCTCTTGACCTTTCAAAACTCACACGGTAAGGTACTCCAACCTAAAATGAGAACACAGATACCAAAGCAAAGAACTGGGATCCATATTCACATGCTATATATTGGTCTTGGATGGAGAGAGCCAAAGGCCTCTCTACCTTATCTCTCCTCCATATAGTTAACTGACCAGAACTAATTACAGAATGTCTATAAATGATCCAAACTCCATCTAAAGACTGAATCAACAGGACACTCTGCATATGCTCATGAGGACTAGGCATATATAGTATAGCAGAACTCTGCTATACTTAGAAGTTTGCCAAAGCGAAAAATGAGGATTGGAGTCGGGTATGAAAAGAGTTATAGAAGCAGCAATAGAGAACAGGGAAGACAGGAACCAAAAATAACTCCAACGTTGGAAAGGTGGCTGAAAGGGAGGTTAGCAGTACCAGGTGGCTCAGTGGATAGAGTTGTAGGCCTGAAGTCAAGAAAACCTGAATTCACTACTTTCCTACTAGCTCTATGACCCTAAGCAAGTCACTAAACGTTTGTTTCAGTTTCTACATCTATAAAATGGGGATCAATCTCCCATGGCTGTTATGAGGATAAAATGAGATATTTGTAAAAAGCTTTGCAAACCTTAAAGTGCTATGTAAATGCTAGCTAATATTATATACAATTATTTGTTATTTTTATGATATATTATGAATTATGTTATTATAAAAACATAGAACAATTATGAGAAAGAAATATCTCATTATAAATTTGAATACTGAGTGATATGAAATAGGGCAAAATATATACCAGATTCCAAAGCTTTGTTTTTTAAAGTGCATATGCGTCTTTTCAATGAGTAAGAGTCTAATGCTAAATTTGAACTGAGCTTTTTCTGATTCTAGTCCAGTATTCTATCTGCTGTGGCATCAGTTGCTTTGAGCTGATTTAGGTTACTTGTTTTTCCTTGTGATCATTATAATTATGCATTATTCAATTTCGTTTTTTGCTATTTTTCTATTTATATTTTTGTTATAGTCATCTTGTCTGTTGTTCTCTTGGTTCTGCTTATTTCACCTTATTATCAGTTCATATACATCGTTCCATGGTTCTCTTCATTCTTCATGTTCATCATTTCTTACAGTGCAATTATATTCCACTTTATTTACAGAACACAATTTTTTAGCTATTCTCCCAATCAATGTAGGAACACCTGTTTTATTTTCAGTGCTTTTCTATTACAAAAAATGTTTTATCAATATTTTGGTTTATATCGGACCTATCCTTGACCTTGAGGTATATTAAGCTCCGTTTAAAAAATAGATGCCAAACATAATCCTTCCTATTGTTGTCCACTGATTTCCCACATTTTCATAGATTGTTCATTTGGAGCTTACTCTGGCTTATAGTGTGTTACCCCCAATAGAATATAGCTCTTTAAGGATAAAGACTACTTCACTTTTGTTCCTCTATTCTCTGCCCAATATTTTGCAGGTAGATACTGATTAATAAATGCTTCTGATATTGTATGAGGATCAGATGAGATAAAGTATATAAAGTTTTTTTTTAACAATTTCAAAGTATTATACTTTGTGGTCTAGTGTGATTTTGTGAATATGCTGAGAATGTGAGAGGAGATGATCCTACAGATTGGCTGAGAAAACTGTGACAATGCTGACATAAGAGATTTTCTTTAGTTGATTCCAAATATTCTTGGGAGACATAAAGAAAAGGTCACCTGGGAAGCAGTTTGCAGAAAATAGTGGATTGTAGTTGAGCTACAATTATATAGAAAAGCTAGCCCCATCATCTTTCCAGTCTCCAGGGTCTGACATTTTAGAGACTGCTAGAATCTCTCCCCCGCCTCCTCCCCCCCAGGGAGGGAGATTCTCTATGCTAGTTTGAGCAAAGATCTTTTCTGAAGAGCTAACTAACTCATTGATTTCCTATGATATTCTAATCTGTAGAATTCTGATTTTTGTTTACTGTTTTATATCAATAAATGTGTTTCTATGTATTCACTATTTGTGATGACTTGTATTTGGTGGGGAGGGGCTAAATTGGTTGAGTGTAAGCTAAAGGCTCCTTTCCTCATTAAGAATGATTGATTAATGAAGTAGTTTTCCTTCCGAATCCAGATTCATATACTGAAGCCAAAGTCATATGAAGAATCACAATAGATATGATTCTAGCCTAATATCCTTTCTAGAGACTAGAGGAGGGATTGCCCAGCCTGAGCAGCCATAGACAGTAATACTTCTTGTAGCTATTATGCTAGTGGTACAGGTATAACCATTCTCCTACTATACAAAAGTGGGTCAGAACTCAGATCATATTTATCCATGCTACCTGAGAGCAGTACCTATATATTTATATAATTTACACATATTCTTACATGTAAAAATTATGTATAGATATGTCATGCTCATGTAGGCTCTAATACTTTGGCTGTCCTCAAATATAGCTTTTTCTGTAGCCCTAGGGAGTAGCTTTAGCCCAATTTCCAGCCCATATATATATCCATGTTTTACATTGTTGCATATATTTACCTTTTTTTGGCTAATATTGCAAATATTAATGTTAAAAAATCTTAACAAGTGTTTCATTTCTCTTTGTTCTTTCATAGTTGAGACAGCATTTTTTTTTCCTTCTTAAAGCTTTGTAGGTAGTGAGGAATATTGAGTCTCTGTGCATGGGGCATCATTAGTCTTGACTGCAGCCTGGGCATTTCCTATTTGCTTTATTGACAGAGCTTGCCATGTTCACAGTAATTGGACGGCTAGGATCTGAAGTGAAGATCTGAAAAAGATTGATTGGGCTACCAACTTAGGAATTGCCCTAGGTACATAGCATCAGGGGCTGCTGAATGATAATTCACTCTGTAGTTTACTCTGTGTAATCACGTCCCTTAATTTGGACCAGAGTGCTGAGTAGTTCTCTTATCATCTTTACTAATTTTCTTTTTTTTTTTCATCTTTACTAATTTTCTGGATGTAAAGTAAAAACTCAAGAGTTATTTTGTGATTTTTTTTTGTTATTGATTTATCAGATCTGTCTAATCCTGCTGTCTTTGGTGTGGGCTCTGGGCTCTTCAGTTCTGATCTGTCCTCAATTGCTGGGGCAGAATCCTGTGTCCTGGACTGAGCTCTGTTGTCTAAAAACTCATCTTCCCCAAGAAAAAGTCTTGAAAATTAGGAATTGGTCTCTGTGCTCCTGATAGCCAACATTTATTAGAAACTTCTACTTTGATGCCTATGTATGGAGGGAAGCTAGGGTTATTGAAGTCTATTCCAACAGAACATGAACATTTATACAACCTCTCATGTTGAAAATGTTTTGACCCTTTGTTCTTGTTCTCTGATAAATCCTCCCAACCCAACCTGCCATTAACTTTCCTCTGGATCATTTGTAATTGTGAAATACCAATAACTAAATAAATTGTGAAGGTAGCACTGGAGTATACAGGTTGTTCGTTTAACCTTCACTCTCTGTACGCAACCAATTCACTCTTCATGTTTTAAAACTACATAAAATTTTAATAAAATCTATTTTCTCTCCTTCTTTAATCAAAAAGGGGTAAGGACTAATTTAGCTAATTAGTTAATGATGTGTTAATTAAAAAAAATAGCTCTTCCATCTTTTATTTTTAGTTGTACCAATGGCTCCTATACTTGTCAAGATAATTTTTTTGTGTTTGTTTGGAGATTATTTCTTTTTTTTCTTTAATCAAGAAGGGTCAGAGCAGTGTTTATTTAGCTGGTATATGATGATGAGACTGGGACAGAATTGGGGTCTTCTCTGCATCTGTAACTACTCTTTCAATTCTACAGATGCTTCCTCCTACTCCCAACCCTTCAGTCTCACCAACAGAAACTGTTTTTGTACAAATTATTTTATGTGGATCACATAATCCTGGCTCATTCAGAGCTCCCAGATATGCTTTTATTGTTGATATGCCCACAAAAAAGGAAGCTATCTTGTTTACACTTGAGTAGATAGTTGAAGTGATGGAAGCAGTAATCCTCATTGGTACATCATTCATCTCTTGCTATGTGTCCAACATTCTACTCCTGATTTACTGCTGGTTTTTCTAGGAAGAAAAATGATCTTCAGATTTCTTAAAATTTCCAGAATTTTTATGAATCTGGAAACCACAATCTGGGGCAAATGTGTGCTGGAGCTAATTTGTATTGACTCCCAGGAACCCATTATTTAATTTTCAGTGTAAGCATTTGTATCTTGAAAGTTGGCAAACACTATAAATCAGGGTTTGATTTAATTGGTTGTGTAGGGTGAAAATTGATGGAGAAAATGTTGATAAGGCATACTTAAAAATGTCAAATATACAATTTTTTTAGAGAGTTAGCTGTTAAACATTTTCCAGAATGCCACTGACCTCTCTGAAAGTTTGGCACTTTCAGCAAGACTTCATTTCTACATCCTACACATATCACAATATCTACTGGATGCTCCTTCTGGCTTCCATCATGATATGATAATCTTTCTAGTTTTTAAGAGCTACCTGCTATCTATTAATCTTCCTTTCTTATTGTCTTAATAGAGATCAGAGATAATTTTTCCTTCAGGTCCCATCCTACAAATTTTGTCATGTTATTTCACTATAACTATATATATATATATATCTCACTATATATGAACAGTTTTTTTCCCTGATTTATCTTGAATTTTCTTTTAATTCAGACTCTCAGTCTCATTTGGTTAGTAGCTTTTGTTTATGTTTTTTTAATAACTACTGTTTAAGGTTTCACAATCTGAAAAGGATTTGTTTATCTGATTTCTTGCTTGTCTAACTTACCTTTGCACTGAAGTAACCAAGTATTTGTTGGTATGAGGAACTCTCAGGTGATGAACCAGTTCTACCTCAACTTCAGTGCAAATTGTCACCTTCCCTGGAATTTATAGCCTTAGAGAGTTGACAAGAACACTTAAGAAATAAGTGACTTTCTCAAGGTCACAGCTAGTTTGTATCAGTTCAATACTTGAACTCAGGTCTTTGGTAAGGTCAGCCCTCTATCCATTGTAAAACTACCTCTTCGAGTACATGTTGATTTTATTTGGAGTATTTTTTCAAGTTCTTCACAGAATTTCTTTACTTCCTCCTCTTAGCAGATGGTATAGCAACTGCAAATATTTTCATGATAGTCTTTGCAAACAGTTCATGAGCTATGCAAAAAGAGATAAGCAAACATTCAATGATGTTTTTTTGAAGCCTTTAGATACATAATAAACATAACTTCCCCAACTCCTTTATTTGTCTTTTCAAGGAGAAATTTTGAGCTACTTTTCCTTTTATTTAGCCACAATTTTATCTTTTGTTTTCATTCATGATAATACCATGATTGATATGTTCAATTTTTTCAAAAGTTCAATGTTGACTCACTGGTCATTGGACAAGGAAATCACATTTAGTACACAATCAGATAAATTAATACTTATCACAGTCTGAAAACTGTAAAATTCTTAGAATCTTTTGCCCCCATTTTCTGTCAGGGTCATAGATTTTTGTCTTAAAGTGAATAGAAGTACAAGGTATTTGATTTAGAAGAACCCATTACCATCTCTTGTTGGCTCTCAAATTCAGGCACATAGTATCATTTTCCCCATTCCTTCAATTAGGACATTCCTTTTGATCAATGGTTCTAAGTTTTGCCCATTGGGACAGTGTAAAAGCTGCCCTAGAGAAACAATGGGAAGGGAATTTGCTGAGGTAAATGCCTCAGAAAAGCTAACTCAAGTTTACTTACACACCTCAATACCACATCCTCATCAGGACTGCCTTAGCCTCACGGCATCTAGGAATAGATGTAGATTAATTTGGGGAAAGCCATAAAAATATAAATCAACAAAATCTCTTTTTAGTCTAGCTCTGAGGCTTCATGCTGGGAATATTTCAGTTATGAAAATCTCTTAATCATCTTGCCCCCTATTCTCAGTTTCCTCATCTATAAACTATACTGACCTCTCAGGGTAATTGGGAGGATTAAATAATTATAAAATGCTTAGAACAGGGCTAAGCACATGGTAGCTACTATATAAATGTTAGCTACTATTGTTAATTACCTACAAAAGGAGATCTGAGAAAATATCATTAACTACCAAGTCCTGTGTCTATTTTCTCCATCTATACATTGTTATTTTAAAATGCAAAATTATATTATTTAGTCAGGTATCTGTGAGGGTTGTTTGTTTAAAGTGGAAAAATTCATCCATAGAAATGTAATAGGAAGGGAGGGTTTCCCTGGCTCTAGTTCCCATACTTAGAATATGAACACTACCAGGCTTTTCCACCAATTCTCTTTCTCCTCAAGACATCAAGCATGAATAACTCTCCAGTAACTGCTTCTCCTTCATAGAATTTGTGGAGAACTACGTGAAATTCAAAAAAGGACTTAAAGCAGCTTCCCAGCTCTCACTAAACAACAATGAAAACTGACTAATTTTTCTATAAACAAAGCCTAGATTCAGATTTTTACTCAGTTGTAAGATATTTATGCAATATATATATATATTTAAAGTCAGTAAGATTTTCACATAATTCTTAGTACCCCAAAAAGGAATATCTATTTTCCTCCCTGATTTTTATATTTGCTTTCTGTCATTTTTAAATAATCCTATGATAATAGCTAGCATTTACAAAATACTTTAAAATTTATAAAGTGCCTTACAAATATTATCTTTTAATTCTTACAACAATCCTGGGAGGTAGGTGCTACTATTTCCCTTTTATAGATGAAGAAAGTAAGAAAATTAGCATCTAGGCAAGTGATTTTCCCAGTCACACAGCTATTAAGTGTTTAAAGCTGAATTTGAATTCAGTTCTTCCTGACACAGCTTCAGAGCTCTAGCCATTGTGTTATCTAGCTGCTTTCCTGTTTCTTTTTGTAACTTTCTTTTCAGAGAAAATACTGCATACAGATCCAAATCAGCTACGTTGAATCACATTTATAGCTATCAAATTCTAGACAGATTAAACACAAATTGAGAGATCAGTTTTAGAATAAAGATAAACTTTGGACTTACTATCTGCCCCCTGCAGAAAGCAGGGAAAAGGAGATAAACTACTATCCTTGATCCTGAAAAGTTACACAAGTTCCTTCCAACCACTCTTCCTCAGGGTTACTTCAGGCGAGTTAAATGGTGGCAGCAGTAGAGGAAACACCTAATACAAAGGCCAATTGCCTCAGAGTCCTCTCCTCATTTCCAGTTTCAAGTCATCCATTTGAACTCCTCTTCCAAATAGACCATGTTGGCTCTGCTCACCCTTGTGTCCCAGGGACCTCAGGTGAGAGAAAACATAATGTTATTTTAAGACTTACTCAATCCCTACATCTCCCAGAGGCCCTTTTAGTCAAGGACTCAGGATGTTCTCTTGGCAAGTAGAAAACTGGTCTCTAATGCTCTTACACAACTCAATGTCTATGTTTGTGGTTTAGTTCTTCATTCTTTAAAAGAAAGATCGTTAAATTCTCTTTGTTTACAATTCCTACAATAAAAGTGAAAAAATTGTATAATTTTTATCATAATAATCTGTATTTGCATTGATGATTTCTTTGATGAGGTAAGTATTAGAAGGGATTGGGCAAGTCTTCACAAGAGATTTCCAACAGCAGACCAGGGTTTTATCAACACTTTGATGACTAATACTGAGTGAGGCATAACACAATGAGACATATGCTCGCTGAAGTTGTATGCCATTGTCCTAGTGAAGATACTACCTAGAGTCAGGTCTCTACAGTCTCTGTAGCTTAATTGAGCTGAAAACATTAGGCCATGGATGACTTATGGAGCAGCCTCCTAAAGGAGATAGATATAAAATCACCTCCAAAGCAAAGATGAAATATTTTAACAACCCATCCTCATAATAAAAATTGTTTTATACACACACACACACACACACACACACACACACACATACAAATATTCATGTATACTCAGAAGACTCAGTTTTAAATTTAATCTTCGTCATTATTTTCTCTATCACTTTTTAAGCCTTGACAATCAACAAAAATGAATCCAGTCCTGATTTGTAGTATTTTTCAATTTTCAAGGTATAAATGTTCATACTGAAAATTTAACTGGCTCTCTGGAGTTCATCTGAGCTGGTTCTAATATTTTAGTTCAAAATTAAGTTTGTATCCCAAAGAGAGCATAAAAAAGGGAAAAGGACCTACCTGTACAAAAATACAAAAAAGCTCTTTTTGTAGTGGCAAAGAATTGGCAATTGAGGGGGTACCCATCAACTGGGGAATGCCTGAACAAGTTGTGATAAATGAATATAATGAAATATTATTGTTCTATAAGAAATGATAAATAGGTAGATATCAGAAAAATCTGGAAAGAACAGATACCGAGTGAACAGAACTAGAATATTGTACATAGTAACAGCAACATTGTGTGATGATCAACTATGATAGACTTAGCTCTTCTCAGCAATATAGTGATCCAAGACAATTCCAATAGACTTGTGATGGAAAATGCCATCTACATCCAGAGAAAGAACTATGGAATCTCAATACAGATCAAAGCATACTATTTTCACTTTTTTTTTCCTTTTTTGTAGTTTTTCTCTTTTGTTCTTATTCTTCTTTTACAACATGACTAATATGGAAATATATTTAACATGATTATACATACATAACCTATATCAGATTACTTGCTGTCTTGGGAAGATGGGAGGAAAGGGGGAGAAAGGAAAACAATTTGGAACTCCAAAATCTTAAAAAAATGAATGCTGAAAATTACCTTTATATGTAATTGGAAAAAAAAATACAATTAAGTGCCAGAGAGAGAGAGAGAGAGAGAGAGAAAGACAGAGAGAGAGAGAGATTGATTTGACAATCCAACAGGAAAATCCAAGTGAATGAAAAATGACGTTTGTTTGGACAAATATATATTTGAATGGACAACTTCAGGAATTTGTCTATTAGTATCTTAAACAAGTACTACAGATAGACCACAAGTTGGGCCTAGTACTGAAAGGAGTGGGCTGAATTATATTTGGAAGATTGCAGAATTCTACTTAATGACTTAAGTTTAAAACTTAACAATTAAAAAAACAAAACAACTAAGATCATAGCAAGTGGGGACATTACTTTCCTGCAAATAATGGGATAAGGAAAGAATTTTATATTCTTGGGCTTAAAGATTACTGCAGATGGCACTGCAGCTATGAAATTAAGACTCCTGCTCTTTGAAGGAAAGCTATGGCAAACATGAACAGCATCTAAAAAGCAGAAACATCACTTTGCCAACAAGGGTCCATATAGTCAAAGTAATGGTTTTTCCAGTAACAATGTAATTGTAAGAGTTGGACTTATAAGGAAAATTGAGCACTGAAGAATTGATGCTTTTAAATTGTGACACTAGAGAAGACTTTTGAGAGTTCCTTGGACCACAAGGAAATCAAATCAATCAATACTTAAAGAAATTAACTCTTGACTATTCATTGGAGGGACAAATACTGAAGCTTAAATACTTTGGACATGTAATGAGAAGACAGGAAAGATTGAAGACAAAAGGAGAAAGGGATGGAAGAATGCAACAGATAGTATCATGGAAGCGATGAACATGAGTTTGGACAGACTTTGGGAGATAGTGGAGGACAGAATGGCTTTGTGTGATAAGATCCACAGGGTCATGGAGAGTTAGTTGGACATGACTGAATAACAATTAATGACTTCAAACTTCTCTCTGAAACAAAGACTCATTTAAAAAAAAAAAAAGGCTACCACACAGTGGGAAAAAACAGGAATTGTTTAGAAGAAATTAAAAAATATAGGTCTCCAGGTATAGATAAGCGTCTATACATCACGCTTGTGTTGTGATACAAAACAAAACAACAAACCTAACAACAAAACAAACTAACTTATTTGTTTAGAAATTTGCAACTGCTTGTCTTACATGAGGATTTTTGAGATCACATACCATGTCCTAAATTGTTAATACTATAAAAAGAACTTTTGAGTTTGCTTCCTTTAGACAATTCTGTCCTAGTCTGAAACATTTACATGTAAACATTAAACCAGAAATAACCACTGAGATTAAACTTGGGAATGCATAAGAACTTTTTTTCTTCTCTTACTGTATTATGTTACTATGTAAATCTGGGAGCTATTTTGCAACTGCATAATGCAGATTATGTATGAGAAATATATGCCTCTAGTGAAACTGATACCAAACACATGTAAAGTACTTTTCTCCCCTCTAACAATTTAACAAAGGAAAACAGGTATAGAGAACATTATCAAAGGAATGCATGGAAAAAAATAAAAGATGATAGACTAGTCACATGGGAAAAAAATGACATTTACCTAGGCCATTTACTTAGTGGTGTTTTTATGTTACAAAGAATTATGGACAATCTCCATTTCAATTGTATATCTTCTATGGAAATATCCAGGAAAAATATGGATATGAGTCACAAAACGGGCTGGCAGTCTTGTGAGGAAAATGTTCCTGAAACTTGAAGGTCCAGAGGACTAATGCAAAATTATTGAAATCTTAAAATGTCAGCCCAAGAGGAGTCAGTGTCTTTCAGACTTCACAGATGTCTCATTGCCATGTGAGTCACCAACTTGCTTAATGACTAGATTGGCTTTTATATGGAAATTGGGGATGGAATGGGTAAATAAACAATGAAAGCGGTGTTGTGTGTTTACTGAGTTTTCTTACCATGCTATCTTTAATTGTTATATGACCTTTAAGTAACTCATTTTGTTCCAGTCTCAGACCTGCAGCATTAGAATGGCTTGAGTCATGTTTAGCCTAAGACATTGATAGCAAAACTGCATTTGAATGACTTAGGGTTTTGGTGTTTGAAGTAGGAGAAAGACAATTCAAAGAAGCAGTGAAAGAATGATCTGATATAATAATTACAGGCAAGCCCTCTAGTGGGACAGAAAGGAAGCTGAAGAGAGTATTAGTCTAGTAAGTGGTAAAGAAAAGTAAAATAAGTGGTGAAATAAATAATACAAATTCTCTTATTCCTCTTTTTCTTTCTTTTTAAAAATTCTCTTGGCTCTTTGGCTCTTGGGGAAGAGGGAGGAGTTGCAAAGTGGTGACATAAAAACAAAAAATATGAAAAAACTATAAAAAGTACAAGTGAATGTGGATTTGCTTTTGGAGAAAGGGACTAACAGACCACAGCCAAGAATGATCTCCAAACAAGAAGCCAGGGGGGAAAAATGTGCCAAATCCCACCAAGATCAGGAATATAAGGGAAGAGAAATGGAAGTGGCAATGAAGATGAGAACCAGGAATATAGCTCAGTAGAATGAAAGTCTCCAACTTAGTCTGTTACTACCTTCATCAAAAGGGATCAAAGACCAGCCCTGAAGTCAGGAGGACCTGAGTTCAAATCTGATCTCAGACACTGAACACCTCCTGGCTGTGTGACTCTGGACAAGTCACTTAACCCCAATTGCCCCAGCCAAAAAAAAAAGGTGGGGGGAATCAAAGGGATCAAAAGTTTGGGAGATTTTCAGTTCCAAGGAACTCAGGAAGTTACTGAACAAGTCTTATAATAGCAACCTGAATCTTTAGAACAATGACTAGAAAGGGTGTGATCTAATGGGCACAAGCTGAAGTTTATTCTGGTGGCAGAGCACCATGGGTTTGGGAAACTCACAGAAGACATATTTCTGCAAAGCTAGGGAGAGCTATTTAGAGACCCCAGATGAGGAGCCTATTTTTTCCATTTTACATGGCTAATATGGGGATAATTAAGGACAGCTTCTTATCCATCTTTTGATGTGCCACAGTGTTTATATTTAGCATATGACCTTGCACACAGTATGAGCTCTGTGTGGTCAAATGATGACTGAATGACTGAGATTGAATTTCCATTATTATTCTATAAACCCCTCTACACTTTGAGCATCATGGGTCAGCTCTATTCTTGGGTTAGGCTGGAAATTTATCATATTTATTGTCATAACTAAAAGTAGAAATAAGTGGGCCAACAACTCGGGATGGTCATATTGCAAAGGCACAATCTTTCATGAATAAAATGTCAGAATGGTATTTGTTACAATAAAGGAGAGACAATAAGGCTTAGTAAAGAGTATAGGATTTGGAGTCAGGAACTCATAAGCTGTGGGACCAAAGGCAAATCATTGAATCTATCTAAGCTTCCTATAACTATCTAAAACTTCTCTAACTTATAAACAGTATGCAATTGGAATTGGTAGAGGGAATTTTTGTGCTAATGAAAGTCACAGATGTTTGATTACTGACTTATTAGTTTAAGTTTTATGTTTTCTAAGTAGGGAGAAACACAAAAAACAAAGATGTTCAGTCAAAGTTGCTTTTCTATACTATTTTCATTCCCTATAAAAAGTGCAGGTCAGCTACAAAGACAACATTTGGCTATAGAACCAAAGGTAGCTCATTTTTGGTGATCTCTTTCTTCAAAATACCATGGTTTTTTTGGATGGTTAGTCTAATTGTTTATAATCAACTAAAAGGTAAATGTCATCCTTCTTTCATCCTGAATTCTATATTTTACTTTCCTAAATTCCTTTTTATTTATTTCCTAATAATTCAAGCTTCTTAGAAACATGCTTCTCAGAAAGACTACATGCTTCTTTTTCCTGACTTGTGGGATGGATGACATTTATTCTTCTCTGAAAGAAAAAAATCAAATTGTTGGCTCAAGTCAACAAAAGAATCACTCAAGTATCTTAATTTCTGTTTTGTAAGCAAAACTCAGCATTCTTCCTTTCTTGAAGAAATGAATTAAAAAGGACAGTTACATAATCAGATTTCTTTTGGAGGGCTCAATGTTTACTCAAAACTAAAAAAAACTAGAAATTATACAATTGGCTATTAAGCTAGATAAAACCAAAAAGGAATCAACAAAGAAAAAAAAAATCAATACAAAATGATGAAAAGACAATTGAAAATGCTACTATTAATTTCATTTCTGTTTAAAAATTATATCCTTCATTAACATTTAAAATTCCAAATGGATTGGAAACATAAACCAAATATTATGTCTATTATTTTCCAATGGATTCCCACTTTCTAGTTTCTTATCAACCTATGGTTTTGTTAATACCAGAACCTCAGTGGATTCTCATGATATTCTTCCTTTGAACAGGAAATGAGCTTCTGCACCACAAACCATTCTGGCAGGTCTGTAGAACTAAATACAGGAACTGGTCCTTTTATATGTTCATGTTTTTTTCTGGGTATATTTGGGTAGGAACTGAGTTCGAATAAAGAGGATAAGCTTGGTCTCTGTGAAGAACACAGTCACAAGGGTGGCTCCCAAACACAAAGCCCCCACAATGATGTGCAGAAGCCTGGCCAGCCAGCCTCTCTCACAGCACAAAAACACCTAAAGGGAAAGAAAACATCATTAGTGCCAGGAACCTTTAGCCCAATCCAACTCTCCTAACATTTCACTCCAGAAATTCCATTAGGACCATAAATAATTGCTTATTGTTAGAGAAGCTGAGAGACAGCTCACATTCTAGAAGTAACTGATGGAAAAATAAAGGTCTTGTTATCTCTAGCTGTTTATTCAAACCAACTAATAAGAATTTAATCTATTATGCACACAAGCCTGACATTTTATTGCATGGTCTATCACTGACAAAGTAAACATTTAGGAAGAAAAAAATCTAAAGTTGAATGGGATTGGGCAAATACTTATCATGGCAGGCACCTCAAGTTAGACAATACTGAAAAAAATAGGGGTATAGCCTGAGAGAGAGAGTGTGAAAAAAGAAGGGAAACTTACCTCTGAAATACCAGTAACCACTCCACAAAGCATGTAGACTGCAATTAGAAATGGTGAAGGAAGCAGGCCTGCCAGTGGCCTGTAAGGACTCTCTCTGAAGTACCTATAGATATAGCGTATGCTTTGTGCAATCCGAATTCCCATGTTAAAACAGTTGGCAAAGATGAAGCCCACACTGCCTTGCCACTTGGTCAGGAAATAGGAAGACAGCAAGAATGTGAATGACAGGGCCAGCATAATAAAATTATACCTGTAAGAGAGGGAAGCAAATGAAGCTGCACAAGCTACTTATATCATCTATACAAAACACTTTGGCCTTCTTTTATTCTTTTCAAGGACAGAAAACATAATACATAGTATAGATCTAATAGACCAGAAAAGAATTGGGAAATTTAAAATCACAGTTTCCCTTAATTTTTAAACCAAAAATTAATGGTTCAAGTGGGGCCTTTTCACTTATTAGCACACATATAAACATTGACTGAGTCCCTGTTGTGAATTATAAGAACGAATATGGAATTCAAATTAAATATGAAATTTAATAAAACTGTCACAAGCAGTGACAGTGTTAATCAAGGCAGAATATTTTATTTTAAAGTGAGGATTAAATTTCATGCCAGAAATGTAGATAATACCCTCATGAATGAATTTTTTTTGGTGCTTTCCTAACAAACACATATTCTAATCAATAAAGACTCACAAATTTTGTATGAGTTAAGAGACCTTGAGAGATTTTCTAGCACAATTTCTTCAGTTTTATAAACTTGGAAATGGAGATATATGTTTCGTATTCTATCCATGTTTTATATTGTTTCTATTTCCTATATTATTTTATAGACACTCTCCTCTAAGACATTAATTTCTTAATAAAACTAAGAGCCAGAGAAAATGAGCCTTACAGCATGGTAAAACTACCTTCTATTCCCATGGATTTTTTTTCTAGTCTAGAAATGCTGCCAGTATTGTTACTTTCAGGGCCACTTCAAACTGTGATTAGATTCATATAGTGTTTGGCAGAACTGTGCCCTTCTAATAGACATTTGTTTTTTTTGTTTGGCCAAATCAGATCAATACTTCATGAATCCTTTTCGTACAAGTTGAAGAATCTCAATGATCAGCCCTTTGATTAGACTTCTAGAGAAGGAGCATATTTTCTTCTCACACAAGACAGAAAGTCTTAGTGGACAATCTGAGAACAGAAGCCACAATCACCATTAAATGTCAGAGCTAGAGGGGTGCTTAGAAATCGGATAGTCCAATCTATTGCTTTACAGAAGCACCAAAACCTATATGGGAAAAGAACTTGTTCAGAGTTTCAAAACAAGTTAGTGCCAGTGTTAGAATTAGAACCCAATGCATGAGCCAGTTTCTTAATTAATTAGAAAGAGCAACTTCAGTACAGCTAATGCCAATGACAGTAAAGTTTAGCAAGGTATAGTTCTTTGACATTTTTTCCAATCAAGGAACTATAATTTATATTACCACTTATAATTCTATTTCTCTGAAATTATGTCTTTGGAAGGCCTAATACACCATTCCTTGGCATGGAATGAACAGTTTTATGAAACTCTCAAAGTCACGTACCCCTGTAAATGGTAAATTGGATGGAATTAACAACTAACTCATGAAAGCAGAGATTAATTCCATATTATAACCTGCTCAGTTTAGAATACTAGGGTGAGAAACTTTCAGGCTGTTGGTACAACTGATAATGAAGAATCCTGCTGTCTTTGATCAGAAGAGCAATCTAATGATGCACTTCCCAATTAGTTTCAACCAAAGCTCACATCTATAAACTTAAAAGCATCATACTCTTCTGGGAAAAAAAGAAAAAGCAAAGGTAAAAGAAGCTATTAAAATGCCACTTTCTCAATCAATGTAAAAATTATTACATAGTGACAGTAATTATTATTCTTCAAGGTTTAGTTAACATAAACAGAAAATTAATTTTAATGCTTCTTTCTCAATACTCAAAAAAGATTAGATTTAAAATTGGGACTTAGTAGAAAAACTGAGATTTTTAAAAAGATACCATGCTTGAGCAGTGAAAGGAGTTTAACAAACTAATATCATTTTATTCATTTTTTAAAGTCAGTATCCACATGTATAAACTTCTTCCATTGTTCTATATATGGCAGATTGCTTAATAAGATGGAACAAAAACTCTTTTGTGTGTGTGTGTGTGTGTGTGTGTGTGTGTGTGTGTAATATTCTGAGAAATATTTCAATAAATTTATTAAATTTGCTAAAATATTTGTTAAATTAAGTAATTAAAAAATCTTGTTATTCAAAGGATCCTCTATTCTGTATTCAGCCACATGTCCTATAGACATTTCAAATTCAACATGTCAAAAACATGTCATTAGTTTCTTCCAAATTTCACTATTACATTGCCATACTTGAAATCCAGATTTACAATTTCAGTGAAACCCGAATTTCTCATGCTCACTTACCCAACACATAGTTTATTGCCAAATGTTTCTATCTCCACAACATTTCTTGTATATATTGTATTTTCTTCTCCCCGTTCACTTGCCTAATACAGGTCCTCATCACCTCTTGCCAGGACTACTGCAATAGCTTCCTAATTAATTTCTTTGCCTTCATTCTCTCCTTAGTCCAATCCATTCACTACAGAGCCACCAAAGTAATTTTCTTCAAGTGTAGATTGGGTCATGTCATACTCTTATTCAATGAATTCCAGTTCCTTATTATCTCTAGGATCAAATGTAAACTGCCTTTGGTATTTAAAACTCTTCTTATACCTTTTTAGTATTCTTACATATCATTTTCCTTCACACATTCCCTGGTCTAGACATGCTGGGCAGGTTGATGTTCTTCATACATTAAGCTCGGTCTACCTCCAAACCTTTGCACTAATTCTCCCTTTTTGCCAGTAATGTTCTCTTGCCATCCCATAGAATCCCTAGTTTTCTTCAAGAATAAGCTCTGTAAAAGACTTTTTCCTCTAAGGTTACTTTGTCCTTCTATCTATCATGTATATAATGATATTGTTATTGTCCCCGATGAGTCCTTATGAGTTGGAACTATTTCCATTTTGTCCTTGCATTCCTAGTTCTTTGTACAGTGCCTGCCACATAAATAAATTATTGTTGACTGATCAATGCAATACTTCAATGGATGTACATGGATTTCATTCATGTGTGCAATTTTTGACCAGGTATTTCCATATATTTAAAGAAAATCTACTTAATATCCTGGAGACCTTCCTTTGGCCTTTTAATATTTTGTGATCAAGCTGTCCATCTGTTTACTCCTCACTTGTTATTTAACTGGCCCACTACCTTTTCGGGTCATACATTTCATGAGTGAAACTTCTTTTAACAACCTTCGAAAGGAAAGATCAACCAAAGTCAAAACCAATTTAAATCACAAATTCATTGGGAAAATGCTGTAAAGGAGAACTGAAGAACAGCAAAAAATCAGTGGAGTTGAAAATGAGGCTACACAAGGCCTGGTCATCTCAAAATACTCACAGATGAATTGAAAGGGAAAAAAGGCAAAAAGAAATAAAATGAAACAGATCTTCATTCAATGACATTGGAACTGCCACATTTGGATTTTAGTATGTGTCTATTATATCAGGATATGGAAATAGCACAAAAATGAGATTTGGAAAAGCATTTGGACAAAACTAAACAAATGCTGATAAAAATTTAAAGGTATTATGGAATGCATAGCAAGATATTACAAAGAAAAAAATTCCAAAATTTAAAAAAAGTGATTGGTATAAATATAAAAAAGAGGGCAAATGAGAAGACATTAACACTCAGTTTTCTTTTCCAACTCAATCCATTCCCATTCATATTTGAAAATTTTAATATACATGTTGGCTTTCATTTGAATACTATGGTCTCCCAATTACTCAAAATTCTCAAGTATTATTACCTTTATCTTCAATCTAACTCATCATAACTCAAGGATGACCATATCTTAGATCTTATCATTGCTCATAACTGTGTTATCTTCAAATCTTGATATTTCCTCCTCTAATCATAACTTTCTATATGACCATATTTCCCTCTACTTCACTCTACTTAATCTATTCTTTGTTCTCACCAGAAGCCTCAGTCTCTCTACTCCATTCTTTTCTCCCAGTCCATTTCACTTTCTTTTCTTCGTGGTTTTGAATTTAGAATAACTAAATCCGCTTAGCAATTTAAGGTTTATAAGCCCTTATATAGATTATTTCAAATGAGCCTCAATACAACCCTTGAAAAAGATGCTATTCTACTCCTGAATCCTTTGCCTCTTAAACAACTTGCCAAACTTCATCTTTGTATTGTTCCACCTTCTACTTCCTTTACATACTGGTCAATGATACTAGATAAAGCTATACAATCATCCTGAGTGATTCTACTACATATTTATGTTAACTACTATCAATTGCTTCTTATTTATGCAAAATAATCTTTTTATTCTTCCTTGATTAACTACAACATCTCCCTGAGATGCTGTTTTAAGCCTTCTTTTTACTCCTCAAACTCTAACATCACCTTCTACCTAAGGAGTCTAGCTTTATGTATTACTGAGAAAATAGAAGTCATCTATATCAAACTCCCTCTTTTCTTTTATTCGACATCTTAACCTTTCCAGATTTTGTCATTTCCAATTCTCTCTTCCAGATATGTCCCTTTTTTTCCCCACCTAGATCTACTTCTGAGAGCCTTGTTCTCAGGAGCTCAACCCCTTGTTTCTCTTTTTTGATCATCACTGATCCTTCTTTACTCACTGGCTTCTTCCTGCCCACCTAAAACATGCCAAGATGGTCTCTATCCTTAAAAAACTTATTTGAAAATTGATGTCTTCTATTTTTTTCCCTTTTCACAGCCAAAATTCTCAAAAGAGTTATCTAATCTTGTTGCTTCCAAAGCCTGACTTCTCAATTTCTCAAATTCAAGTTTCTGACCCTACCATTCAATTGAACTTGTTCTTTCCAAGAATCCCTCTGAACCATCTGATAATTATTAATCAGATCCTTCTCCTGGATCCTTCCGTTCCTACTGGCCCCTTCTCTGTTTCCTCTGACATACCATCATTCGGCTTCCTATATAGTATCTCCTATAAATCTGTCCTGGGTCTTAATTTCTCTTGGCTCTATTTCTCTTAGTGACTTCACTCACTCTCATATGTTCAATTCCCATTAGAATGTAAACTGCTTGACAGTAATGATTTCTTTTTTTGGATTTTTATCTACTGTGACTAGCGCATAATACCTTCATAATAGGTGCTTAATAATTGTTTTGTTGCTTTGTTCAGACAATTCCCAAATCCATAAATTCAGCCTTAATTTCTCCTGAATTCTAGTCTCACTTCATCAGCTGCCTACTAGACATGTCTTCCTGAATGCATGAGCATATCAAACTTAACATGCCCCAAATGGAATTTAATATCTTCTACTTAAACCTATTCCTCCTCCAAATATCTCAATTTCCTTGAGGACACAACCATTTTTCTTGTTACCCAGGTGTAGAATCTTAAAGTAACTGATTCTTCATTCTTTCTCACTTGACATATCTAATCATATCCCAAATCCTATTGATTCTTCTTTTACAGTATTTCTGACATCTATCCCTTTTCTCTATTTGCAAAGCTGTTGCTTTAAGTTCAAACTTTCATCACCTCTTGCTTGGCCTAAAAACAAAAAGCCTCTTAATTGGTATTCCTATTTCTAATTCTTCATTTTCCAATCTATTTTCCATATAGCTACCAAATTTCTATTCCATATATATATATATATATATATATATATATATATATATATATATATATATATATATATATATATATGTCTGCCTCTTGTTCAAAATTCTTCAATAGCTCCGATTTGCCTCAGGGATAAAATATAAACTCCTAAGTCTAGTGTTTAAGGTAGAGTGGCTCCCATCTATCTTATCTTGTTTATACCTATTTACCTATATCCTTTATGTTATGCTCCTTTACGTTAGCTCCTTTGAGGGCAGGACCTGTTTTTTTTTTTTTTAATCTTTCTTAGTATCATCAACAATTAACACAGGGCCTGAAGTAAGTACTTTTATATATTTTATAAATTTCTTTATTTACTTCATATTATTCCCTTTCAAAAACTCTATATCTCAGTCATATGAGCCTATTTCTTATAATGTAAACTGGATTTTCCTTTCCCCTTTTTTGCATTTTTAAACAAGTATTTTATTCTCATCTCTGCTTCTCAGAACACCTAACTTACTTTAATTCTCAGCTCAGGTGGTACTTTCTACAGGAAGGTTTTTTTGATTTGTCTAGAAGTAGGCAGGGGAGAAGGGAATAAATCTTTATTAAGAGCCTACTATGTCCCAGGCACTGTGCTAATAAGCACTTTATGAATATTATTTTACTTGATTATCACTGCTGTGAGAGACAAACAAGGTTAGATTTCCACAGAACAGTTAAAATTTAATTCCTCAGAAACCTTGATAAGATAATGAGAAATATTGAAAAGCTAAGTTTCCACAGAATGTTGTAAGCCTCAAGGTAATGTGAAATAATAAGTATCACTGACCAATGAACTTTAAGAAGAGACTCACTTGGCTCCAAATTTTTGATAAAGGAGCCTAGGCTAGAAACTGGCTTAAACTGCTGGGATCCATGACCAGGAGAAGGCTTTTCTTTATGGGTTTTTCTTATTAAGGCTCATACTTAGTATCTTCTCTGCTCAGTGGGGAGCAATAATATAAATCTAGATACAATAAGGTGAGGAAGAGGGTGTTCCTATGGCGTCCCAAGAATTGTTCTTCTAAGGAGAGGAATAACCTAGAAAAGCTTCCTCTGGCTTCCATAACTAGTATGCCCACTTCCCATAAGAATCAAAGGCTGCTTCCTTCAATCTTGCTTACTCTTCCAATAAAACATCACAGACTTTGAAACTGAGTCTGGGTCTTGTTTCTAACACTATCTCTTGGGAAGTAGGTACTATTATGATCATTATTTTACAGTTGAGGAAACTGAGGCAGACAGAGGTGAAGTGACTTGCCCAGACATACAATAAGTGCCTGAGGGAAAGTTTGACAGGACTCTAGGGTGGGAGTTCTGTGCACCTGGCACCCTTTCACTGCCTCTTTGATAGGAGAGGTTATTTTGTTCTTGCCTTCATCTCTCAATTACCTCCTAGGGTGCTTGGCACCTACAGAAGTAGGTACTTAATCAAATTGAATTAACTGAATTTATCCAACAATCCATTTGCCAACTTTTCTATTTCTCCAAAATCTTTAAGAGGCTGATCTACCTAGATACCTATATCGATAGTCCTTGTTAAAAGAACGAGCAAGGGAACACAGAACTAGACTTTCACTACTACTCTGTTCTCTATAGGAGACCACATCTTTACAGTCACATAGCTGACTTAGAGGTGTAAAGAATATAAGTCCTATGTTTATTTTCTGCTGACTAAAATAAAATTGATACAATAAGGAAAAAATACAGCCTCTCCAAAAAGGTCTCTTCCACATTGACAGATCTCAGCTTGGTTCATTTAAGATTGATTTTTTTCTAGTCTTTTGCATTTCCATTAAGTTTTTACTCTTCTATATCTATCTTTCAAATTGAAGAGTTTTTCTTCCATTTAGTTAAAAAAAATTCACAGTTAATAATGTCAAATGATGAAATAATTTTAGTTATTTTTCATACAATTCCTGTGGGAATAAGGTATTCAACAGCCCATACCACAATTATTTCCATCCAAAGTGCCTGGCTATTGATCTTGACACTATTAACTAACTCAATTCTGTCTAAGCCCTTGGACCTCACAGAGCCATTTGTTTTGCATCTCTCAAGTGCATTTACCATATTGTTGTACATGATTATTATTTGTGTATATATTTATTTCCCTACCAGACTGAATAGCAGGTAATCATTGAACATTGGCTAAGGATTCTATTCTTTCTAGGACTTAGCAAAGTATTCTTTGATATATAAATTTGGTAATAAAGTAGGTATTTAATAAATATCTGTTTAATTGAATACATGTCAGTTACTGAAATAAAGTTAGAACAACAGGTTAAAATGGGGATGGGGAAGAATATAATAGAAAAGTAAATTTTTTGGAAAAAATCTGCTGGACTAATATGTTTAAGGAGCACAATTTTTTTTTTAACTTTCAAGAAAGTTAATTAAAGGCCAGATGAAAGGTCTATTAGGAAGACACTCTGCTTAGCATTACAATACCGAATATTAACATGAAAATAATTATGTCAATGTTGTAGAAACTCCATTACAAGTAAAATAATAGAAATTTTCTTTCTGGAACATAATTTAGCTGGAATAGATGTGGGAAGAAAACAAATAGCTAGTGAGTATATTCCATAGTTTGGCTTCAACAAGTATCCTCCCCCCTCCCATTTTAATAAATTTGGTATTTTAATTGACTTTCTCACATACAGTACTCAGTGCTTGTTCACTCTATGTATATTTGTATATGTACCTATATATATACACACACATACAGAAACACACAGATAAGTAGACAGATTTACATATATAGAAAACTAGAGAAAAAAAAAAACTTCAATAATACTGAAATTACAGTATACCAAAAAAACTTTCCCTTCAAAAAGATGGACACAAGATAGAATGTTACATGAATACATACTTCAGTATTCCTGAGTCAGGGATTCTTAACCTGGCACTAAGGTCACGGATGCAGGGGTATATAAATACATGAAGAGATTTCAGGGTGTCTTGTGAACTTGGATGGGAAAAAAAATTACAACTTTATTTTTCTGACCTCTAACTGAAATTTATTATTTCTTTCAATTATGAATTTTTAAAAATATATTATTTAGAGAAAGGATCCAGAGATTTTTACTATATTGCCAAATGGTCCAATATACAAAAAAAGATTAAGAATTTCTTGTATAAAGTAAACAATGGAAAAAGCCATGATCCAACTAGGGAAGATACCTTCTCTTCTTTTTTTTTTTTTTTCTTTTTCTCTTTTGAGTTCCCATTTTCAAATACACACACCTGCAGATGGTACTTCTGAACACTACTAACTCCCCATTTGTGGAATTTAGGGTTAAAGGGGTAAAATGACCCATCCTAATGGGTCTAGATTCTGACAACACTGAATAGGGAGGGAATGAGTTCTTTTCCTACTTCTTCAGATTCCTTTGTGATTCTGAAAAAGTGGACTAATTTTTTGATGAGACTAACAGAATTTGCCATCTATCTGTATAACAGATATGATATTATCAATCAATAAAAATGTATTTTGTACCTATCACATGCCAGGCATTGTATTTGGAGCCGGGGATACAAAAAGAGGCAAAAGACAATCCTTGTCCTCAATGGATTATAATGTTAATAATAAAATATTAATTGTATCATATCTATATTATGGGGATGTCAACAATCTATTGTTTTGAAAAGATCCAAAGATAAAAAGAACCTTACTTTAAGGTAGATATCATATCTATATTATGGGGATGTCAACAATCTATTGTTTTGAAAAGATCCAAAGATAAAAAGAACCTTACTTTAAGGTAGATAAATTGGTAAATTATTTCATTTTCCTAAGAGCTAAATTTGCACTTTCTTTTTCCAATTTTTAAACATTTTTATTTAAAATTTTGAATTCCAAATTTTCGATCTATCCCCTTCCTTTCTATATCCCTAAGATGGTAAGCAATTAGATATAGGTTATATATATATGTGCAATGATGGTAAAAACATTTCCATATCCTTTTATATAAGAAAACTCGAACAAAAGGAAAAAAAAACAAAAGAAAGTAAAAAATACCATGCTTCAGTCTGTATTCAATCACTGTTAAGTTCTTTTGCTGGCAGTAGATAGTATATTTCATCATTTCTCTTTTGGGATTGTCCTGGATCATTGTACTGTTGAGAATACACAGCAATTGTGTGTTGTGCTTGTACTATATTGTTTGATGAAGAACTGTGAATGACTTAGTTATTCTCAGCAATACAATACAATTCTTAAGTTACCCACCTGTCTACTTCCTCTTTGCTCATAGAGGCAAATGTGAAACATTCAGTTATGCCATTTACAGCAAGCAGGAGAACATATAAACAATAGCATCGAAGGAGAATAGGACCTGGAAAGAAAAAGCCATACAAAAGCTTATCAAAACCACAAACAGGAAAGAAAAAAAAAAAAGACTTTTTTTTCAGATCTGCTTGAGGTTCACAAGAAAACCACCAACAACAAACCAGAACTCTTGTCTGTTGTTGCTAGGATCAGTGCTTCGCAGATTTCATGTTCAAATCTACAGTTTAATTATTTGGAAAGATTCCCAGTATTCCACGGCAATGAACAGAGGAAATAGGCCAAAACAAAAGAACAATTATGAATAAATAGTCCAGATTTTTTTTCCTTGACAGCTGAAAGCTTGTTTGGATAGCAAGTGCCACTTGCTTACTTTTTAATAAACATGAAAATTTGCTAGTCTCAGCACATGCAGAAGTACCTTCCCTGAAAACTAAGGGATAACAAATGTAGAGGCCACGAAGAACAACAAACTTTGAGAAAAAGCACAGGGCTAATAGCCAAGAGCAAGCAACCAGGCAGAAACATCAACATAATTGCAATGAGAATCAAAGCTTGTGCCTTACTCTTGGTCAAGATGAAACAGATCCAATTTTACAACCAGCTAAAAAACCTCTAATGATACTATCAAGGTAAGGGGAATCTTTCAAACATTATTTTTTTTTGTTGTTGGGGGGTGGGGAGGAGGAGGCCATCAGGGTTAAGTGGCTTGCCCAAACTCAGACAGCTACTGTCTGAGACTGGATTTGAACTCAGGTCCTCCTGTCCTCATAGATGGTGCTCTATCCATTGCAACATCTAGATGCCCTGGAACCTTTTTATATGGGATTGAAGCACTAGATCTACAGAATCTGAAATGTATCCATTTTTTAAAAAGATTGTTACAAAATATCCTCAACTGAAACCCAATTTTTAAAATGAAAATCATAAATTGCTAAATAAATATAAACAATTCAATCTAGGAAACTGCTAAGAATTATTCAATATCTCAATCTTGAGTTTTCACTAAGGAAAGAGTCATTCCTCCAATGTCTTTTTAGGTCTTCCAGCAGTACCTGCTTGAGACAAGATAAAGCCAAGTAGCCTGGCCTACCACCTCTGCTGGAAGAAGCTGATTGGGGTAGAATCTACAATGCTAGCCCTCTGGATTTTAAAAGAAGTTCAGGGGCAAAAATGTTTGTAGCAGTCCTCAGTTAGAGAATGGCTGAATGAGTTATGGTACATGAACGTAATGGAATATTATTGTTCTAAAAGAAATGACAAGAAGGCTGGTTTTAGAAATGCCTGGAAAGATTTACATGAATTGATGCTAAGTGAAGTAAGCAAAACCAAGAAAACAATATACACCGCAATCTCTGATGGATTTGACTCTTTTCAACAATGAATTGATTCAAGGCAATCCCAATAGATTTATGATGGAAAGAGCCATCCACATACAGAGAGAGCACTATGGAGGCTGAATGTGGATCAAAGTATAGTATTTTCACCTTTTTTGGTGGTGTTGTTGCTTGTTTTTTGACCTCTTTTTCCCCCTTTTGATCTAATTTTTCTTGTGCAACATGGTGAATATGAAAATATGTTTAGAAGAATTGCACATGTTTAACCTATACCAGATTGCTAACTGTTTAGGGGAGATGGGATGGGGGAAAGGGAAGAAGGAAATTTGGAACACAAGATTTTGCAAAGGTGAATGTTAAAAACTGTCTTTGCATGTATTTGGAAAAATAAAAAGCTATTACAAAAAGAGAGAGAGAGAGAGATGTTCAGGATCAAAGAGTGAGTTTTACATCTGATGCAAGATTTTTTATTGTCACTGCCACTCTTTATACTTGCTCTTTACACCCTCTCTATTGAAAGAGAAGGATACTAGACCTCTCTCTTTCACTATTCTAGAAGCCTCCAGACTCATCTGACATTGGAGAACATTGGGCCACTTTTAAGTGGTTTAAAACACACACACACACACACACACACACACACACACACACACACCCCACAGAGACACAGAACATAAGAAAAAGATTTGAGTTGCAGTACTGAGGCAATAGTAGGGGTTCCTGAGGGAAAAGATGCTGAAGTTGAAGCATCCAAGCATGACCCAGTATCAGATATTATAAGATTAGAGAGGAAGGAAAGGTAGATATATGATGATGGGCCAGATCTGGGAACAACTTGGCTTTGGGAGAATAAAAGAGAGAAACATGTAAGGTGACACTGAAGATCCATTCTGGAAAAATGAAAGAATGATTATGTTTTAACTTGGGATGGGAAACTGAGAAAAAAAGAGACATAATTGCCATATGGAACCTTAGTCACCAGTATCTATAAAAATAGCAGTGTTTGGGGAAAGCACCTGGATTAAAGGCTTTGGCCAAAGACTATGTAAAGATGGGCACAAATTAGAGAAAGACAAGAAACTTCTGCCTCTTAAGTTTCTTTGTGTTTCATATTTTAGTTGCATCTGTTAAATGCTTATTATGTGCCAGGCACTGTGCTGAGTGTGGGTGGGGATGTGGGGGCAAGGGAGAAACAACAAGTAAACAATCACATGCAAAAAAGATACAGGATCAATCAGAAATAATTTCAGAGAGAAAGCACTAGCATTAAGAGATACTGAAAAAGGCTTTTTGTATAAAATTTTAGCTCTTTAAAAATAGTAAACTTTTTTTTTAAAGAATCATACCTGTAATGCTTTTTTAAGGAAATTGTCAGAAATGACCTTCCAAACACCTGGCTACCAAGTTTAAGTCTAATTCTCCTCATTAGGGAGCTGGCTTTCATTTGCAAAGGAGAAGAAATCAGAAACACTAAAAATGAATCTTTATGGACTACTTTTCTTTTTTTATTAAAGTTTTTTTTACTTCTACCTGTGAACTAAAAAGTCAGTACTGTTTCTCTGCTCCATCCCCCATTGCTGCCTTTCTCTCCTGGCACTTTCAACCTAGTACTTCTGCTCTGATTGGAGGGATAAAATATCACCTCATTTTATCCTCCAGACAACTTACAGATGAGGAAACTGAGGCAAATAGAGAGTGCTAGAGAGCTAGTAAGTGCCTGAGACTGAAATTTGAATTCAGGCTGTCCTGACTCCAGGCCCAGCACTTTGTCCACCAACTATGTAGCTGCACTTGTTTTATTTCAGATCCACAGAAATATAGAACAGAGAGAGGGCACCACTAAAGCAGCGTTAGGAAAATGGAAAAAAAGGATTCCTTCAGGTGTAACTGTTCCTTCTCAAATTATGGCACAATGCCATAGGCGTTCCATATCTTGATTTGAGAGCTGAGACTAAGACATGAGAAAAGGTCTCATCAGACCAGTATCAAGAGACCTTTTCTGATCAATATAGAAAGCTGTATCCTGTATCCCAAAGAGACAATAAAAAGGGAAAAAGACCCATACGTGCAAAAATGTTTGTAGCATTGCTTTTTGTAATGACAAGAAACTGGAAACTGAGTGAATAACTATCAACTGGGGAATGACTAAGTTATAGTATATGAATGTTATGGAATATTATTGTTCTATAAGAAACAATAATCAGGATGATTTCAGAAAAGCCTGGAAAGACTTATATGAACTGATGCTGAGTGAAGTGAATAGAACCAAGAAAACACTGGACCCATTTGCACCTAGAGAGAGGATTGTGGGGACTGAATGGATCATAACATAATATTTTTACTTTTGTTGTTATTTGCATGCATTTTGTTTTCTTATTTTTTTAATTTTTTGATTTGATTTTTCTTGTGCAGTATGATAATCGTGGAAATATGTATTGAAGAATTGCACATGTTTAACATATATTAGATTAATCACTATTTAAGGAAGGGGAGGGAGAAAGGAAGGAAAAAAAATTTTGGAACAAGGTTTTGCAAGAGTGAATGTTTTAAAGTATCTATGCATATGTTTTGAAAATAAAAAGCTTTATGAAAAAGTAAAAATTTAAAAAATATAGGAAGTCCTCTTTGAGGAGGAGATTTGAAGCAACTTAAAGCTTATTTTCTTAAACTGTGGTTTATGACCCCATATTGGTCTCATAACTGAATGTGAAGGTTGCAAAATTATGAGTTGCTATCAGTAAATGTTTGATTTATATACACCTATTTTATATATCTATATTCCTCGGATCATGTAAAAATTTTTTGGGCAAAAAGGGATCATGAATGGACAAAGTTTAAGAAGTCCTATCTTAAAGGTTTGAGAAGTGAGAAAGACTTTAAAGATCATCAAGTGTAATTCCTCTCCCCTTTTACAGATAAGAAAACTGAGCCTTAGGAGACATAAGAGATCAATGGCTTGGTAAGCTGATAAAGGAATGGCAATTTAGATGTGTGACAGTTTAGAATAAGGCAGAAAATTAAGAGTGAGGTAAGTGATCAGGACTCAAAATTGATGTGTCTGCAATGAATAGAGGAGAGAAGCTAAGGAGAAATAAACAAAGTACATCCTGGTGAAAGATTTTGACTCTTGGACTTGATCTGAAATATACTAACATGAACCTATTGGAGAAAGAAGCTCCAATAGGGAATTGTTTGTGGAGCCAGGAGGACTTGAGTTCAAGTGTTGACAAACACATAGTGGTTCTGTAAGCAGGGCAAGTCAGGTAACTATCAACACCTCAGACAATTCTTGAAGACCGTCAGTTGCAGAGAAGGTACTGACCTATATTGGGAGAGGTAGTTCCTTAAATGGAACTCCTTATGTCATATAATCATAGATTTTTCTCTTCTCCCCTAAAGGGGAAGCAATCATCGAATCTTTATGGGAATATAATCCAAGTAAAAAATAGAAGCAAGCAGGGGAAACTGGAGGTTCATGAAGGAGACATTTTGATGAGGAAGACTCCACACAAGAAAGAAAGAACTTGCAGTAGGCTGTTTATAATGAGGTCTCTATATACTTCTCACACCAAATCCTAAGAATGATGCCAATTACTTCATCTGCTTAAGGGCAGATTGTTCTTTGTTCTTATATACCCAAACTTGGATTTTCCCTCTCTCCCCAAACTAAGATGGCAGGCCCCACTACAGCAGATAGCTATAACAAATGATTTTTTTCACAAAGGTTTAACAGCAGGAAAAAATATTTGGTTTTTTCCCTTTTAACCTGAGGAATTAAAATAACTTTTCTGCTATGAAAAAAGACTACAACTGGTGGCCAACATGAAGATAAAGCTTCTGTCCAATGCAATTTGAAATAATGAGCTTTAATTTACAAGATCACAAATTAACAATTTAATAAATACTTATTAAGCAACACATTGTGAAAGACCCTAGAAAGCAAAAACATCATTTTCAGATTAAAACTTCTAATTGCTTGAAGAATAGCTTTGAGAGGGTTTTTATGGAACTAAAACTCCTTAACAGAACCCCTAATGACTTTGAATTTACATTAGGTAATGAATTAGAGATTCAGAGTGTGTTCATTTTAGCAATGACTTCTTTTTAACTGGTAAATCTGCTTCTAAAATTCAGAACTTACGGCATTGGTTCATATGCTTTTAAAAAAAAAAAAGGACATGCAGAAAATGCACATTTTTCCAATGTTTCTTTTATAACAAAAAATTTCACTATATTAATGCCAAAACAGACATAGCAAATCCCTCTTACTATGGCAATGC
Source organism: Antechinus flavipes (assembly GCF_016432865.1). Classification (NCBI taxonomy): domain Eukaryota; kingdom Metazoa; phylum Chordata; class Mammalia; order Dasyuromorphia; family Dasyuridae; genus Antechinus; species Antechinus flavipes. The sequence continues at coordinate 79,381,925 of NC_067398.1, read as the reverse complement.
TATAAAGAAAGTCTACATCTTATAATCTGTCTCTCTTAACAGCCAAAATTGTAATGAAATAGCTGAGTCACCAATCTCTGAACATAAATTCTGTAGTTATATCCTATGAAGATCTCCTTGCAGTGGGCTGTTTATAATGAGGTCTTCATATACATCTCACACCAAATCCTAAGAATGATGCTAGTTACTTCATCTGCTTAAGGGCAGATTGTTCTTTGTTCTTATTTACCCAAACTTGGATTTTCCCTCTCTCCCCAAATCAAGATGGCAGGCCCCACTACAGCAGATAACTGTAACAAATGACTTTTCCACAAAGACTTAACAGCAGGAAAAGATATTTGTGTTTTTTTCCTATTAACCTGAGGAATTAAGATAACTTTTCTACTAAGAAAAAAGACTACAAATGGTGGCCAAGATGAAGATAATGCTTCTGTCCAATGCAATTTGAAATAATGAGCCTTAATTTCTAAGATCACAAATTAAAATAATATAAAACAATTGCTAAGAGAAATTGTATGTCTTGAGTTGCTTAAAAGTTAAATCTATCCAACCAACTTTCCCTAAAACCAGATTTATTGGAATAAACACACCATTCATTTGCACAATTTGATCTAATCAAAAATTATTCTGAGTTATTCTTTAAAGGTTTTTATACATGAAGCCATTAGACTTAATGGAATCTATTATTTTAAGAAACTCATTAGCACCGTTACAGTCATTCTAAGGGAACTTGGTGAATTGCTCTACAGGAAACATTATGTGGCTAGAAGAATAGCACTGAAGTGGGTTTATCCATCTCTTCCAGGCTGAGGTCTGTGTATCAAGAAGGATCTTAGAGTCATCTAAGCACTAATTAATACACGTGGTTGTTTGGGTAGGAGATATAAAAGCCCCTATCCATTGGGACAAAATCATCATTCTGTGTGTACACAACAAATGAATTATTATTTCTCTTTAGAAAAATTACAGATTAGGTTAAAAATATGGAACATACCTGACCCAGTACTAAGCATGGACCCTCCATAAATATCCAAGGCCAGCTGAGAATATGAATAGCCAAAAACAGTAATTGTCAGACCAACCAAAAGGACAAGTTTTAGCAGGGACTCTAAAACTTTTGCTGCCATGGCAATATCCTCCTGGGGTAGGAAGAAAAGTAAAGGAAACCATATGAATCATAAACTCTACTTTTGATACTTGAAAGCATCTAGACTTTCTCCTTCATCAATATACAATGTATAGTACATACAATCTTACAGTTAGTGGTCTAATGATCTTTAGAACCAGCTTTTGAAACCTGAATATGTTTTCCCATAAATTAGCAAAGGAAGAGAAATGGAAAAGAACAAATCATTTATGAGGTGAAATTTTCCCCAACTGTTTCTGGATAAATTAACTTCAACTGTCAGCATGTTACATCATGGAATACCTAGACTAAATTCTTTGAAATACTCTTTTTTCCCCTTAACTTTTTCATTAAATTAAAATGGCAGTATATCTGTTGGCAGCAGCATCCTCCCATCCACTTTTAGTTTTCAATATTCTGAAGGCAATGTCGATGTATAGTAACATACATACCAGATAAGTGAAGAATAACAACAATATTAAGCATTACTATTTGCTAGGAACTGTGCTAAGCACTTAGGATACAAAAACAAACAAGAACACAATTACTGACCTCAAGGAAGTCACATTTTAATTCAGGGACAACATGCAAACAATATAATTTATAGATCTTGACACATTTGACAAAATCTCTTATGATTTCTTAGGGCAAAAGCTTCACCTAACCTGATGGTCATTCAAAAGCAAATCAGAATTTTGAAGCAGTTTCATATGAGTATACAGATTTTCCATTTCTAGGATTCATTACATTTACCATATACCATGTAGGATCTTAACATGAATATCTGTCTCCAAGCAGCTAATGTTTTGCCCACGTTGTGGCAGCTCCCATGCATTAGGGCAGAGAGGGGTACCACATAAAAAACTCTTCTCACCATTCTACTTAATCTATGATTCTTAAATTTTTTAATTCTATAGATTACCTTGAGGCCTTTTTGGGCACCCCATATTCTTTGACCTAAAAGGGAAATGGGATATAATTTTTGTCCTTCCTAAGGGAAGAGCTATAGTAGTGAGACAGCTCTTTTCTTTACTTTGATTAGTAGGAGAAACGAAAACAGGAATAGGATAAATCTCCAAAGTGACAAATAGGGACAAATTAGAAAAAGAGGAGAGCAGTATAGAATGATAGAGCCATGGAGAGATCCATTCCCAAAAAATATATGGAGTCAGACTATGCAAAAGAATGATTAGAAGAGGAAGTTAAAATCTTGGAAACACATCTCAGATATAAGGCATAAAGAATACTGATGTTTCTGGGGTTTTTGTCTTCAGCAATGAGTGAATTTAATTGAGAACTAATATGAAAGCAAAGACTACCTGTTTTTGAAGCTTGACACTCTTTCCCCTCTCCAAAACTTTAGCAAAGAATACGTAAAAACTCTCCTCAATTGGCAGGAAAACCAATCTGGCCACAAGTGAGCCGAGGTTGTTCACTATGTCATAAATACCTAGTGGAACAAAAAAGAAATGTTATTAATCTTTTGGTCCTGGTTTATTCTTCTATAGGGGCAGGTTTTTAAAACTTATACAACACACATTTTATTTTTCTGGTCGGTTTCTATTTCTGTTAACTTTGCAGAGCAAACAGAAATTCAATTTCAAAAGAAGCACCTATAATCTATAAATATATTGATACATAAGGGAATCTCTAGCTATATAAACATACTTAAGAGCAGTTTGGCTTAGAGAAAATGGGGTTCATCCTCTACTAATATAAACTACCACCCCTTTAGGGATCAGCATCCCAGGTCCACAAAGCAGTAAGGGAGAGTATAATAGTTAAAACACTTTAGTACCACCATTGGACATTTTAAAAGACATTCTAAACCTTTCATATGCTTATAAAGAACAGTTTGGTATCTCTAGAAATTTCATTTTTATAAAAAACAATAAATCATAGAACAATATTAATCATTTATTGTTATAATATATTGCTATCTTATAAACTTAACTATGGTAAAGCTTACCTTGGTCTCCAAAATTTAACACATTCAAAAATGTCATCACATACCGCTCACCTGTAAATTTGGGAAAAAAATATAACATTTAAAATACAGAGTTCCAGTTTCTCTTGTCTGACTGGTAGAGCTTTTAAAGTGAAAAGTTTTGATCTTCAGCTAAGCATAGTTCCTTGTACATGAGTCCAGCTTTAATGCTGACTCTAAAAGATTGAAATATAATGAAAAATATTTTGAAATTATTTTTGACTAAGTTATGATAAAATCTAGGATGAGATTCCATATCAAGATAATTTCTTCAATTTTTAAGACAAAGCAAGTATTCATGGTAGAGGACAGAGAGTTGGCCTTGAAGTCTAAAAAACTGGAGTTCATAGTCTATTTCTAACCTATAATGGCTGTCAAGCTAACACTGGGCAAATCACTTAACTATCTCAGTGGCCCAGGCAATTCTCTAAAACTATCAGTGGCAGGAAAGGTACTGATCTGTGACAAAGATGACAAAAGAGGAGAATGACAAATATTAGAGGGGCTATAGAAAAACTAATAGATAGCTGGTGGAGTTGTGATTTGATCCTGCCACTTTGGAAAGCAATATGCTATAATGCTCCAAAAGTCATTAAAATGTGCATACCCTTTGACCCAGAAATATTATACCTAAGCATATATCCCAAAGAGATCAAGGAAAAAGGAAAAGGACCTATATGTATAAAGATATTTATAACTGCTCTCTTCAAAGTAACAAAGACTAAGGGAGTACCTACCTATTAAGATATGACTAAATAAATTTTGGTACATGAATATATTGGAATATTATTGGGTCACTAGAAATTATGAATTAGGTGATTTCAGAGGAAACTGAGAAGACCTTTATGAGATGATATAGTGTGATAAACCAAACTTAGGAGAAAAAATTATACAATGACAACAACTTAATAAAAAACAACCTATTTGGAAAGACTATAGAACCCCGATCAATGCAATGACAAATCACAATTCCAGAGAACCAAAGAGAAGCACACTAACTACTTTTTGCCAGAGAATGCAGAATGAGAACCATGTTTTGGGGCAATTTTTTTTTGCTTGAATATATATATAATGAAGGTTTTCTTTTTCTTTTTAAATCATTCAAAGGAGGAGGGAGGAGGATTATTAATCATAAAAAAAATTACGATCAGCAGGATGATTTCAGAAAAGCTTGGAGAGACTTATATGAACCGATGCTAAGTGAAGTGAGTAGAACCAAAAGAACATTGTACACGGCAACAGCAAGATTATGTGATGACCATTTCTGATGGATGTAGCTCTTATCAACAATGAGGTGATTTAGGTCCATTTCAATAGACTTGTGATGGAGAGAGCCATCTGCACCCAGAGAAAGAACTATGGGGATTGAATGTGGATCACAACATAGTGTTTTCACCTTTTTTGTTGTTACTTGCTTTTTGTTTTCTTTCTCATTTTTTTTCTTTTTTGATCTGTTTTTCTTGTGCAGCATGCTAAATGTGGAAATATGTGTAGAAGAATCACACATGTTTAACATACATTGGATTGCCTGCTGTGTAGGGAGGGGAGCAGGGGAAAGGAGGGAGAGAAATTTGGATCACAGGGTTTTGCAGGGGTGAATGTTGAAGGCTGTCTTTGCATGTATTTTGAAAATGAAAGGCTATTTTTTAAAATTTAGTTTAAAATTTTAATAGAAAATGCTAATTTTCAGGAAGCTCCCCATACCAATGGAATCCCAGGTTTTGTTTAAAGGGGTCTTCTTTGCTGGATCTTAATCTAGGTCGGTGTGTTAATCACTAACAGTGGTTCCACAGGGCTTTGTCCCAGGCCTTCTCTTCTCCCTCCATACTGTTTTACTTGGTGATCTCATCAGCTCACAGGGCTTCAATTATTTTCTCTATGCTGATGATTCTCAAAACTACTTACTGTCCGTTACCTCTTGGCTGACCTCCAATCTTGCATCTCCCAGTTTTTTGGACATCACAAACTGGATGTCCATTAGACATCTTAAATTCAGTTATATCCCAAACTAAACTCATTATCTTTCCTTCTAAACCTTGCTTCTCTCCAAACTTCCCTATACTGTTGAGGGCACAGTCCTGCAGGCTCCAATCTTAATTCCTCATTCTCATCCCCCATATCTGATCTATTGCCAAGGCCTGTCAATTTCACCTTGAATACGGCCCCTTCTCTTTCCTCTGACACGGCTACCATCCTGATGCAGGCTTTTATCATCTCACTCTTGGATTACTGGCCCCACTGGTCTCTCCCTTTGACAATCTATCTTCCACTAAGCCATCAAAGGGATTTTTCTAATGATTTTCTTAAAGTGCCAGCCTGGTCACTTCACCTTCCTTCTCAACAAACTCTCCATGATTAAAGACAAAAGCCTCTGATATTCAAAGCCCCTCCTAATCTAGCCCTACCTCACTTCTTTTCTATCGTAGTCTTCTTACACCTTATCCTCCATGTGTCTTCAAGACAGAGACATTGGGCTCCTTGCACTCCACGAACAAGACAGTTCATCTTGAGGCATTTTCTCTGGCCATTTCCCATGATTAGAATGCTCTCCCTTCAAAACTTCACCTCCTGGCTTCCCTGGCTTCCTTCAAATTCCATCTAATATCTCACTTTCTATGGGAAGCCTTTCCCAAAATCTCTTAATTCTGAGACTTTCCCCCTGTTAATTATTTCTTATTTATCCTGTATATGGTTTCTTTGTACATATCCGGGTGCTTGTTGTTTCCCTAATTATACAGTAAATCCCCCTTCCCATTTCAGACAGGGGTTGTCTTTTGCCTTTCTTTGTATCTCCGGCACTTAGCACAGTGCCTAACACAAAACTATTTTATAACTTATTTAAAATGTACATTTCCATTTAAACACTTTTTACTTTTAGGCATTCTAAATTTGACAAATCCCAACAAATATGAACATTTCCAAATACTAAGAACAAAAAAAGAGAATTTTATATGTGTCTATCAATTATATACAGCCTTAAAAAAAAAAAGATTGTAATAGAGCCAATATATTAGTTTCAAAGCTGACCAGCTGATTTGTCTCTCTGAAATTCTTATTCTTTTCTGTGAATCTGTAAAAGATTTCTCAATGATCATTTTTTGACACTTTTACTAGTTCCCTTTTCACCATTAAATCCTTTCTTTATCTTTAATGGAAAGGATTTCACTATTTAAAAAACAAAGACAAAAAACTCAACAACAATCCCTTGTAATGAATGAGTACAGTTAAACAGAACAAATCTACCCATTAACCTTGTGTGAAAATGTATGTTTAACATGTATTGGTCTACCTGCCATCGCGGGGAGGGGGAGGGAAGGAGAGGAAAAACTGGAACAAAAGGTTTTGCAATTGTCAATGCTGAAATATTACTCATGCATATATCTTGTAAATAAAAAGCTATAATAAAAAAAAGAAAAAACAAAAAGAAAATGTATGTTTCATTCTGCAGTTCTAGTCCATTATCTCTCTTATCAAGTTTCAAGTCATCTAGAGTCAGGAATGAACACTGCATTAATCAGGATTCCAAATAGTTCAAAGTTGTTTCTTTTACAATGTTGTAGCCATTATATAAATTATTCTCCTGGTTCTAATCACTTCAATTTTTTAGTTCTTTCAATTCTTCCCAGGTTTCTCTGAATCTATTCTTTTTATCATTTTTTTTATTCATTACAAATATAAATTTTAAATACAAAACAGAAAAAAAAAAACATTGCCAAGAACATAGTAGAATATGAGAGGATTCAAAATGTAAAGCAAAAAATATCCATTTCAAGAAAGCCTACATGATAAACATTACACATTGTGTTCAGAGCTGTCCATCTTTTCTTTGCTTCCTTATAGGTTTTCTTTTATACTCTGCTATGCACTTTTTAACTTTACTCTTTCCCTCTTTCCCCTAAGAAAGCAACAATTAAGTGAAGATGCATTTATAAATGCACATATACACATATATGTAGATATCTATGATCATACATGTATATATTCACATAAATTTATATAAAATTGTACTATGCTTGTTTGTCCTGTTTCTCTGAAGGTGGAAAGCATCTTCCTTCTTAAGTCCAAGCCTTTTCATATATTTCTAGATCCACTAACTCACCATTTCCTGTACCACAGCAATATTCTAACCTTATACAATCTATGGTTATTTTAAATAATCTAGAACAATATTATTACTACTGACATACAGTATAGTTTCCCTATTTTTCTCTTTTGATTAAATCTATTTTAGCCTTAATTTTGAAATCATGATTACTACCCCTGTATTTTTTACCTAATAAATTCTACTGCTGATCCTTATTGTGTTTGTGTGCACCTGACTCCTCTGCTTTACTTCTACTAACTACTCTGTCCTCCTATTATTTAAATTACCCCCTTCAAGGATCCCTCCCTTATCTCCTCCCTCCACTTTTATCCCTTTCTTTTCTATACCCTCTCCTTATCTTCTTCCCTCATCCTCTTATTCCTTTATAAATCTAATTTTTATTGCTTGCTAAATGTATATGTAGTTCTCTTTAACCCTGATCTGATGTGAGTAGTATTCCCTCTACAAATCCCTCCTTTTCCACTTTCCCCTATTCCTTTATCCTCCCATTTCTTTCTGAATTTAGAAGATTTTTATAACTTTATAGACAATACATGTATTGTTCCCTCTTTAATCCATACCTGATGACAGCACGATTAAAGAACTACCAGCTCTCCTCTTCCACCTAATTCTTCTGTTTCCTATATGGTTTTGCTTTTTAGGATTACATCAGGGACAGCTAGATGGCGCCATGGATAGAACACCAGTCCTGGAGTTTCAGCCTGCAACACTTATCACTTGCTAGCTGTGTGACCCTGGGCAAATCACTTAACCCTATCTCATCATAAAAAAAAAAATAATAATAATAATAATAGAAACATATTCAGCTCAACCCCAATGTTTTTTCAAACTAATGACAATCTTAGACATATTTTACATTTCCACCTACAAAACATAAACTGCTTTTTCTTATCGAGTCCCTTGTAATAAATCTTTGATGTTTATCTTATATTTCTCTTGAATCTTGCAAGTTACATTTTCTATTAATATCAGGTCTTTTTGTTAGAAAATCCCAAGAGTCTGGCAATTTTTGGAATATCCTTTTTTTTGTGTGTTCAGGATTATGCTTAGAACTTCTCAGGGTATGATATTTTCTGCCACAATCTCAGATCTTGCTCTTCAATGTACAGTGTTCTAAAACTTGAGGGCTTTTAATGTGGATAACTGCTAAATCTCCACCAAAATTGAATTTTTTTTCTTGTTGCTCATAATATTTTCTCCTTAACCTGGGGTTTCAGAATTTGGTTGTAATATTCTGAACATTTTCCTTGTAGGATCTCTTTCAGGTGGTGATCAGTGGATTTTTTCTATTTCTATTTTCCCCTCTTATTCTAACATTTCAGGATAATTTTCTTTAATTATTTCTTATGTTATTGTATCAGGAGTCTTTTTTTAATCCTAGCTTTCAAGTAATCCTATTATTCTTATGTTTTCCTTTTGTCATTTCTCATATTGTAATAATATTCCATTACACTGATTTTTTTTTTTTTTTTGCTGAGGCAATTGGGGTTAAGTGACTTGTCCAGGGTCAACAGCTAGGAAATGTTAAGTATCTGAGACCAGATTTGAACTTAGGTCCTCCTGACTTTAGGGCTGGTATTCTATCCATTGCACCACCTAGCTGCCCCTCATTACATTGATTTTTCATAATTTGTTCAGCATTTTCTTTATATAGGTACCCCTTTAGTATCTAGTTCTGTGCTACAACATAAAAATTGCTATATTTTTGTACAGGTAAGTCCTTTTCTCTTTTAAAAATTTCTTTGTGACAATCAGCAGGATGATTTCAGAAATATCTGGAAAGACTTATATGAACTGATGCTAAATGAAGTGAGTAGAACCAAGAGAACATTGTACACAGCAACAAGAAGATTATGTGATGATCAACTCTAATGGACTTGGCTCTTTTCAACAAGGAGGTGGTGATTCAGGCCAAATCTGATAGACTTGTGATGGGGAGAGCCATCTGTATTCAGAAAGAGAACTATGGGGACTGAATGTGGATCACAATCTAGTATTTTCACCTTTTTGTTACTATTTGCTTGCTTGATTTTTTCTTTCTTATTTTTTCCCTTTTTGATATGATTTTTTTTGTGTGGCATGATAAATTGGAAATTTATAAGAATTGCACATGTTTAACTATATTGGATTACTTTAGGGGAAGGGGTAGGGAAAAGGGAAGGAGAAAATTTTGGAATACAATTTTTGCAAGAGTGAATGCTAAGAAAAAAAAGAGTGAATGTTTAAAACTATCTTTGTATGCAATTTTGAAAATAAAAAGGTATTATTGAAATTTAAAAAAAAATCTTTGTGGCATATACCTAGTAGTAGTATTGCTGAGTCATAGTGTAAACGCAGTTGGATGACTTTGGGGAAAATTCTCAGAATGGTTACACCAAATCTCAACTCTACTAACTGTGTATCAGTCTATCTATACTTTCACAGCAACTCCAACAATTGTCATTTTCCATTTTTGCCTTCTTTGTCTTTGATAGGTATAAGGAGAAATCCTCAGAGTTGTTTTAATTTGCATTTCTCTTCTTATTAGTAGCTTGGAATCTATTTTTCATACAGTAGTTGATAATTTGGATTTCTTTCCTTGAGAAGTACACCTTTGTATTCTTTAATCATTTCTTTACTAAAGAATAACTCTTAGGGGGCAGCTAGATGGCACTGTGGATAGAGCAGTCTTGGAATCAAGAGCATCTGAGTTCAAATCCAGCCCAGACATGTTTACTAGCTGCATCACCTTAGACAAGTTACAACTCCAATTGCCTTGACTCCCTATTCCCCCCACCCCCCCAAAAAATTAAAAATAGCTCTTGGTCTTTCATATTGAAGTCAGTTCTCTAAAGATTTTTAATTCTCCCCTCTTCTTCACCTATCATTTAAGTACTTTCTGATATCATCTCTATCTCCTTCTCCTCTGTCTTCACATGATGAAGCAGCTTTACTCTAAAGGTATCTTCTCTACTTGTCCGAGTGATCTCATTCAATCCCAACTCCTCCAAAAAGCTATAACTTCTGCTATCCTTACTCTATGTTCAGTCTCTTCTCTAGTATCTCTTTTCCTACATCCTACAAACATGCTCATGTCTCCTTCATTCTGAAAAAACCTTCCCTTGAGCTTTCCATCTTGATAATTAATCATCCTGTATCTTTTCTGCTCTTCATACCCAAACTCTTTAAGAAGGCCATCTATAATAGGTTCCTTCACTTCTCCTTTCACTCCTTCTTAACCCCTTAAAATCCAAATTCTGATTTTATTTCCACCAAAACTTCTCTCTTCAAAGTTATTAATGATTTTTTAGTTGCCAAATCCAATGGGCTTTTCTCAATTCTCATTCTTGATCTCTTGCAGGGATTGCAGGGATTTCAAACTCTGACACTTGATCCCTCTTTCCTTCTTGATCCTGTATTCTCTCTAGGTTTTCAGGACACTGCTCTCTCTTGGTTTTCCTCCTAAGTGACTGCTCCTTCTCTGATTCCTTTGCTGAGTCTTCATCTAGATCATATCCTCTAAACTTATGTGTTCCATAGGGATCTTTCTGTCTTGGGCCTCCTACTCTTTTCCCTCATATACTACTTTACTTGATGGTCTCAACAGCTCCTATAGATTTAATTACAATCTCTATCTTGATGATTCTCAAATCTACCTTCAACCATGTATCTTCAACTGCTTTTCAGACACTTTGAACTAGAGGTCCATCTTAAACTTAATATGTCCAAAACAGAATTCATTATCTTTCTCCTAAACTTTTCTCTCCCTGCTACCTTTCCTATTACTGAAGAGTAATACTATTCTCCCAGTTTCTCAAGCTTGCAACCTGGACCTTTTACTTTCTCTTACCTGCCATATCCAAGTTGGTGGCAAGGTCTATTGAGTTCACCTTTGCAATATCTCAAATACATTCTCTTCTCTCCTCTGATCCTATCACCATTCCAGAGCAGGCCCTCATCACCTCATGCCTGAATCACAGCAATAGCCTGCTGGTAGGTCTGCCTATCTCCATGTATTCATTAAAGTGATCTTCCTAAAATTTCAAGTCCTACTATATTACTCCCCTACTCAATAAACTCCAGTGGCTCTCTATTGCTTCCAAGATCAAGAATAATCCCTCTACTTGGTATTCTAAGTCTTCCATAACCAATCCCCTCCTACCTTCTTAATATTCTTACACATTACTCCTCAACATGTAATCTTCAATCCAGTAATATTAGCCTCCTGGCTGTTCCATAAACAAGATATTCTATCTCCAGGCTCCTGATATTTTCTCTGGCTCTCCTCTACACCTGGAATACTTACTGTCCTCAACTCTGTCTACTGATTTCCCCAACTTCCTTTAGGTCTCTACTATGTACAGTCTTTTCCCAACTCCTCTTGCCTCGCTTTGGTTAATTACCATTTATCTTATATTTGCTTGTAGTGAATATATCTGCTTACATATTACGTTTCTCATTAGCTTATCAGTCTCTTGAGGACAGGACTATCTTTTATTTCTTTTTGTAACCCCAATTACCAGCACATGCTGGGTTCTTAATAAATATTTATTGATTGATAGCATATTTGCTCTTTTAAAATCATACAGGTTTTATAATAGAATCTAATTTATCTTTAAAGCCAGAGACTACACAACACATTTTCTCCTTCAGGATCCAGTGGTAACACAAATTTAAAAAATAACCCATATAAGCCAACAGACACTTATCCTATCCTGTTGTCCTGAAATTATACATTTTTGTGTTTTATCTTAAATGAGACTAATGAATCAAAACAAAAATGGGACTTATAAAAGCAATTATGGCCCAACATGAAAATTTTTATAAATTTGTGGTGTCATCAATAACAGCTACTTATTAATAAGCACAGGATTCACAATCTAGCCATACCCATATTTGCTGTGACACTTACAAGCTCTATAGCTAAAAGTAAATCAGTTAACTAAGAGACTGATTTTATATTAGAAGGATAATATGACAATTATCAAGCCTGATTTTTGCACAGAAAAACCCCGAGACTTTAAAGACCACTTGGCTCGACTCTTTTATTTTACAAAAGAAGGTGAAATTCAGAAGGGAATTCTTTTAGTGAGCTCTAGTTATGTTTTCAACAGTTAAAGATTAGTTGGTAAATTTGTAGATTTATATCTCATATAAAGAAGGATTTAATGATCATTAGTGATCTAGAAAACAAACATGGGCCACAAAACAGGTAGAATATGCTTCCTGCAAGCTAACTATAATTGCTATAAATCATCTGGGGACAAGAAAAAGTGTAGATAAGCAAAAATATTTATCAAAAATATTCATTTGGATTTTCCATGTTAAAATGAAACAAATTGATCAACACTCTCATTAACATGTCTACAAAGTGTTAGTGCTAGTTTTCCTAATCTGTCACATAAAAGAATATTTGATTATTTTCTCTGAAAGTTCCTGAACCTCTTAATTTTAAAAAGCTAAGTATCTCTATTTAGGTTAATAGCACCAAATCCACAGAATTAGAAGGATCCATTCCCCAAATTTACAGATGAAGAAAACAAAATATAAAACTGAGAACGATTTTTATCCAAGTCATAGAATCAATCAACAAATATTTCCTGAATCTCTATTTTTAGCTTAATGATCTAAATCTAAAACAAATAAATTTGTCACTATTATGTCTGTACTCTAGCTATGCCTCTATTAAGATTAGGGTCTCATCATATTCATTACTTGGGTGAATCTCATTTTCCTATGCAAATGCAATAATAAAAATCTGATTCTTAGCAGCTCATTATAATATGAAAATGGAAGCAAGGATGAAAAGTTAGGAGATTTGTGTTCCACCACTGTTTGTCAATAATTAGCTTCTGTGACAATGAACAAATAATTTCCCTTTTCTTTCTTTATATACAAAGAGATTGAATAAGATCATCTCTGAGGCTCTTTTCAGTTATAAGTCTTTATTTTACATGAAGTAGTTAAAAAACTAGATGACAGTCAGGAGGCAAAAAGATATTCTTAGGTTGGAGCACTTCTCTGAATCTGGAACAGATGAAATTCAGGAGGGATAAAGGTAAAGTCTTACACTTAGATTCAAAATATCCATTTCACAAACACATGAGTTAGTAGTGTGCTGTAACAGCCAAAAAGCTAATGTAACTTTGAGTTGCATTAAAAAAGGCTGCACTGCTTCTATAAGTGAGAAGCTGACAGTTGTACTCTCTCTATATATAGTGGCCTAGTCAGTCCCTGTTTGAAGTAATATATTTAGTTCTGAGCATCATGGTTTAGGAAGGCCATTGATTAACTGAAGTGTCCAAAGAGAGTGAAGAACCTTGAAACCATGTCATAATAGGGTTGCCTGAAAGAATTTGAGATATTTAGCCTGAAGGAGAAAAGTCATGGGTGGGGGGAAGAGCATGACAGCTTTCTTCAAATATTTAAATGGCTAAGAGATAAAAGATGAATTAGCTTTATTCTGTTTGGCTTGATGTAAAAACCAGAATCAGCAAAAGGGAATATTTAGGTTTAAAGTTAGGAAAAATCATCTTAGCAATTAGAGCCATCCTGAGCTGCCAGGAAATAGTGGGTTCCTCCATAATGGATGTCTTCAAGAAGATGCTGAATGGCTACTTATTAGGACTATTACCTCCTTATGCCTGAAAGCAATGTCTCTTTTAAAGTAACTCAAGATCACATTTTAGTGGAAATTTCTACTGAGGTGTAAATAAGCTGAACTAGAAGTTCCTTCCAACTCTAAAATTCTGCATTTCTGTGAACTCATTGTTAAATAAGAAGCCATATTTATTGTTTCATTTTAATTACTTCAAAATTACTTCAAAAATTCCAGTAAGAAATACTAAACAACTTGTTAATTTGGTCTTAAGTTACTTCAAATCCTAGGAAAATTCCCTCTGATTTGTTATCCAAATCAAACTATGACTTCATGACAGATCAAGGAAAGCCTGCTATTTATTTTACTTACCTTCTGTCAAAATCTGTTTCAGGAAGGATTGTTGGAAGAAACTCCATGTCAATTTAGCCTCTTTCCAATTAACAAAAGTCTGCAGCATACAGAGAAAAAGGGAAATTAAATTTTGGTTATACAATGTATTAATAAAGAAGAAATATCTTACTTGAGGCTATAAACAAGTTCTTAAATCCCTTTCTTCTATCCCTTCCCCAATTCTTCAGTCAATGCTGAGCACATAGTAGATACTCAATAATTGCCAAATTATATCCATTATCAATTATAAATATGAACTCTTCCATCTTGGCAGATGAAGCCTATCACAATATCCATATATTGATGACCGTTGGGAAATTGCTTCACTTATTTCAAAAGATCCCAAGAGTAAATCAGCAATACTTCATTCAATATAACATTTCCTACAATCAATAAACAGCAAGTACTTTGATTTCTTGGCTATTGAATAGATGTGAAGTTGTGAGCTTCCACGTAGGCAAACAAGTTTTTTAAAGTTTTATTGCTGCTTTTGTTTTTATATTACATTCATTTCTGAATATATCTCTCCCCCTTATTTTTCCTATAGAACAAACAGTTGTCTAAAACTAGCACAATACTGACATGCTATGCAATGTTTACATCACTCCTATAGTCCCCATTTCTCTAATAAATGGGGAGGCTCATTTTCTGTCTTATTCTCTGGGAAAAAACACTTCAATGTGATCTTTTACCAATCAGCCCTAGGGCTTTTTACTCACAGTCTACTAAAACCTCTGACTGCTACAGCAAAGGAATCATGATCCTTATGCTACAAATTAAGGAGTTAGTATTGAGTTTTTCTTCAGTTACAGCCTAAATCATGAACTATCAACATTACTGATCTTTATCTGATCTCAGTGTCCATGTAATGAGAAATATTTCAGATATTGGTCTATGTTTATTGAGCACAGTTTATTGAGTTTTCAATATGCAAACCAATGTCACTCATCAAACATTCCTAAAAAAGGCCCCAGAATAATAAGGGAAGCTTGTCTCGAACCCCTGGCACCTCTCTTTTGTTCCCTAATTTCTTCTCCTTCATATTTTGGAGTTCTGGTATGCTGACACTGCTCTATTTATAAAGTTTCTCCCATAAAAATGTGTTGAAATGTTACATTTCTCGTGCGTAGAAATACCTACATTTTAAAAACAGGCCTACAAGAAAATCAGCAATGCTTAGCTTGCGGAGAATCTCTAATAGAGATATTCTAGGTATCATTAGGACTCTACAATTGACAGAGTCTTCTGAGCACCACCTAAATCATACAGGATGGGTAACTATCTATTCCATTCATTCATAAAGGTGGTCTTCTTTCTGCATCATACCCCTAAACTTGTCAATGCTGCAAGGCTGTCACAAGGATCAGGCTGCCCTAAATATGTTTATTTCCTGTCTATTGACCTAGTAGTATAGAGGGATCCTTAGAGGGAAGTAAATTCTAGCAATTTCACTGCTTCTATCCATTTAACAGAATCCTAGAAGGCAAATGATAAACTAGGTCCCTCTAAAATCAACCTAGCCTCCTAGGGTCCTCCTCTTTGCAACTCAATGTGCATAGAACAATATTGATTTAAACTGGAGTGATATAAACATTGGTAGATATTGACTTTTTATTTATGCTACATATTTTAATGTACTTATTATCTAAAAACACATTTTTTTACTTGTCTCCCTAATAATCAGCACACAATTAATAAATACTTGTTAATTGATGTTAAATCGCAGAGTAAATCTAAAGGAAAAAATTCTTTTCACTCAAATGCATCAGCCTTCTTAAGCACCATAGCTATGTAAGTATCTTTCAGATAAATATTAAACTTTAGGGTGATAGGATGGGTTCACAAAATATTCTTTAATCACTATTGATCAGAGAAATTCAAATTAAGATAACTTTAAGGTACATTACACATCTTTCAGATTGGCGAAAATGAAAGACAATGATAAATGCTGGAGGGGATGTGGGAAAACTAGGACACTAATACAATATTGGTGGAATTGTGAACTGATCCAACCATTTTGGAGAGTAATTTGAAACTATGCCCAAAGAGCTATCAAACTGTGCATACCCTTTAAAATAGCAGTTTTTCTATTGGGCCTATATCCCAAAGTGATCACAAAAAAAAGAAAGGGACCCACGTGTCCAAAAATGGTTGTGGCAGCTCTTTTTGTAGTGGCAAGAAACTGGAAACTGAGTGGATGCCCATCAGTTGGGGAATGACTGAGTAAGTTATGGTATACAAATGTAATGGAATATCATTGTTTTATAAGGAATGATCAGCAGAATGATTTCAGAAAGACCTGGAGAGACATGAACTGATGCTAAGTGAAGTGAATAGAATCAATAGAACACTGTACACAGCAATAACAAGATTATGTAATGATCAACTGTAATGGATTGGTTTTTTTCAAAATGAGGTGATTCAAGTCAGTTTCAATAGATTTGTGATAGAAAGCTATCTGCATCCAGAGAGAGGACTATGGGGACTGAGTGTAGATCACAACATAGTATTTTCACCCTTTTTCTTGTTATCTGCTTGATTTTTCTCATTTTTCCCCCTTTTTTATCTGATTTTTCTTGTGTAGCATGATAAATGTGGAAATATGTTTAAAAGAATTGCACATGCTTAACATACATTGGTACCACTTGTCTAGGCGAGGGGAATGAAAAAGAAGGGGAAGGAGAAAAATTTGGAACAGAGTTTTGCAAAGGTGAATGTTGAAAACTATCTTTGCATGTATTTTGAAAATTAAAAGCTATTATTAAAATTTAAAAATTTTAAAAATACTCTTTAAAACAGGAGATGACTATAATACTTTGGCTCTGTAGAATAACTTTCTTAAGGCAATTATAGTTCAACTTCCTATTTAAATGTAAAAGCTTTCAGAGCACATCAAGCTTTCAAAAGTTTTATAGAAATGTGAAATAGGAATGAACAACGAAAGAGCTGATGGATGACTAAGGCTCTCCTTTAGTGCATTTCATCCAAAAGTTCTGGCTTAAGGTCGAATTTCTTCTATGTAAGTGGACTTGTGGTTTGGAAGCAATGTTCTCACCATTAACTGTTTCTAAAATGTTCATAAAAGTTAGACAAAACAGAATCCAAGATTGGAATCCGCTCTAGAGCCACTGATAAATAACATAGGAAAGAAAGAAGAGATTACTTTAATTTTCTTCATGCTATGCTGAGTGCCTTATCAGGAGAGAAAGAAAGGAAGAAGATTTGTACTACTTAACCTCTGGGAAAGATGTCAATTTTTACAAGACCTTACAGGTGGAAGCATTTGACCAATATGCTATTCTCTAGCCTCATTTTATATTAGAAAGAGAGGCACTGGGAAAAGAAATGTAATATGTATATATATTTATAAGTTAGGAAAAATCATAGAACTATATTTCAGAGGCTTAAAGTGTTTAAGCTGTAGTCAGCCTATTTTCACTCTCAAACTCTTCTCTCAATGAGGATAATCTTATTAACTGAATTCTCTCTATAAAGGCCAAATGTCCCTAAAGAATTTTTACAGGCCTTTGAGTTCATGCTGGTGTTCAGTATTTTTTTTTTTTGCCATGATATAACATCTCTAAAATTAAAAGATTTTTTAAAAAATCTGAGTTTCATAGGCATAAACAATTTTAAATTCTATTAACTTCATTAATTTCATTAAAGTTATTAATACGGGATTCAAGAAATAAAAAGTAGGATGTAATCATTCTACTTAGTTTTTTTCTAAACACATAATACACTTTAATTTTTTTAACTATTATAGAAGTTCTTAATCTTAAAAAAAAACACCATAAAATAATCAATTTAGAGAAGTTCATAAAGTAAATTTTTTATTGTAAAATGACTTTATATTCTGTTATTTACCCAAATCTCCACCTCTCACTTTATCCTCTTATTTTTTGGCTTTTATCACTTTGTGACAAAATAGTCCTATCTCTATCATTCCCATCTGAAAATATATTGTAACTGTGGGCACATCCTTAAGGAAGAATTAGTTTCAACAACCTCACTAGTTGGGCAGTTTTTGCTGGGTACTATATAGATGGGTTATTCACATTACCTTGGAAAGAACTTTCTTAGTGTCTTCACAATTGACTTTGTGTGAATTAGATTCCTGGCATGATTAATATCATTGAAATCTAACTGAATAAGCTCTTTGCTTAAATGTGATTTAAAAAAAAAAAAACCATCCTGATGAAAAATATGAGGTCAAGAAGAAGCTGTATTCCCTCACTGTTTCAAATGAAAGGAAAAGAATTATAAGAAATTAGACAAGATATATCAGAGCTATTGGTCTTGACTGTTTTCATATAAATAAAATAGGTTTAAGCTTAAGAAATACCTATTATCTCACAGAAAGCTTTACAATAGAATTCAAAAGCTTCTGAGGGTTAAATTTTATAAGTTCTTTAATCTTTTTCAAGAACTAAAGAAAAAAAAATAAGTACAAATCCCCTCTCTACTCTGCTGCTCCATAACTAACTGTTCTACTTCTAAAAAACAAAGATAAAAAGAGAATGGCAAAGGGAAAATCAGAAATTATATGAGCAAAACTACAAAACACTTTCCACACAAATAAAGTCAGATCTAACCAACTGGAAACAAATTAAACGCTCATGGATAGGGCAAGCAAATATAATAAAGATGACAATACTACCTAATCTATTTATTTAGCCCTATACCAATCAGACTCCCAAAAAACTATTTTAATGACCTAGAAAAAATAACAACAAAGTTCATATGGAAAAACAAAAGGTGAAGAATCTTAAGGGAATTAATGAAAAAAAAATCAAATGAAGGTGCCTAGCTGTACCAGATCAAAAATTATATTATAAAGCAGCAGTTACCAAAACTATTTGGTATTGGCTAAGAAACAGACTAGTTGATCAATGGAATAGGCTAGGTTCAAAGGACAAAACAGCCAATAAATTTAATAATCTAGTGTTTGACAAACCCAAAGACCCCAGCTTTTGGGATAAGAACTCACTGTTTGACAAAAATTGCTGGGAAAATTGGAAATTAATATGGCAGAAACTAGGCATATCCACACTTAACACCATACACCAAGATAAAGTCAAAATGGGTTCATGACCTAGGCATAAAGAATGAAATTATAAATAAATTAGAAGAACATAGGATAGTTTACCTCTCAGACCTGTGGAAGAGGAAGGAATTTATGACCAAAGAGGAACTAGAGATCATTATTGATCACAAAATAGAAAATTTTGATTATATCAAATTGAAAAGTTTTGATACAAACAAAACTAATGTAGACAAGATTAGAAGGGAAGCAATAAACTGGGAAAACATTTTTACAGTCAAAGGTTCTGATAAAGGCCTCATTTCCAAAATATATAGAGAACTGACTCTAATTTATAAGAAATCAAGCCATTCTCCAATTGATAAATGGTCAAAGAATATGAACAATTTTCAGATGAAGAAATTGAAACTATTTCTAGCTATATGAAAAGATGCTCCAAGTCATTCTTAATCAGAGAAATGCAAATTAAGACAACTCTGAGATACCACTATATACCTGTCAGATTGGCTAGAATGACAGGGAAAAATAATGCAGAATGTTGGAGGGGATGTAGGAAAACTGGGACACTGATAACATTGTTGGTGGAATTGTGAATACAGCCAGCCATTCTGGAGAATGATTTGGAACTATGCTCAAAAAATTATCAAATTGTGCATACTCTTTGATCCAGCAATGTTACTACTAGGCTTATGTCCCAAAGAGATATAAAGGAGGGAAAGGGACCGAATGTGCAAGAATGTTTGTGGCAGCCCTCTTTGTAATGGCCAGAAACTGGAAACTGAGTGAATGCCCATCACTTGGAAAAGGGCTGAATAAATTGTGGTATATGAATATTATGGAATATTATTGTTCTGTAAGAAATGATCAGCAGGATGATTTCAGAAAGGCCTGGAAAGACTTACATAAATTGATGCTGAGTGAAATGAGCAAGACCAGGAGATCATTATATACTTCAACAACAATACTATATGATGATCAATTCTGATGGATCTGACCCTCTTCAATAATGAGATGAACCAAATCAGTTCCAATAGAGCAATAATGAATTGAACCAGCTACACCCAGCAAAAGAACTCTGGAAGATGACTATGAACCACTACATAGAATTCCCAATCTCTCTATTTTTGTCCACCTGTATTTTTGATTTCTTTCACAGGCCAATTGTACACTACTTCAAAGTCTGACTCTTTGTACAACAAAATAACTGTATGGACACGTATACATATATTTTATTTAACTTATACTATAACATATTTAGCATATATTGATCAATCTGCCATCTCAGGGAAGGGGTGGGGGGAAGGAGGGAAAAAGTTGGAATAAAAGGTCTTGCAATTGTTAATGCTGAAAAATTACTCATGCATATATCTTGTAAATAAAAAGCTATAAAAAAAAAAGCTATTTGACCCCCCCCCCAAAAAAAAAAAAGAGAGAGAGAGAGAATGGCAAAAGAAAAGCAGACCTAGTTGAGGATAACCTCACCAAAGCATCCTTGAGAAACCACCTGATTAGAGCTATGATTATATAAATGAGGTCAAAGCAGTAAATAGTACCATTATGTGGAGAGGTATTCAAAGGATGCTCCTTTGAAACAACGAAAGAAAAGATTAAGGAAATTGTTACTTTAGACTTTATTTTGGCCAACAAGGAGGAATCAACCATCGATTAGAAATACTGGGAACCTTGGGAGGTAGTAATCATACAATTTTAAAATTCTTGACAGATAAAAAAGGGAAGAGCAGGCATTGTCTGCCACATATCCCCCAATTTTAGAGAAGTAGATTAATAAGATCTCACATATAGAACAGGTAGAATCCAGTAATCAGATGCTAAGCAGAAAGTGAGCTAAGTAGGCTTAGGAGAGATAGGATATTCTCTGACCCAGACTCCACTACTAAGCAGGAACTACAAGGAGGTAGTTCCTAAAAAGAAAGGCTCCATATACACCAAAAATATTGGTAGCAGCACTTTTCACAGTAGTGAAGAACTGACAACAAAATAGATGACTATTGATTGAGGGTTGACTAAGCAAACAATAGTGCATTAAAAAATAGAATATTACTGTGTTAAAAAATTATATATAGAGAGATGATTTATATGAACAAATGTAAAATGAAGTGAACTGAGCTAGAAAAATAATATAACCAATGACTGCAACAACATAAATAGAACCATGACAAAAAAATTGAAAGTAAATAGCAAGTACAAGTTTAGCTCCAAAGAAAAAATAGAGGAAGCAAGAGGTAGAAGTCCACATATGTACTTATCATCATCAGGTTTTCTTGATGTCTTGCTGATTTTCTCCTCATTTTTTAAAATTACTTGTCATAAAGAATAACTGGGGAGGAGGGGAGACAGTAAAGGAAAAAGATGTTCGGCAAAATCTAAACAATATGCAGACAAAAGATATCCTTCCCCTCTGGAATCTAGTATATTTTTTGAGAGATGAGAGGCTACCAAGAAGGAAATTTTGGCTAGAAGTCTTAACTGAATCTAATATTGAAAAATGAGAGAGCCATTGAAGGATATTAATATCATCACACACATGTATTAACTAACTGATTTTTAAAAAGGCATTCATGAGCATGTATTAAAAGAGTAGCAAAGTTTTATAAGAATAGTGTTAAGAAGGATAATGTACATTGTAAGCTGAAATATGCAACAAATGTTAAACACAGCAAAAGTAACTATTTAAAACTATGCCAATAGTCAACAGTAAGAACACAGAAGGGATAGAACACCTGCTCAGGGGAAGGGCAGGTGACAAGAGAAGATGAAAAAAGACTGGCAGAATGAGAAATTATTCAACTGTATTGTGCTAATTTTTTCAACCAATGATCTTCAAAACAGTAACAGCAGAATAAAAATTGTTAATAGGAACTGAAACCCAAGAGAAGTAAGGAAATGGTCAGAGCACCTAATTACCTTCATTTTAAGTACACATCACTTTGAATAAGTAACTATATCCCAAAGTATGGAAAGAATTTACAAATGTGATCGCTGAGCTACTATTGGAAGATTGAGGGATCATGGCAAACAGAAAAATGGAAATGTCATCAACAAAGTACATTCATTGCAGCAAAGAATATGACAAAGTCTTTCAGGATATCCTTATGGGCAAGAGAAACAAGTGAACCTGATGATAGTACAGTTAGATGGTTTCTCAAACTTGATTAACAGACCAATAGACTTCTCTAATATCACATTTGCTTGACCTTATCCCATTTAACATTTTATCAATAATATGGATGAATAAACAGGTATGCTTATCAAATGACAAAAGTCTGGGAGGGATAGCTAATGGTTCAGATGATAAACTAGGATTTTAAATGCCCTTGACAAAGTGAAATCGTAGGCTGACAAAATGACAAAATGAAATATAATAGGGATAAACATAAGGTCACTGAGATTTTTTTTTAAACCCTGAACAAATAAAGCACAAAATGGGAGAGATATAGCTAAAGAACAATTTGTATGAAAAAAGATGTAGGGAACTGAAAGCTGTGAGTTAGCTGTGAATTACAGTGTTCAGAAGAGCTGATGCCATCTTGGGTTTTGTACACAGAAGCATAGTTTTCCACAGTGAAAAAAATGATGGTCTGACTTCTGCCCTGTGAGACCATCTCTGATGTGCTACGGCAAATTAAAAGGAGCATTGAGAAGATAGAGCAAGATGATGATATGATGCAGAACTATGGCACAGGTTGCTAAGTTGAAAAGTCTTGTTTAACTGGAGAAGACTGGGAGGGGGTCTTCAAGAATCTGAGGACTGTTATATAGGAGAGGAATTGGATTTGTTCCACTCAGTTGCAGGGAAGAAATAATAACATGGTAGAAATTATAAGGAGGAACTTTTGGGCTCAAATAAATGAAAAATGTATTACAATTAGGACTGCCTAACAAATGTGGAATGGGCTGTTGTGGGGAGAAGGGAGGGTGAGTATGAGGGACACACTATGAAGTGTAGACAGTTCTTTAATCACTGGAGATCTTCAAGTAGAAACTCCAAATCAATCTCTTGCTAGGAATGGTATAAACAGAAATTGTGCTTTGGGGAAGGTTAGACTAAATGACTTCTGAGGTCTCTTCAAACTTTGGAATTTTATGATTTCCTAAACTGCAATTATTAATACTTAAGTGAACTATGCAATAGAGATTTGAATAGAAAAAGAATTTATTTTATTCTCAAACATCAATATCTACAATTCCAAATGTCCCAAATGAGTAAGGAACTGTTCATATTTAACTAATATTAGTTAATACTAATAATATAATGATATTATGTTATATATATAAATAATAATATAATGATATTATAATAAGCATAATATTCCTAGTAAATGCTTTTTAGTGACTCAGTAGAAAAGACAGACCTAAAAGTAAAAAAAATAATATTATTTTTATGGCCCTTTCTTTGTCACTTTATAACCAACACAGTTTATGGTGAAGTCAATTAGGAATAGACTGACTTAATTAGAAGGGTAAACAAATTCTAGTTTCCTTCCTCTAGTTCATCTCTCAAGAATGGAACAAATACCCATGATTAAAATGAACTTGATAGATTTTGGTTATTTACCCCATTGACTGTGATGTGAGGTAACAGATCTGTCATTCTTGAGATTGGAAGAGATTTCTTGGTTGACTGTTGGGAACTCATTAGCTTCATGAAATGAATGGCATAACAGCACACCAAAATAGTGGTATATAACAACTGGAGAAAAAAGAGAAAAGTTAATTTCACAAATTTAAACAAAATGGTTTTTCAAACTAAAGTAAGTTCAAATTGCTGCATCTGTTAAATTTAACTTCAAAAAATAAAACTGCTACTGAAGATTCCATAGAATCTTTCTCTAGTGATCACTGATCATACATTTTTAATCTAATTTTGTCATTAATAATCACTTCCATAAAGAACTTCTATGGCCAGTATAAAAGAACAGGACCAACATTAAACATTACATGGGAACATGACAGGACAGCAAGGAGAAGGGTCCTTTTGCTTAGTCAAAATGACATGAATAACTTTAGAGGGACTATAATTTCCAGCATTAGCACAACTCAAAACTGCATAGCAATATAAGAACACAGACAAACTAAATTAGTGTTAGATAGAGT
This sequence comes from Antechinus flavipes, assembly GCF_016432865.1. NCBI lineage: Eukaryota > Metazoa > Chordata > Mammalia > Dasyuromorphia > Dasyuridae > Antechinus > Antechinus flavipes. Next base: position 79,357,578 of record NC_067398.1, on the reverse strand, counting down.
ACACCACTGCTGCCTTTATAAGAGTGCTTTCCATAAATCCTGGAAATCTGAAATTATGCTTACAAAAAGACCCCCCATCTACTTTATTGACAGAGAAGCTGCCAGGCCTTTTTTCCCCTCTCAAGTACATAGTTGGCAGGATGGAAGGAAGGTGATAAGAGAGGCCCCTCCTACTCCACCCATCCTGGAGACAAAGACCAGCTCCAGAGGCCGCCAGGTGGGTGGCTATGTTCTCAGGCTGGAGGAGGGGCAGTGGGTCCTCCTCCCCCCTTGGAGGAAGAAGTCCTAGCCAAAAAAACGAGAAAGAGAAAAATTCTTCCCCACAATAGGTCTTTCTGCTTTACCCTATCTTGCCAAAAGAACCCCAGGGACAAGAAGTTTGAACGTGGGAAAAATACGATAAAGGGAAAATTCCTGCCCTTCTATTCCCTTGGAGAACGCTGGAGTTTTATTCAAAGTATCCTAAGTGCTCAGGCAGCAACTTTCCTTGGCCAGGAACCACAGAGAAGTGGGCAAAGTCCATGAATACTTCATATATAATGTATTTTCATTACTGTGTATTTGCTGCTAACACTTGGGAACGAGTAAGACAGTCTGCTTGAGGAAAGCAAGGAGGCGAGCTTGTAATACTACAGTGGGCATGGGGGAGATTACATATGTTCCACCGCTATTCTGAAGTCTGAGGGTTCTACCTGGACTTACAGAGCAACCTGTCAAAATCCCTGAAAGGAATTTTAAGCAGGGGAGAAAAGAAAATCGGGATCCGGAGAAGACTTCCTGTAAAGCAGTGAACTTAGAACGCGGTCTGATTTAACTGCTTGCTGAATTGGCACACAGCCGGTACAAGGACTGAAACAAGCAAGAATATGCCTTCCCTAAAAATAGCTTTATGTACCAGGGTGTGGTCCCAAATGAGAGAGCTATTCAAGGAACTGCATCATAAAACTGTGAAAAACAAAAGATAGTACTAAAGCTTTGCCTTTTCCAGTCAAGCATGACCAAGCAAACTATCAACAAATATTTATTAAACACCTACTATATACAGAGTCTTAGGGCAGAGACTGTGGACAATACAAACAGGAAAAGGTACAGATTGGGGAATCAGAGCTCATATCTGTTGAAAAGATTACAAACTAAATTATAAAGTAATATATAATAGGTGCCAAATGATTGACAGACAATCCATGCTACAGTTCTGAGAAGATCAGAGCTCACCAGGGGCTATAATGGTTAAACAGACTTTGTTGAAAAACTGGATCTTAAGTGAGAACTTGAAGAAGGGTGAAGATGGTCAGGAAGACAGTTGCCAGAGAGTCATCTTCTGTGTTCTATATTCATGTCCTTCAAATTCTTTTATTTTATCCTTATGTACAATATTATATATGGTTCTTGGTCAATTATGGTCAAAAAAGTATTTTCTTGGGATTCAGAAGTCAGCTATTACTTCATGAAGTATAAGAGTGATTCTAATGAATCTAACATTGATTCAATTGGTCAAAGACTCTCATTTTGGACCACTAATTTTCCTTTTTTCAAAACTGATAACTGTTCAATTTTTAATTTTTATCGAACTTAGCTTTTTATTTTTGTAATTTTCTATGTCTATTAAGTATGAATTATAAAGCCAAGATACAAGGGATATTTTTTAAAAAACATAATTTTAGCTTACATAGTTACCAAATTTCTATAACTTCAGGAGCATGGTGCCTTGCATGAGGCAAATGCTTAATGAATGTTTTCTGAATTAAACCCAATACTTTGCCATTTTACAATATAAATTGAAATCATTATTCAAAATGTTATAATAAGGTGTCTTTCCATATACTAGTCAAAAGCTTGCGTGATAAGTTTAAGATCTAAAATTAATAAAATCAGAATGCACACTAAGAAAAATATTATGGTAAGGGTACATAAATTTAGAAAATTCTTAGGTTAACTTATTTAAGATATGATTTAAGATGAGGAGAAAACTAACTTGGCATAATTCGCAGTACTCTATATAAAACCCAAGAAAGAAATATAAATTCATTTTGATTCTTTCCCTTTCCATCAGTCTTATAGTTTTCAAAGGAGAAACTCACTATAAAAGATCTGGTACATATTTGCCCAAGTATGGGCAAATTTAGAAGTATGTTACATAAAGGCATATTTATCTTGCTTGTTTCAGCTCTCAAATAGGTTTAAACCAATTCGTTAAATGGTTAAATAAGATCTAATTCTAAGTTCCCTGCTTTGCAAGAAGCCTTCTCAAGGTCCCTATTTCCCTTTTTCCCCTATTTAAAATTCCTAAACAGGTTAGGTTCCTAAACAGAACATACCATGTTATCAGGAAGCAAGCACCTGGAATCTCTGTGATTTCATTAACATAAAGGTGACAACCAAAGATGAAATAATAACATAACTAACAATCTAATATTTCTATGGTCCTTCTTTTCTGAGATTCTTGGGACACAAACTATTTGTTTAAATTAAGAAGAATAAACTACATGAAAGAATAAATGACATAATAAAAGAAGATAATTTTTTAAAATAGCTATAATATAAAAAACTAAAAAGCTATGAATTTTACCTGAGCTAAAGAAAAGATGTAAAGTCCCCAATGAGGCAAACACACGACTAAAACAGCTGTCAAAATACATTTGAGGATTATCGACAGACTTTCAGCAATCACCTGCAAAGATATTTTTAAGAGATTAACTTTAGGTAACAACAGTTTAATTAGCAACATCAGCTAGAAAAATCTGAGAAGCCCACACAAACTTTTTACATGCTTATTTATATTACTTTGCTTATTAAACCTGTTCTTCATAAATCGTAATAGTAAAAGTCAATTTTGGCCTCTCCCTCTTCAAAGATATCAAATGAGTGCAATCCAACTTAAAGGGCTATTCCTACACTATAACAACATTTTTTCTGACTTCATTAAAGTACAGAACTAGAAAAAAAATCCCTCTGTATCCAAAGTAACCTTTTCCCTTCTTTTCAGCATTTTATTTATATAGTCATAATAGACCAAGTACTAACCTTAAGCCTGACCAACATATGTGTTTGTGCTAAGATCCAGAAAGGTTCTCCTAAGAGTTCAATCACTGCTGAGAGGCCAAATGCTGCCACTCCAACTCCATAATTGGGTACTACATTAGGATCAGGTACTTCGAGGATCTCGGACCAGACCCAACCCAGGAACAAGGACCAAAACAAACCCAAAGGGACTCTAAAAGAAAAATTTAAAATCTACATTAAGGCAATTCAGTATTATCAAATGTTTATAAAAATATATTTAAAAATCAATATAATCTATACAGGAAATTCATCTGTATTAAGTAATTATGTTATCTTCCCAAGATGTACTTGAAAATTAAAAATACTAGAAAAATTTTGGTCCTGTGACCTGCCAGGATATGTGAAAATGACAGAAAGTATTTTTAGTAATAAAATTTTAGGAACCCAAAAACATACAATGCAGTAATGCATCAGATATACAGCAGGTTTATCTTCTTCCTACCACACCCTGATGCTCTGAGAAACTACATGTGAAAATGAGATTCAGAAATAACCTGGTTTGAATAGGGTAGAAGTTATTAATCAGTTTTCTCAAACACTTGGATACTTCCTTTGATTAAGCTCTTTTTTCTCTGCCAAATCACAACGTACGTTAGCCATAAGAGGTTGAAGGTCTGGCTCCAATTTCGATCTGTACTCCCACTCAGACATGCCCTGCGAAATGCCTCTCTTGCTAAGAAGGTGATAGTTGAGTAAAGCAATGTTAACCTAAGGAAGAAAAACAGGGGTAAGTATGATCACACTTGTTTCTTCATAATAATTCCTAAGACTGCCAGTACTATGACAAGCTAAGATTCTGTAATCACTGGTGAAGTGTAGTTAAGACATTGTCATCAGTAGAATTTTCCCAGAAGCCAGATTTAGTTGTGCATAGAGACAAAGCATAAATTTAGAAGAGTTTTGTGTACACCTATATAGGCCATGATCAGCTTTAAGTCATAAGGCAAGTATAGAGCTGTTCAAGAGCCTGAAAACCTCAAGGTTGTGGAAAAAGATGCTTTTGAATATGAAGAAGTGAAGGACAGAATCAGATAGACACTCTGGATAGGTATTCAAACTATACACAGCAGGAGATTGGTACAATGTAATTTAAGGGTAAACTTTTACTGAGCTTAAAATCAAACTAAGTCTTTGCCTTCATCTAAAAGTATTTTAGATTTCCTTTCCTTAATAGAGGGAGAGGGTAACAAAAGTTAGCATGGTAGAAGATCAATTCTCTTCAGAAATATGCTACTTTTAGCAAACCAAAGGAAGGTTATGCCATAGTAACAAAAGCGGAGCTATAGATGCTCTAATGAGAGACTATTTTACTCCAGTCATTACTCAGTTATTCATTATAATTCTCTAAAAAAAGGTGAAATATTAGCTACTTTGCTGTGATTAAAAAATCATTATCTTTTTCCCCTGGAGAAATCCCACTCCTCATAGGACTTATTCCACAGGTGTCAGAAGGACACATGTTTATAATTCAATCACCTTCCTCCCTTTCACAAATTTCCTATGGGATTCTGAAAGCATACCAAATAGAACAGCTGGCAAGGAAAATAATCCACATGGTCATTCAAACTAAAATCAATTATTTTCTCAGCCACTCTATTATCCTGACTTTTCCTTACCACAATAGTAAAGCAAATAAACAAAAACCATAAAAACAGCACCACAATATAAGATTTGCCAAAGGGAGAGACATATATTACTCCTGAAATAAGATGACAAGCTGCTCTAAAATCTAAGGAAAAACACAACTAGAGACATTGGGTTATGGAAATGCTAAAGCATGTCTCTATTTACCTGACATTTACTATTCCTATTATTTCTTTTGAAAGAAATCGAAGTGTAAATGCATTCAAACCGAAGGTAATCAAACGAAACAACACCTACAAAAGAAAGAAATGTCAGAATAGAATCTTAATCATATTGTAATAGCTCTCAGATGAACAAAGTACAATCTCACTAAAATCATTTAAATAAACAGATGGATTTACCTTTTCTTCTTAAACATTCCTGTGAGGAGATATGAAAAAGTATCCCAGAAAGTATTTTATGTCATTCCCAATTTATAGAAAAGGTCATCATAAGGATATCAAGTGATTATTTTCAGGTACAAAGGAAGGCAAGGAAGAGAAATCTAGTTTGGAAACCATACTGGCAATCTCTCTAATTGAAAAGCTGTATTCTATTTATAAATGTATAAATATAATATATACACTACTTGAGATTCAGTAGAGCTCAGCCAACTCAGTACAAGAAACATAAAAATCACTGGGTTGGTGTTATTACAGTTTCGTTTAATGATGAGCCACTTAATGTTTTTACTTCAAACTGTCCATTTATAAAAATAGGTATTTGGAATATCTCAATCTTTCTATCTCAATATTTGGCACTGATCTAACTCATTTCATTCTTAAAATGAAATAAATCAATACTTTGAAAACCTCATAAGGTTATGACAATTAAGGCATAAGTAAGATAATAATGTTGCTTAAAATCCTCAGTGAACCATTGGTGTCTGAGGATAGTAGAAAAAAATATTGAGAAAGGCAACATGTTATCATAAAGAGAGAACTGGGCTCAATTCCTAATTTTAACACACAAATCACAAGTCTGGATAAATAAACAAAACAAACCAATAATGAGTTGGGCTAAGGGTAATAACTTTTTCACTTATCTGTTGCTTCTTCAATAAATCACATACCTCTGTGCTTCGGATCTCTTACTTGTAAAATAGGGCAAATAATTGTTCTGATTCCTTTATTGGGTTATTATTCAAGATCAAGTTAAATTGTTGCACAATTTGCAACAGATGTGAAAGCAATTTGAAAAAGTTAAATGCGTTATATAAATGAAAAGTGTTACCATTTCCCCCCTTTTCCCCTGAATTTCTACTCCCCCCCCCAACTAGTAGAAGCACTAGTTGGTGCTCAATAGATATTTGTAGAATTGTAGGTTTAAATATAAAGCCATCACCAGCATTTCCATAAATGAAGTTGAGAAACTATACAAGATTGAGTGAAGGGCATTTTAAGAATACGAAACATTATGGTTATTATAAAATCATGCATCTGTATTCTATCCTCAAAGTCAAATAAGATTTTCATGTAAATGCAAGGCTTTGAGGAACACAGGAGCTAAATAACTTGTGTGTACAAAGAAAGCAAGAGGTATCATTGTATAATCTTTTAGATGTGTATGTGCATAATAGAAGGAAAATGATGCCTTCACCCTAACAGTGGGTAATGTGTACTTGTACCATTTGTTCTTTGATTGTGTCTTTTAAATATTTACCTTGTACCTCTCCATCTAAGAAACAAACCCTAATCAAATGTTTTTTAAACAACTATTAACACAAAACACTGCACCGGGTACGCTATAAAAATAGCTTATGTACTGTTAAGATGGATAAATTTAGGATACAAAGTAAAAACATTAATAGAGAAATGGAACATGAAAGGAAGGAAACAAAGATAATTTGGTGTAGCTGGACAAGTACTGGATCATTTAGAGGACAGTGGGGGCAAATTATTCTCCAGCCTCATTTTTTGAAGGTTTAGGATAAGATGATTTCTAAAGTCCTTTCTGGATATGAAACTTAGGATAAAAAACAATAAACAAATACAACGAACATGGTTTTCAATTCTTTTACGTGTTTAGAGATATGTGGGATGGCCCAAGTTGTGTTTTCCACTTATAATCTTTTTTTTATTTCCATCTGATTTAATTGGCAATTTAAAAACCTCACATTAACCTGTATGTATCTATGGTGCTTATTTTAAATCCATTATCCCATTTGATTTTCACAACCATTTTATGAGGATGGTAGGGAAGAATGATTTAAAGTTGAAACCTCAGCAAGTCTAAGTTTCCTTATCATTTAAAAGGAATAATGCTTAGACCTTTTAAGGTTCTTGTAGGATCAAATGAGGAAAATCTACATAAAGTGCTTAAAATTCTGTTTTGATGTAACTAGAAAAATAAAATATTGGAAAAAAAATAAAATTCTATAATTGTTGTTCAACTCTTTTTCCCATTTTCAGAAGGGAGTCCAGAGATCCAGATCTGCCACTTGATTTGCTTCCAGGGACAAGTCCCTTTCTTTCTCTGTATAAAATGAGAAGATTGGGCAAGAGGATTTCTAAAGTTCCTTTCAATTTAGATGTTTTAAGAGGTAACAGTTAAGTATAATAGCTAACACTTGGAAAGCACTTTGTGCTAAGTATTGTGCTACACGCTTTACTTTTATTATCTTATTTGCTCCTCACAACATCCTTGGGCTTCCGGTGCTATTATCATCCCCATTTTACAGATGAGTTAACAGAGGCACGTGTCGTGATTGACCCAGAGTCACACAGGTAACATGTTCATGAGGCCGAATCTTAACTCGGTTCTTCCTGACTCCATTCTGGAACTTGCGCTACCAGCGGCCCCAAAAGAGCCTTGTTCCATGAACAGAACCCAGGGTTCGAGGGCTAGCCCTTGCTCCCTCCCCGCCAAGATACACAGGAGAAAGCAAGGGGAGGCCGCGGCTTTTCCGGGGATGCCCCGGGCCGGGCCGAGCTGTCCTGCGGCGGCGCGCGATACCTGCAGCAGGAGCCCAGAGGAGGCAAGCCGGGCGGCCTGGCCCAGAACCTCCGGCCCCGGCCGGGGCTCCAGGCCTGTCAGGGACTCCGGCCCGCGCATCCCCTCCGCGTCCCCGCGCCGACAGTTACCAGGAAACGCCGTACGCCGCCTAAGCCCCGCCCTTCCCCCTGTCGCGCTGAGATGGCGTCACGCGACGGTCGGCCTGATGATTGGTGAAGACAGGGAAGGAGGGTAGGTCCCAAGCATCCATGGAGCGCCTGCGCCGGTTGGGCGTCGTATCATTCTTTTTAAAAGAAGAAATTGAGACCTAGAGTATCCAAAAGTCCCTTTGACTAAGAGTAGTGGAGCCAAGATGCCCCAGGACCTCAGGCCCCCTCTTTGCCTTCGTTCTTCCCGCTCCGCTGCCCGGCCTGGAGTCCTGCCTGGGGGAAGAGGGCGGGGCGAGGAGGCAAGGACACGTGGAGGGCTTGGGTTAGCCATTGGACTGTAATTTCAGAGACGTCTGGAGCTCCCAGCGGAGGGTCTCTCCCAGTGCGGGTAGCCACCTTTTCCGCAATTTACATATAGAGGAATTCCCGAAAGAATCTTAGGACACCAGGGTCCCCTGAACAATTAGCGGAGCTCACTTGCGGTCAAAATCATTTTCTTAATAATATGAAAACATGACTTGGCTGTTCAAATACTCTTCTGTTTTTCCAAATATCTACACGAGGCTAGATTGTCTTCATATAACTTCGGCTATCTTTAACCAAAACAATATATTGCAAACAGATGGAGAATCAAGCCAGACATTCAAGAGTTTGACACAAATATGTAAAACAATTACATTCTTGCTGAATTTTTTTTGTTCTAGAAAGTGTTTTCACAAAAATATATTATTTTTGTTAACCCATGTAAGGTTTATTATTTTAAAATTAATAGCGATCTGTATGACTACTAATTCCTAATAAAGAAACTATATAACCCACATAAACAAAAAGCTCTTTGAGGTCCTCAATAATAAGTGTTGAGTCATATGAGCAAAATTTTGATATCCACTGGTCTGAGAGTATTTGGAGCTACCCTGTCAGTTTATGCAGAGGTTAAACTTGAAGCTGTGTATTCCTAGCCTTAAAGTCAGCTCTCCACCAGGCTATGCTATCTCTGTATGAGGGTAGTTGATTTTCTATAATCAGGGGTCCTCAAACTAGGGCCTGTGGGCCAGATGCAGCAGCTGAGGACGATTATCCCCCTCACCCAGGGCTATGAAGTTTCTTTATTTAAAGGCCCAGAAACAAAGTTTTTGTTTTTACTATAATCTGGCCCTCCAACAGTCTGAGGGACAGTGAACTGGCCCCCTCTTTAAAAAGTTTGAGGACCCCTGTGAGATGGTGCCAAGTAGCAAAGTCCATGTTCTGCTAAGGATGTAGGTGCTCCGTCATCAGCCATATTGTCCTGGTACAGGACTGGGTGTTATTCAAGGTCGTCAAAATGAAGAACCAGAAATAAAGACCTCTGGGTAGATCAGACCTGATAGTCTGCATATGTCCTGATATGTCTGATATAATATTGTTGAGATTCAAAAGGAGACCCTAAAAGGTTGGAATTGCAGACCGGTGTTGTGGGCTGTCTCCAACAAATCTGCAGTCTTGAACCCATCTTCAAGTCAAGGGGCAAAGTTTATTGTAATTGCAACACCAATTGAAGTGGGCTCCATTCCAAAAAGGTTTAGCAAAAAACCAGGAGAAAGAAGATAAATTTATAGGACAAAATTAGAAAGACCAAAGTTTCATGTTACTTATTTGTTAATTTTATGGCTTATAGGTAGGTCTGAGGTGTGGTCTATTCACTATTGTTTCAGGAACTTGGTTATCACTGACCAGCAGATCATCTCTCTGACAATCAGCAATATTTGTAGGACTATCTTAAGGCCAGAAGAATTTAGAATCATTGACAGACAAATTGTTAGAATAATAACATTCTAAGGTTAAAGGACCTCAAAATCACTGTTATATCTTCCCTAAAATCCAGGGAAAAGAAATATATCACTATATTATTATATTTCTAAGGCAGAAGACTTTAGAATCATTGATGAACAATAGCTCTCTAAGGTCAGAGGACATCAGAATCACTGATATATTTCCCCAAAAAGTTGTACCCCTTCAATATGATCCATAAATGTCCTCCTTTCCAAGCTGCCCACAATAAGAGGGAATAAAGTGGGATGGAGTCATAGGTATAATAGGTGGTAGAAGCGAGTAGTAATGTGATGGGAGTAATATAAATCAATAAACATTTATTAAGCACATAATACTATTCTATGCCAAGTATTGTGCTGAAGTGAAAGGTGAAAAGAATAAAGATGAGCAGATAAAAAAAAATCTTTTTTTATGGTTTTTTCTGTCTTCTCGAGAGGTCACAGACTAACAAAGGACAACATGAAAACAATCGTATTCAAGCAACATTGTTGTTGTTTAGTCGATTAGTCATATCTAACTCTTTGTGACTCAATTTGGGGTTTTTTTGGACAAAGATACTGGAGTGATTTACCATTTTACAGATGATGAAACTGAGTCAAATGAGGCAAAATTACTTTCTTAGGTAGTAAATGTCTGAGGCCAAATTTGAACTCAGGTGTTCCTGACTCTAGGACCAGTATTCTATTCCACTCTGCCACCTAGTTGCCCACAGATAGAATATATACAGGAAAAATTGTGGATGTTGTGCTTTGTTCTCAAAGACAACTGTGATATCTTGGAAGTGATGCTACGCCATGCAAGTGAATTCCAATTCATTTAAGTGAGGGAGGGTGTAGAGAGTCACAGACAATGGGAGAACTCTGGGTGAGGTATAAAACATTTCAGGCCAGAGGGAACCTACTGACAATGTCTGGTTCGGCTTCCCATCTCCCCTAATGACTCTCAGCCTTCCTGAGAAGTCAGGGGGCAGTGACAACCTGTGTTGTGATTGAAGCAGAGTGATACCCGGTGGCAATCTACATACAACAGCAAGTTGTTTATGTGGTCCCAGGTGCGCAGTATATACTTAGCGCATGCCCAGTGTTGTTTTGGTTATAAAGGGTATTAGGATATAAAAAGGGGAAAGAACTGGGAATAAAGGATTCCATTTTCCCACCATCCTCAAGAGTCTCATTTTATCACTTCTCCACTAACATGGTATGTTTTAATCACCCTAGCATGGGGGCTCTAGAAACCATGGTATCTTTTGTCACTCCAACTTGGGGGCTCTAGAAAGAAAGACACAAAAGGAGGGTTATGCAAAGTCACCAGCCTTTCTTCTCCAGAGCCATCTAAGTCCAGTGGCCAGATAGAGAGCAGGATGACTCAAGATGGCCTTGGATGAAGTGGGAGGCCTTGGCCTATTTAAGCTATAGTCTTTCCCAGATCTCAATATATCTGAGACAAAACCCATTCAGTGATGTAAGACATGGAAGAATGAGGCAAAAATTGGCCTGGTTTGTCCACTAAAAAAAAAAAAAAAAAAAATCAAACTGGGAAGGGGAGACTCTCATGGTTTCTGGCCAGAACAGAAACAATTACTATTTACATTCTTTCTGTAGCATCAAAACCCAAATGACAACCAATTGAGGCTTGGGCTGGGACCTATAGTTGGCCAATCAGTGAGAGCCAGAGTGATTTGGGTTTAAGGTGAGGTCTAGTAGCTCCATTTGAATCCCATTGGATTTAATCTTAGTCTCAGTAGGAAGGCACTAAGATTAAGGAAGACTAAGAAAGGCTCCTTACAGAAGATGAGACTTTAAGCTGAGATTCTAAGCCAAGGAAGCCACAAGGTAGAGATAAGGAGAGAGAGAATTTCAGGCATAAGGGCAGCCAGAGAAAATGCTTTGAATTAAGAGATAGTGTGAGAAGGAGTAATGAGAATCATGAATCAATAGTACAAGATAAAGGGTAAGGTATAAAAGACTGAAAATATAGGAAGATGTCAGGTTATAAAGGGCTTTAAAGACCAAACAAAGAATTTCATATTTAAATATAGAAGTAAAAAAGGAGAGGGGGAGGAGTAAGGAGATCTGTGCTTCCCGAAGATCAACTTGATAACTAAGTAGAGTATCACTGGAATGGGGAGACACTTATGAAAGACAAAAAAGCTACCAGAATATTGTCATAATTCAAGCATGAGAGGATGCACAAGAGTGGTGGCAGTTTCAGAGAAAAGGAGTGATTTATGAGATGTTATGATGGCAGAATGTTCAGAACATGACAACTAATTGGATATGGTAGGTAAATGAAAAAGAGAAGTCAAAGATGACACCTAAGTTTCCAGCCTAGGTGACTGGGAAGACTGTGCTACTCTTGATAGCAAGAGATTAATTAGAAGGAGGGGAGAGTGTGGGGAGTAGGAAGATACAGAGTTCAATTTTGGACATGTTGAGTTTAAGTTGACATACTGTATGTCAGTATGAGATGTCCAATAGGCAGCTGAAGATGTGACTCAAAGTCAATAAAGAAGTAAGAGTTGGACAAACAGATTTTTAAAAAAATAACGCTTTTTATTTTTCAAAACATATGCATGGATAATTCTTTGACATTAATCCTTGCAAAATCTTGTATTCCAATTCCCACCCCTTCTCCCACCCCTCCCCTTGATAGCAAGTAGTCCAATATTTGTTAAACATGGTAGAAGTGTATGTTAAACCCAATATCTGCATACATACAAATACAATTATCTTTCGCACAAGAAAAATCAAATCAAACTGGGAAAAAAATGAGAAGGAAAATAAAATGCAAGGAAACAACAAGAGTGAAAATGCTATGTTGTGAACCATACTCAATTCCTACAGTCCTCTCTCTGGGTGTAGGTGGCTCTCTTCATAACAAGATCATTGAAAAGAGAGTGAATCATCTCACTGTTGAAGAGAGCCACTGGACAAATATAGATTTAAGAATCATCTACATACAGATGATCATTGAAACCTGTCTGATGAGATCACTAAATAAAATATAGAGAGGGAAAAAGGAAGAAAATTCAGGATAGACCCTTGGAGATCCATGACTAGCAGGTGTGACTTTCATGAAAATCCAGCAAAAAAAAACAAAACAAAACAAAAAAACTGAAGGGAAATCAGAGAAGTAGGAGGAGAATTGGGTTTGAATAAACCCTGGGGACTAGGTGATCCCAGTTGATACCAGCGTTTGAACCAGGCAGATTAAAGTTTGGATTGGTGCAAAAATACTGCAGTTCAAAGCAATGTTCTCCCTTTCCCCAAACCACCATTACCCCCGAGTTTTGTATAGCTATGCTAGATTGAACCTATCAGATTCAGATTGAACCTGACTATGAACCTATAGTCAAAGTTCCTTGATTATGAGCAGCCACAACCTAGGAGATTTCATCATCCAGAATGAGCCAACAGGAGTTGAACAAGAAATCATTCAGAATGCGATAACACTGAATTTAAGAACCATCAACATGATCAGAGGCAAACTAGATACAGACAGATTGAAGGGTCCAAGGGCTGAGCATGTCTTCATAGAGAAAATACTGAAAAGGTAATAAATTATAAGACTTTACACCTTCTCATGCTGTACACTCTTGTTCATATTTAAAAAAAAACTATCTTAGGGAGCCCTCAAAGGAGTTGGATACATTTTTCTAGATTCTTGAACATTGTGGGGATACTAGTTGAGCAATGTAGTGATCAGCCACAATACCAGAGGATAGATAATGAGAAACGCTACCGTGACAGAGAAGTGATGGACTCAAGATGCATAATAAGACACATTTTTGGATATGACCAATGTGGGAATTTGTTTTGCTTGATTTTCCATATACATGTATATATATTTTATATATATGAAAAAAGACATATATTTTAACCAAGTTTGTGCTTTTCCAATGGAGAAGGAAGGTAAAAAGGACAAAAAATAAGTGCTTGTTAATTGAAATAAAAAGTTGAAAACATTTTACAGCTTGGCAAGATATAAATGCAGATAATTATAATATACAACACCACATAAATTTATTAGAAAGATGTGAAATAGGTATTGTTATCTTGTCTTTGTCTTGAGATTTAGATCTTTACTATCTGGATTCATTTTATCTTTCCAGATTGATTGCTTTTCCTCCCATATTCTGCATTCCAGCAAAATTGGCCTCTTTGCCATTTCCTCCATTGCATCCTCCATTGCTATCCCATTGCACAGCCTGTACTCTTTGCCTATTCTCTCTGCTTACCTCTGATTCTTTTTTTTTTTTTAATTTTAATATCTTTTTATTGATAGAACGTATGCCAGGGTAATTTTTTACATCCCTTGCATTCATTTCTGTTCCGATTTTTCCCCTCCCTCCCTCCATCCCTTCCCCCAGATGGCAAGCAGTTCTTTACATGTTGAATGGGTTGCAGTATAACCTAGATACAATATATGTTTGCAGAACCGAACAGTTTCAAACAGGGAGAACTGGATTCAGAAGGTATAAATAACCCGGGAAGAAAAACAAAATTGCAAGCAGTTTATATTCATTTCCCAGTGTTCTTTCTCTGGGTGTAGCTGCTTCTGTCCATCTTTGATCAATTAAGGCTCTCTTTATCGAAGAGATCCACTTCCATCAGAATACATCCTCAAACAGTATCATTGTTGAGGTATATAATGATCTCCTGGTTCTGCTCATTTCACTCAGCATCAGTTCATGTAAGTCTCACCAGTCCTCTCTGTATTCATCCTGCTGGTCATTCCTTACAGAACAATAAAATTCCATAACATTCATATACCACAATTTACTCAACCATTCTCCAATTGATGGACATCCTTTCATTTTCCAGTTTCTAGCCACTACAAACAGGGCTGCCACAAACATTTTGGCACATACAGGTCCTTTTCCTTTCTTTAGTATCTCTTTGGGGTATAAGCCCAGTAGAAACACTGCTGGATCAAAGGGTATGCACAGTTTGATAACTTTTTGAGCATAGTTCCAAATTGCTCTCCAGAATGGCTGGACGTGTTCACAATTCCACCAATAATGTATCAATGTCTCTGTTTTCCCACATCCCCTCCAACATTCCGCATTATCTTTCCCTGTCATTCTAGCCAATCTGACAGGTGTGTAGTGGTATCTCAGAGTTGTCTTAATTTGCATTTCTCTGATTAATAATGATTTGGAGCATATTTTCATATGTCTATAAATAGTTTCAATTTCTTTGTCTGAGAATTGTCTGTTCATATCCTTTGACCATTTATCAATTGGAGAATGGTTTGATTTCTTATAGATTAGAGTCAATTCTCTATATATTTTGGAAATGAGGCCTTTATCAGAACCTTTGATTGTAAAAATGTTTTCCCAGTTTATTGTTTCCCTTCTAATCTTGTTTGCATTTGTTTTGTTTGTACAAAAACTTTTCAATTTGATATAATCAAAATTTTCTATGTTGTGGTCAATAGTGATCTCTAGTTCTTCTTTGGTCATAAATTCCTCCCTGTTCACCTCTGATTCTTTACAAAAATAAAGGAAAACAAATAATTGGAGGAATATTGATTGCTCATGTTTGAACTGAACAAAATATATTTTTAAAAATGATGATACTACAGTTGAGGTTGGGAAGGGATCCCAAAAGGTTGAGAGTCACAGATTGTATAGTAAGGTATCTCAAAAGAATTTGCAGGCTTGAACCCAAATCAAGGGGCAAAATTTACTGAAATTGTAATGCCAATTGAAGAGGGCTAAGTTCCAAAAGAATTTAGCAAAGGACCAAGAGAAAGGAGATACATTTATTCAGTTCTCCATGTCACTGATATGTTAATTTTATGGCCCAGAGGTAGAACTGAGGAGAGGACTCAGGAATTTGGTTATCTCTGACCAGCAGATCCTGGACTATCCTAAAGCCAGAAGACTTTAGAATCATCTGACAGATTATCAGAACAATAGCATTCTAAGGTTAGAGAATCTCAGGATCACTGCTATGTAGTCCCTAAAGTTTAAGGGAAGAAATATTATTATATTCCTAGGCCAGAGGACTTTTACAATCATTGATGGACAAATTATTAGAACAATAGCACTCCAAGGTTGGGGGGCAGGGATCTCAGGGGTCACAGATTCCAAAGCCAGAAGAGTTTAGAATCACTGACAAATTGTTAGAACAAAAGCACCCCAAGGTCAGGAGTATCTCCCTCATGTTGTCTCCCCTAGACGTTATATTCCATCAATACCTAAATTCATTTATAGATTTTATACTTTACCCCAAGGAATTACTTTATAGAGCTCAATAAAATAATCAAATTCATTTAGAGGAACACAAGGACTAAAATTGCAAGGAAAACAAAATAATTTTTTAAAGTAAGAATGAAGAGGGTAAAGTAAGAATGAAGATGAAATCTTCAGGATTTCAAACTATTTCACAAAGCAGTAATCAAAAACTAGTTGACATTGGTTTTAAAAAATTGAAAAGCAGATTAGAAATAGACCAGGAAAGCAAGAATTTGAAACAATCTTAACTCAGTAACCCAGGATATGATAAAGCCAAGAACATAAGCTATTTATGGAATAGTTTCCTATTTGACAAGAACTACTGGAAAAAACAGGAAGGCAGTTTGGCAAAAAATAGGTATAGACCAGCACCTTACAAAATGTACTACAATAGGTTGCAAATGGTTACTTGACCTAAATATAAAAGGTCACTTAGTAGAAAAATTGAAGGAAAATGGAAGGAGGTTCTTTTTACAACTATGGCTGGGTGGAGAATGCTTTACCAAACAAGGAATAGAGGAACTCAGAAAAGATAAAGTGGGCCATTTCAAATACATGACATCAAAAAACTTTTGCATGAGCAAAATTAATAAGGTTAGGAAGAGGGAAAATCTTAGCTAAGAAAAAAACAAAAAAAACTTTGTATCAAATATCTCTAGTAAAGGTTTGATATTCAAGAATTCTCAGAAATAAAATTATCATTCCTATATAACTATTGTTAAATGATCAAAGGATATGAACAGTTTGCAAAAAAATTATAAACTATTAAAAAACTATATGAATAATTTCTTCAAATCACTTATATTAAGAGAAATATAAGTTAATACAACTGAGGTTTTACTTTATACCCAATAATGAGTCAAAAATGACAAAAGACACAAATAATCAATGTTGGAGTGTTTTCAAGAAGACAAGCACATTCATATATGTTGGTAGAGCTATGAAAGAGTCTAATTATTCTGGATTTCCATTTGTATTATGCAAAAAAGCAACTAAACTTCATAACCTTTGATTCAGAGATTCCACTGGTGGGCAAATATTCCACAAGGATCAAAGAAATAAATTTCCCATTTATTGTATGCCAAAAATTTAGAGTAGCATTTTTTGAATAGGCAGAAAATTGGAAACAAGATAGCTATCAATTGGGAAACTTTTTTTTTTTTTACTTTTTTTTTTTTCTTAAAGCTTTTTATTTTCAAAACATATGCAGAAATAATTTTTCAGCATTGACCCTTGCATAGCCTTGTGTTCCAAATTTTCCCTTTCTTCCCCCCACCTCCTCTCCTGGATGGCAAACAATCTAATCTATGTTATACATGTTAAAATATATGTTATTATTGTTCTGTAAAAAATGACCAGCAGGATGAATACAGAGAGGCTTGGAGAGAATTACATGAACTGATGCTAAGTAAAATGAACAGAACCAGGAAATCATTATACACTTCAACAACAATACTGTATGAGGATCAATTCTGATCTTCAACAATGAGAGGATCCAAATCAGTTCCAATTGATCAGTAATGAACAGAACCAGCTACACCTAGCGAAAGAACACTAGGAAATGAGTGGGGACCACAATATAGCATTTACACTCTTTTTGTTATTGTTTGCTTGCATTTTCTTTTTTTTTCTCAGGTTGTTTTTACCTTCTTTCTAAATCCGAGTTTTCTTGTGTAGCAAGACAACTATATAAATATGTATACATATTTAACATATACTTAATATATTTAACAAGTATGGGACTACCTGCCATCTAGGGGAGGGAGTAGAGGGAAGAAGGGAAAAAGTTGGAACAGAAGTTTTTGCAAGGGTCAATGTTGAAAAATTGCTCATGTATATGTTTTGTCAATAAAAAGCTATAATAAAAAAATATATTAAATCTAATATATTGTACAAAAACTTTTTAACTTAATATAACTAAAATTATCTATTTGGTATTCAATCATGAGTTCCAGTTCTTCTTTGGTCACAAATTCCTTCCTTCTCCAGATATGAGAGGTAAACTATCCTATGTTCTTCTAATTTGCTTATAATATCATTCTTTATGTCTAAATCATGAACCCATTTTGACCTTATTTTGGTAAATGGTGTTTAGTTCATGTCAATGCCTAGTTTCTGCCACACTAGTTTCCAATTTTCCCAGAAGTTTTTATCAAATAATGAGTTTTTATTCAATTGGAAAACTTCTAAACAAAAGTGTTTTATAATTATATTGAGATATTACTGTGCCATAAAAATAATGATTATGAGGAATTCACAATAATGTAAGAAGTACTTATAAACTGATACAGAATGAAGTAAGCAGAACCAAGAAAACAATTACTTCAGTTTTGCCCGTGGGGGAAAAATGAAACTGAATACCATGTAATGATAATGATTAGTCTTAACTTTGAAGAAATGATTAGGAAATGCTCCTCCTCCTTTTACTGGTGAAGTTGAGGATTGCAGATGTGGATTATTGTATATACTGTCAAACTAAGATCAAAATGTTAATTTTACATAACTTTTTTTGTTGGTACAAGGGAAAGTTTACTTGGGAGAAGGCAGAAAAGGAGGGATTTCAGAAATGAACTGAGATATGAAAAAAAAGACATCAAAAATTTTTAAAATAAAAGTGTTGAACCAAAAAACTCTGAGGTCCCTTTCCATCTCTAATTCTCTCCCATTATGATATCTGTCCATTTAGCTTCATCATTCTATATTTCCATAATTCTTTGTTCATTGGTGGAATTTAGATTGTTGGCTTTGAGTTAGGAGATCTGGGTTCAAATGTGAACTCAGTAACTTATCTGTAGGATCCTGAATAAATCCCTTTGCTACTCTAAGTTTCAGTTTCCTTTTCTGTAAAATTGGGATAATAATACTTGCATTCCCTACTTCAAAGAGTAGTTACTATAAAAATAGTTTTGTAAACTTTAAGGTTCTCCAAAGTTACCAATAATCTCAGCTGCTAAATGTAATGCTTTTTTCTCTATTTTCATCTTCTTTGATTTTTTAATAGATTTTTTTTTGACGCTGTTGGCTACCGCTTCTCTTTAGTATTCTTTTCTCTGTTGGTTTTCTTGATCCTTCTTTATCTCAGTTCTATTCTTACCTGCTTGATCATTCCTTTTCTAGTATCATCTAAATCCAGCATATAACCATGGATGTCTCTCAATCCTTTAGCCTTAGCCTTCTTTTTTTCCATTTCTATATTCTATTTCTTGGTTATCTCATCATTTCCCATGAGTTCAAATGCATCATCTCAGTGCAGATGACTCCCAAATCTATATATTTAACCCTGCCTTCCTAGACAACAGTCCCACATCACTGCCTACTATAAATATGAGATTTATACACTGGATGGATGTTTCAATGGCATCTTAAACTAAACATGTTGAAAATATAACTTCTGATTTTCCCTAAATCCATCCTTCCTTCAAAATACACTATTTTTGTTGACACTGTCATGTAATTTGTCACTCAGTTTTTACATGACTCTTCCCTCTTCACTTCAATATTCAATGTTTTCTAGCTTTGTCCATTTTGCGTCTACGTCTCTTGAATCCATATATTTCTCTCCATTCACTGGCTGGCCCTTATTTCAGGCCTCCATAACCTCTTTCCTGGACAATTCTAAGTAGTCAAATCAGTCTTCCATCTTCTAGTCACTTACCTCTCTAAATGATCTTTTGTACAGGTTCCGAAATAATATTCTTGAACCATCTTCCCCCAAACTTCCAGCATTTGCTACTACCACTAAGATAAATGCCTTTCTTTGGTGTTTAAAGCTGGTTTTGAGTTCTTGGGTCAGAAACCTAGGTTTGAATCTCATATTAGATTTACTATTTGTGTGTTCGAGTCACTAAACTATTCAGAATCTTAGTTTTCTCATCTATAAAATGGTGACATTACTTGTACTATCTATTTGACAGGATTTCTATGAAGCCAAGACTTTACAAATCTTAAGATGCTATACCAATGCAACTCTGATTCCAGTTACAAACTTATTTCCTGTTATTCCTCTTTCCACACTTCAGACTTTAGAGAGATTTCACTGCTAGTTCTTCCCATTTTGCTTTTCTATCTTCTTCCTCCATGCATTTATTTTAGCCTCTCAGAATAATCATTTGCAT
Source organism: Antechinus flavipes (assembly GCF_016432865.1). Taxonomy (NCBI): domain Eukaryota; kingdom Metazoa; phylum Chordata; class Mammalia; order Dasyuromorphia; family Dasyuridae; genus Antechinus; species Antechinus flavipes. The sequence goes on along the minus strand of NC_067398.1, from coordinate 79,337,623 downwards.
TCAAAGCTCATGTCAGGTGCAGACTTATCTATGAAGCCTTCTTAATGTCTTCTTCAATTGGCCTTGTATTTATTTCTGAACATGTTGTATATTCAGGTGCTTCTAGGTGGCACAGTGTATAGGGTTTTGGATTTGACATCCTGGAAAATATTTTCATCAGTTCAAATCTGATCTCAAAGAGTAGCTCTATGACTCTGGGCAAGTCACTTAATCCTGTTTGCCTCAGTTTCTTCATCTGTAAAATGAGCTAGAAAAGGAAATAGCAAACCACTCCAGTATCTTTGCCATGAAAACCCCAAATGAGATCAAGAGGAGTCAGACACAGTTGAAATAATTTAACAGAAGCATGTTGTATATTTGCCCAATAGAATATAAACTCAGGCAGTCTCATTTTTGACTTTTTCATTTTTGTCAGCATGGAGTAATGGATAATTCATAAGACCTGGAGGTTCAAATGCTGCCTCAGGTACTTAGCATCTGTGTGATACCATGCAAATTATTTAATCTCTCTGAAACTCAGTTCCTTTATCTGTGAAATGAGGGGATTGGACTCAATAACATTTAAGCTTTCTTCCAGAATTAAATCCTGTGATTGTAATAATCACATAATAATAATCTTGTGATATCCAGTACCTAGCAAAATCTCTGATATGTAGTAGATGCTTAATAAATGTTTGTTGAATGAAAGAAAGAAGCATTTATTTAGCACCTCCTACACACCAGACTACATTTCAGCTCTTTACAAATATTGTCTTATTTGATCCTCACAACAACCTTGGAATATAGATGCCATTATGTTCCCCACTATACAGTTGAGGAAATTGAGGAAAATAGAGGTCAAGTGGCCTGCCCAGTGTCACACAGTAGGTGTTTGAGGTTGGATCTGAATTCATGGCTTCCTGACTCTGAGCCCAGTGCTCTACCCACTATACCACCTCCTGCCTTTGAGCACTAAAGAGCTATCACATCTTTGCTATTACTATTATTTCAATGGCACAACGTAGAGATCAGGGGCTCAAAGCAAGTTATATTCTCATTTTGCTTGAGAGTTGCAGAAAGGAAGGAGAAGGGATGAGAGAAATTCTGCTATTTTAGATCTATGGTCCTTAGGAAACCTTTCTTTACATGAATACTTGTACCTCTGCATGTTGTTATTATTTAGTAGTTTAAGTGTTTCTGACTCTTCTTAACCTCTTTTGGGGATTTTCTTGGCAAAAATATTAGAGTGGTTGCCATTTCCTTCTCTAGCTCATTTTACAGAGAGGAAACTGAGACAAACTGGACTAAGTGACTTCCCGGGGTCACACAGTAAGTGTTTGGGGTTGTATTTGAATTGAGGGTTTCCTGACTCCAGACCTGGCATTCTAGCCACTAAGCCACCTAGCTGTCTCTCTTAGCACACAGGAAGCACATAATAAATATTTACTGATTAGAAAGGGAAAGAGGAATCTCTACATATAGAGAAGAAAGGTATTGACAATCTGACCCTGAACCTTTCCTGTTGTCCATTGTCATTATCTGGGGTATGGCTCGCTGGTGCTGGAGGGTCAAATCTTGTTCCCCCAAGCTGAGCAGAGCTGCTGGGTTTCCCTGGGGCCTTATTCCTTGCCATTTTCTCATCTTTATATCCAGATGGTCCTAAACTGTAATTAAGTGACCCCCTGCAGAGAGAACAACATTCCATCCAAATTTCATCCATGTTTACAGTACTATAACATTTTGTTAAGCTCTGGTCATTCTTTTTATCCTGGGCCAAAGTTATGACAACACAAAAATGAAAGCATGTTTGTTGATGCAGAAAGCAGAACTCTTTACTTCCGTAAATTCCAGATCCAACATCAAGAAGACCGTCTATGTAAGAGATTCAAGAGGCACAACAGAGAAAGCCAAAGGACCCAATTCAACTCCATTTTATATGCATTTATTAAAACCTGTTATATACCATACATTGTACTCTACTCATATAACAAATTCAAAATTTTTAAACAGTTGCTGCCTTCCAAGGATTTACTAAATGGAGAATGAGGGATAAGGTAGATCATGTGTACAGGAACATTTTCCATGTTAATTTGTGTAGAGAAGGCCCAAACAAAACATCAATAAAAATACTTCATAGTAATGTCAAGGAGCTGGACTACTGGGTCCAAGTTTTGATTCTACCACTGACTCTGCAAAAATAAGGAAATTGGATTAGATCAGGGGTTCTTTAGCTCTGCTCCATGAATCTATGGTTAAATTTCAAGGAATGTGAACTAGGGATAAGAAAATAATTATATTTTTGTTTTTACTATTTGGTTTCTTTTGTAATCCTATGTATTCCATTTTTTCTTCATTAAAACCATTATTGATAGAAAGTGTCTATAAGCTATATTGGACTACTGGAGGAGTCCATGACACACAAAAAAGTTAAAACTCCTGAACCAAATGGACTTATAAATTTTCTTCCAGTTCAAAAATCTACAATACAACCATTTCTAAGGTTCCTAAAATGAAGAAATTGGGCTCAACATCTTCTATGGTCCCTTCTAGCTTTAAATTGATGATCCTTTTTACATTCTAGACTTTGGTGTTTTAATTCTAGTGTCTTCTAAATACTGATTATTTCTTATTTACACCATATATAGCTTGTTTGTGTGCAATTGTTTGGGTGGTGTTTCCACTGGTGTTTTCCACATGAGGGCTTCAAGGGCAGGAACTTTTGCATTTGTATCTTTAGCACTTAGCATAGATACAAGGTAAGTGTTTAATAAATGCATATTAATTGTGATCAACATAACTTTAAAGCCTGGAACTAGGAGTGTTACAACTCCCAGAAATGACAAATGAGTAGAGATTGTTCAGGCTTCCTCTTCTATTTGTATTTACCTAAAGAGATCATTTTTCAGAGAGAGAAACTACTTTTCCTTTGGGCTCCTGTATGTGTTGGGGAAGCTGGTACCTTTCAGAAATAAAGATGAATATTTGTTATGTTTGTGGTTTTTATTTCCCCTAAAAGGAAGAGAACAAATCAAGTCGAATCAAGAAGCACTTATTAAGCACTTTGTGTTAGGCATTGTGCTAAGCACTGAGGATACAAAGAATGGCAAAAACAACAGCAACAAATCTGCCCCTGCACTGAAAAAGCTTATATTCTATTGGGGGAGACATTGGGCAAACAATTATATATACAAAATAGTTAGGATATATATGGATGGATAGATAGATGGATTAGATAGAAAAATAAATAGTTGGATTAATCAACTAAATAGTTATTAGATGGGTAGAATGTTCAGTTGTGAATAACTCTTTGTGAACCTAATTGGGATTTTCTTGCCAAAAATACAGAAGTGGTTTGCCATATCCTTCTTGAGCTCATTTTACAAATGAGGAAACTTGAAGCAAATAGGATTTAAGTGAGTTTGCCTAGGGACACACAGGTATTTTAGACCACATTTGAATTTATGAAGATGAATCTTCCAGACTTTGTCAGCACTTTAGCCACCGTGCCACCTAGCTGCTCTGGATGAAGATAAAAAGATAACTTTGTTGAGTCATTTTCATAGTGGGAATCTCTGTGTGACTCATCATTTCTTTCTCCAGCTTATTTTACAGATGAGAAAACTGAGGCAAACAGGGGTAAGTGACTTGCCCAGTCACACAGCTAAAAGTGGTTGGATGTGAACTCAGATTGTCCCTGACTTCAAGGCAGGAGCTCTATCCACTGCATCACCTAACTGTCCTTATAGGTGAATTAGACAGACAGAAAAAGAGAAATAGCCAGATTGATGGGTTGATGGATGGATGGATGGATGGATGGATGGAAGATTAGATAGATGGCTGGCTGGCTGGATAGATGGAAGGATAGATGGCTGGATGATAGGATGTATGTATGTATGGATGGATGGAGATGGAAGGTCAGACAGAAGGCTGGCTGGCTGGATGGATGGATGGAAGGATGGATGGATGGATGGAAGGTTAGGTAGATGGCTGCCTGGATGGCTGGATGGATGGAAGGATAGATATCTGGATGATAGGATGTATGTATGTATGGATGGAAGGTTAGACAGAAGGCTGGCAGGCTGAATGGCTGGATGGCTGGATGGAAAGATGGATGTATGGATGGAAGGTTATATGGATGGATGGCTGGAAGGATGGAAGGATGGATGGATGGATGGAAGGTTAGTTGGATGGATGGATGGAAGGTTAGACAGAAGGCTGGCTGGCTGGCTGGATGGATGGATAGAAGGATGGATATATGGATGGAAGGTTAGATGGATGGATAGAAGGATGGATGGATGGATGGAAGGTTAGACAGAAGGCTGGCTGGCTGGCTGGATGGATGGATGGAAGGATGGATATATAGATGGAAGGTTAGATGGATGGATAGATGGATGGATGGATGGATGGAAGGATGGATATATAGATGGAAGGTTAGATGGATGGATAGATGGATGAATGGATGGATGGATAGAAGGATGGATGGATGGATGGAAGGTTAGACAGAAGGCTGGCTGGCTGGATTAGATATAAGATAGATGTAGACATAGATAGATAAATGAAAGGACAGATACATATATACATGCATGTGTACATATATAGATAGATTAATGAAAACTGCTAACGAAATGTCTCTCCTCCGGCTCGGCTCCTCAGTCCTGCTCCCTTCCTCTCGGCCCCATCTCCACGTCTAAGCCTTTCAAGCAAAGATTACAAAAAAGGGGGGCGGGGGAGGAGAGCCGTAACTCAACGGTACCACCCCCCACCCCACCCCACCCCCGGCCTGTGCTCACTCCCGGGACCATTAGGGAGGGGGCGGGCATCGGATTTGTAATCTTTAACGAAATCCTGCCGACTCCTTTCTCGGATCGGAGGGGAAGCTGCAGCGAGGGGGCCGCTCGGTCTGTCCCAAAGTGGACCCCGCTGCAGCAGGGCCGAGGGCGCCGCGAGTTTATTCCTTCCCGAGGCCCGCTAACCGCCGCTAGATGGCGGACGTTCCTTGAGGAAGCCGAGCCCGGCCCGAGCCGCTGATTACGGCAGAGACAGTAAGAACCCGGGACTGTGCGGCCGAGGAGAGGCTGCTTCTTGGAGACTCGGCTTCCCGCAAAACCAGAGTGGTTGGAAGCTTCGACTTGTCACTTGCAAGGCTGTGCTCGGTGCTTTTTTTTTTTTTTTTTTTAAAGGAGGTTCAATAGCCCTTTTTTCTTTATCTTTCTTTTTTTGTTGTTTTCTATTCTATCTTTGACTAATTTGAATCCCATCCCTATTCCACCCCGACTATTGAAAACAAGAAATACAAAAACCGTTTACCATATATTGGATCACTTGCCTATTGGGAGAGGGGGTGGAGGAGAGGGAGGGGAAAAAATTAGAACACAGGGTTTTGTAGGGGTGAATGTCGAAAATTATCCATGTATATTTTGAAAATAAAAAGCTATAATAAAAAAATAAAAAGAAAGTTTTAGAACTTTAAAATACCCCACAAAACCCCCAAAATACAAAAACCGTCTAACAAATATTCCTAATCAAACAAATCAAATTGCTGCATTTGGCCTTATCTGAAAATATATATGTTATTTTGGATCTTGAATCCATCACCTTCTTGTTATGGTCTCCCCTCTCTCCACTCCTACTCATGCCCTAAATACACATTCACTAGATATATGTATGTATGTATATATACACATATATACATATATTAATGTTGTTGAAAGCTTTTGTTTTTTTTCATCATTTCTTTAATATTTACATTTCCCTTTTCTTTTCCCTGGGATAGACTAAGCATCAACTCCAGAATGAAAAGTATCCAGGTGGCCTTAATGTGGTGGGTGATAAAAACATTCACCTTTCACCAGTCCTTCAAAGTTTTTGAGGTCATTGCCTGAGCAGAGCTAGGTGGGGTTTAGAACCAATTTAGCCTCTTTCACTTTGAAGGGCTTGCAACATAATTTAGTCACACTGCTTATAGAAAGCCCCAGGAAAGGGACTTTATGCTGGGCATTGAAGGGACAATGTAATAAAAATAACTGGATTTTGGAAGCAGACTTGAGTTTTGATCTTGATCCAGCTTTTACCACAGTGATTTTAGGCATTTTGAATCTTAATTTCCTTAATGTGAAATTGAAGACTAATTTTTATTTTTTCTTTAAATAATTTTATTTATCTTTTGTTTATATATCACTCTTTTTTATTATAAATCTAACCATCAAAAGCAAAACATTTCAATATAAAAAGAAAAAAAGAAGCTGATATAGGAACATGTTGACTTCTGTTACATCCAGTGTTTTTTTCCCTGTGCCCTCTCCCAAAGTCATTCCATGGAAAATAAGTGGAAAAAAGGGTGGGGAATAATAGTAACTAACACATCGACCAAATCTGACATTGCAAACAGTATTCCACATCCATAATTCTCTGTCATAAGAATGGAAGGTATATTCTTATACATCTTCTCTGGCTCTAATCTCTCTTTATAATAATATGACTTCCATTTCAATTCCTTGGACATTGTTCTTTAGACATTTCCATTTTGTAGCCATTTTGTACATGATTTTTCTGGTTCTGCTTGTTTCATTTTACATTAGTTTGTGTGTCTTCCCATGCATCTTGCCAAGTATTCGTTTAAGGAAATGCTTGCCAAAGACCACAGAAATGACACAATGTGTATTATTTCATAAAATTTGCTGCCAAGAAGGATTTTAGAGCTCACCTCCACAATCCATTTTTCTTTTTTACAGAATAACTGTATGACCTGGACATACACACACACACACACACACACACACACACACACACACACACACACACACATATATATATATATAATTTTTTTTTTCCCTTTCTGGGCTCCAAACTCCAAAAGCAGTTAAGCCTCAGAGTGAAGACACTAACAGTAACTTTGGATGTTCCTAAATTGGGGATTTAGAGTAGGATGACCTACTTAAAAGCTGAGTCTGAGTGTCATGGAGATCTTTTCCTTTTTCCTTTGGATATAAGTATTTTGGGATGTTTAGGGTTTATTGCTGTATTAAAAATATCATACAGGAGGCTACAGTCTGCTTGCAATCTATAAGAAATAAAAGGATTTAAATAGGTAGATACATATAGAGTTAGGCTATTAGAGTGTTGTTCTTAGATCCCTAAGAATTATGGGAGAAAAGAGAAGATTTTGAAAATATCTGCTTTACTATATCAGTCTGGGCATTTGAGTTAGAGGGAGAAAATTCTGTGGACATTCAAATGCCCACTCAGAAAATCATTACTCATCACATGGTGATACTTCATTTTGGTCAAAGAACTTAGAATAAGATATATACTTTACCAGACCACTGCCCTGTTTACAACTCATCAGTGGTTCCCTTATTGCCTTTGGGACAAAAATGCAAATTCCTTGGTCTGATTTTTAAAGGCCTTCACAATTTGGCTTCCACCTAGTTTTCCAAACTTCATTTTACAGACCTTTATACACATTGAGTTCTGGCCACACTGACCTACTTGCTGTTCTCCAAACTGGGCCTCCAGGTTTTCATATGGGTTGTCCCCATGTCTGGAAGGTCCTCCTTCGTTATTACATCTTTAATAGTCCTTGATTCCTCCAAGGTTCAATTCTGGTGTCCCCTGTCTTTCAACCCAAGGCCCTCTTTATAGGTCCAAGCTATTGAAGAGATAATAAAATTCCCTTCCTCCCACCATTAGGAAGTTTTATCTGTGATAATAATTTTCCTTTTAGAATCTCAAAGTACTTTGGGAAGTGGGGTAGGGATCATCTACTGGCAACTCCTATTAGTCATTTTTCAGAGAGAGGAAATGAGACAGTGAGAGGTTTGAGTGCCTTTAAGGACTTAAGTGCTTCACAGACATGAAACAGCTGTTTTATTCCAGTCACTAGACCTTGGCCCTGTAGTTGGTATGGGAGGCAGAATAAAATCATTTAGCAAGAGTTTGGGACTGAGATCAATTCAACAGCTCTCTTTTCTCCTGCCATCTAGGAGGGACTTCAGAGGTCCTGCCTTGCTGAGACATCAGATGCACTTTGCTGAAATGTGACCATGGCATCTGACTCCCCAGAACTAGTATTTGGTTTGAGTGGGTGGGAAGGGCAGGAGGCATGAGGACTTAATGCAAAAAAATGCTGTGTATGTACCTCTAGTTTAGTTAGCCCTGGAGGTGGAGGGGGATAGAGGACTCCCGGTCCTCTGCCACTTAACCACCTGTGCCTGCAAATATAGAAACAGTGTCCTGGGCTGCACACACAAAAGGGCTTTATGAAAGTGCCAGCCTAGATGGAGGGAGGGACCTGCTTATTTAAAGAAAAAATGATTTAGCAACATGGGGAGTCTGGTGCCTTCAATCTTCTGAGAGTTATTTTTTCCCCTTGCCAATCAGCAGCTAAGCATGAAGTTACTAGAATATTCAGAGGCTGCTTTGAATCTGACAGCTCCAGTGGGGCAGGCACAGTGTGGGGAAGGGGAAAAAGGATAGAAGAAATGGGTAGGGATTTATTTTTGGCCTGGCTCTTTTCCACAGTAGCGATTGAAATCAATTTACATGTATCAAGGCCTTCTATATGAGATCCAAATAGCCCCCAGTCGAGTTATAATCTAGTAGCATTAATTTGTATTTATTTACTGAATTATTTGTCGCTCATGTTGCTGGGGACAAGTTGGGGGGAGAGATGGGAGAAGAAGGTCTTAGAACTTCTGGTCCCGAGAACTCTCTTTTTTTTCTCTAAATTTTATTTATTGATTTAAACATACATTGTTAAGAATCATGTTGAAAGAGAAAAATCAGAACAGAAAGGAAAAACTACTGAAGAGAAAAAACAAAAACAAAAAAGAAGTGAACATAACATGTGTTGATACACATTCAGTCTTCATAGTTCTTTTTCTGTATGCAGATAGCATTTTCTATGTTTATTGGGATTGCCTTGGATCACTGAACCACTGAGAAAAAACAAGTCTTTCATAGTTGATCACTACATGTTCTTGCTGTTACTGTAATGCCAGAGAAACTGAGACAAGATAGAGATTAGAGAGTTTTTAATATTTTGAGAGGGAGAGATTGTGCTGGATCCAAATGGATGCATGATTTGATCCCAGAACTGGATAAGACTATCATCTCCAAGAATCCAGCAGTGAAGGTGAGTTCTCAATGACATATATATGCATGTGGCTACAAGTTACCAGGGAATAGACAGAGGTAGGGGTGATGTCAGAGCACTGAGAGCAGGAATGGACTATCAATCTGGTTCTGACAGGGTAGAGGGAGGCACCGGACATTCTGATGACTTAGGAGGAGTTAGGAGCCAGCAAATCCGAACTCCCCTTTATATTGAGTTTACACGTTTACAATTTATAACCTTAGAGTAATTAGTCCTAAGTTATATCAGTCCTAATAATCAGGAGCGGGGTTGCAAGCACAGGGATTAAGGCAGAACAATTTAGGGGAATGGAGGCAGGATAATTAGAGAACTGTGGCACACCATTACTGTGTATGATATATTCCTGGTTCTGCTTGTTTTGCTCAGGATCAGTTCATGTAAATCTTCCCAGACCTTTCTAAAATCAACCTGTTCAATATTTTTAATAGAGCAATAATATTTCATTATTTTCATATACCACAACTTATTCAGCCATTCACCAATTAATGGTCAACTACTCATTTTCCAATTCTTTGCTACCACAAAAAGAGCTGCTACAAACATTTTTGCACATATGGGTCTTTTCTCCTCCTTTTTGATTTCTTTGGGATACGGGCCCAGTAATGACATTATTGGGTTGAAAGGCATGCATAGTTTTATAGTCCTTTGGGCATAGTTCTAGGCAACTCATTAAATGAATTTTTAAAATCTTTGTGTGTGTGTGTGTGTGTGTGTGTGTGTGTGTGTGTGTGTGTATGTGTTACAGATGCCTATGGCAATTTGATAAAACCTATGGATTCCTTTTGGGAAAAAGGACAGGTCACAACAATTTTTTTTTATTATTATAGCTTTTTATTTACAAGATATATGCATGGGTGATTTTTCAGCATTGACAATTGCAAAACCTTTTGTTCCAATTTTCCCTCTTCTTCCCCCTTCCCCCTCCCCTAGATGGCAGGTTGACCAATACATGTTAAATATGTTAAAGTATAAGTTAAATACAATATATATATATATACATGTCCACACAGTTATTTTGCTGTACAAAAAGAATCAGACTTTCAAATAGTGTATAATTAACCTGTGAAGGAAATCAAAAAAGCAGGTGAACAAAAATAGAGGGTTGGGAATTCTATGTAGTGGTTCATAGTCATCTCCCAGAGTTTTTTCGCTTGATGTAGCTGGTTCAATTCATTACTGCTCTATTGGAACTGATTTGGTTCATCTCATTGTTGAAGAGGACCACGTCCATCAGAATTGATCATCATATAGTATTGTTGTTGAAGTATACTATGATCTCCTGGTCCTGCTCATTTCATTCAGCATCAGTTCATGTAAGACTCTCCAGGCCTTTCTGACATCATCCTGCTGGTCATTTCTTAAAGAACAATAATATTTCATAATATTCATACACCACAATTTATTCAGCCATTTTCCAATTGATAGGCATCCACTTCAATTTCTGGCCACTACAAAGAGACCTGCCACAAACATTCTTGCACATACATACATACATCCCTTTCCCTTCCTTAAGATCTCTTTGGGATATAATCCCACTAGTAATACTGCTGGATCAAAGGGTATGCACAGTCTGATAATTTTTTGAGCATAGTTCCAAATCACTCTCCAGAATGGCTGTCTGTATTCACAATTCCACCAACAATGTATCAATGTCCCAGTTTTCCCACATCTTCTCCAACATTCCGCATTATCTTTCCCTGTCATTCTAGCCAATCTGATAGGTGTGTAATGGTATCTCAGAGTTGTCTTAATTTGCATTTCTCTGATTAATAATGACTTGGAGCATCTTTTCATATGGCTAGAAATAGTTTTAATTTCTTTGTCTGAGAATTGTCTGTTCATATCCTTTGACCAATTGGAGAATGGCTTGATTTCTTATAAATTAGAATCAATTCTCTATATGTTTTGGAAATGAGGCCTTTATCAGAATCTTTGACTGTAAAAATGTTTTCCTGGTTTATTGTTTCTCTTCTAATCTTGTCTGCATTAATTTTGTTTGTACAAAAACTTTTCAATTTGATATAATCAAAATTTTCTATTTTGTAATCAATAATGATCTCTAGTTCTTCTTTGATCATAAATTCCTTCCTCTTCCACAGGTCTGAGAGGTAAACTATCCTGTGTTCCTCTAATTTATTTATAATCTCATTCTTTATGCCTAGGTCATGAACTCATTTTGACCTTATCTTGGTGTATAGTATTAAGTGTAGATCAATGCCTAGTTTCTGCCATACTAATTTCCAATTTTCCCAGCAGTTTTTGTCAAACAGGGAGTTCTTATCCAAAAAGTTAGGGTCTTTGGGTTTGTCAAACACTCGATTATTAAAGTTATTGACTATTTTGTCCTTTGAACCTACCTTATTCCAAGGTCACAACAAATTTAACAAAGCTATTCCTCATTTTACAAGGCCTCACACTCCATTCTAGCTCAGACATAAGCTTTCTCAATTACCTCAGGTAAATCTTAGGTTTTTTCCATTGTAAAATTAGGATAGTAGACATATGTAGTATGTAAGCTAGAAGGGATTTTTGAGGCTGAACAATTGGGGAGCTAGAAACAAGATCTATCATTTTCATTATAGTTAGAGAATACTCCATATACCAATGCAGCTCGACACCATCGTGTCAATTTATTGTCTTAGATCATATAATGGTTTTTTTAACTGATCCATGAATTTTTAATTTTTGCTAATTGTATTTTTACATAATTATCTTCCTCCTATTTATTTTATGGACTTAAAAACATTATTCTGAGAAGGAATCCATAATTTCACCAAATTGCCAAAGGAATCTGGGGTTGCATAAAAATTTCTTGAGTAAAAAGAGGTCATGAGTGAAAAAAGTTTAAAAAGTTCTGACCTAAATTAGGGGTTCCCATTTAGTGGTTCATAAACATCTTGGTAGCTTGAGACTATGGTCCAAGGGTTTCTGCTAAAAATAGTTTAATGTTATCTTAAGCAGTAAATAATTGCTGAATATTATGATACAATATCATAATATAAGTTGATATAGTATCATATAAAGGACCTCATTTCTAAAATATATAGAGAATTGACTCAAATTTATAAGAATTTGAGCCATTCTCCAGTTGATAAATGGTCAAAGGATATGAACAGACAATTTTCAGATGAAGAAATTAAAACTATTTATAGTCATATGAAAAAAAGCTCTAAATCACTACTGATCAGAGAAATGTAAATTAAGACAACTCTGAGGTACTATTCCACACCTCTCAGATTGGCTAAGATGACAGGAAAAGATAATGATGAATATTGGAGGGAAGGTGGGAAAACTGGGACACTAATACATAGTTGGTGGAATTGTGAACAGATCCAACCATTCTGGAGAGCAATTTGGAACTATGCCCAAAGGTCTACCAAACTGTGCATACCCTTTGATCCAGCAGTGACTTTACTGGGCCTGTGTCCCAAAGAGAACATAGAAAAGGGAAAAGGACCCACATGTTCAAAAAAAAAAAAAAGGACCACAATGTGCTATTTATAGCAGCCCTTTTTGTAGTAGCAATAAACTGGAAATTGAGTGGAAACCCATCAGTTGGAGAATGGCATATGAATATTATAGAATATTAATGTTTTGTAAGAAATGATTAGCAGGATGACTTCAGAGTCTTTCATGAGTTGATGTTAAGTGATGTGAGTAGAACCAGAGCACTATATGCAGCAACAGCAAAATTATAAGATGATCATTTATGATGGACATAGCTCTTTTCAACAGTAAGATAATTCAGACCGGTTCCAATGGTCTTGTGATTACCCACAGAGACAACTGTGGGACTGAATATGGGTCACAAGATTGTATTTTCACTTTTTTTTTGTTGTTGTTTGCTTGCATTTTGTTTTCTTTCTCATTTTTTTCCCTTTTAATCTGATTTTTCTTGTGCAGAAATAATTGTGGAAATATGTATAGAAGAATTTCACATGTTTAACATATATTGGATTACTTGCCATTTAGGGGAGGGTATGAAGGAAGGGATGGAAAAAAATTTGGAACACAAGATTTGCAAGGGTGAATGTTGAAAACTATCTATGCATATATTTTGAAAATAAAAAGTTTTGTAAAATTATACGAAAAATAATATAGTATAACTTGCATAGTATATAATATAGCATCATAATATAATGATATATAATATAGTATCATGTGACATAATATTATATAACTTGGTATAGTATATAATATAGTATCATAACTTGATACAGTATATGGCATAGTATTACGATAGAACTTGATATAGTAATTAACATAGTACCATGTGACATAATATTATAATATAATTTGGTATAGTATATAATATAGTATCATAACTTGATAGTGTATGGCATATTGCCTGGAAATTTGCAACACTTTTTTTGTTGTCATTGAAAAAGGTTCATAGAACAAAAAAATAGTAGGAAGCACAAGTTTAGACCATTGAAAAGTTATGTGACTTACCCAAATCCTTCCACAAATTATCAGTATTTGTCAAAAGTAGGACATGAACCCAGATCTTCTTGGCTTCCAAATCAGCCCTCTACCCACTATGCCACCCAACTGCCCATTTTAGAGATGCAGAAACTGAGGGTCTTACCCAAGATTCCTCATAGCTAGTGTGGTAAAGTCAGGATTAGACTCAATTCCTGACTGCCTGTTTGTCATTCTCCCACTGTGCCCTGGTGACTGAACTCTATGTCATTGGGATGGTGCAAGAATTTGTGAAATACTACTTAAGGGAGGACTTTGCAATCTCTAAAGCTACTGAACATTATGAGGGATTACTATAAAGTAATTCATCTATTGAAATTTGTTCAACATTATTTTCATGATGCTCCAAAATTTCTATGCTAGCTTCCCTGCCGACTTACCCTGATGTATTACTTGATTGCAGAGACTATTCCTCTTCTCCCAAGAGAAAGAACCCTATGCTCAGCCTCAAAAAATATTGTTCCATTCCTGACCTCACTACTAACTGGCTCTGTGAGCTAAAGCAAGTCCCTTTCCTTCTTTGAACCTCATTTTCCTTGCTCTGTTAATAACAGAGCTAGACTAGGTGGTCTCTGAGTTTCCTTCCAGCTCAAAGGATCTACTACTCATTATGTGATACTCAAATGTATTAGGAGAGAACAGATTTCCTCTTCAGGCAACCATTCCAGGAGAAATACAAATGATTAATGGGAATAGGTGAGCTTTCATTCCAACCAGCTCTGTGGGCAAGTGGATGATCATATGGCACCCAGTGCCCAACCTTATCCCCCTTACTGACTTACTGTGGCTCAGTGAGGATGCAATACTGTATGATCTCACTGGGGCAGTTTTAAAAGACAATTATTTAAAGTGACTAAGAAACACTTTGTAAGTGAGTGTTGCTGTGGGTCTTTTGGGCTAGCCTAAGGATGATTGGGTAGAAAGTAAGAAAGGGATTAGTTAAGCAAGACTCTTGAGAGTCCTTTGGGTTGGAGCTTAGGAAAATGGAAATGTTCTAAGAGCCCACATGTCATTGATTTTTATGAGAAGCAGCTGCAGTGTAAATGGAGGCTAGCACTGAGGAGATTAGAGACCAGCACATGCTGGACAGCCAAGCCTAAGAGGGCGGCTTTGCTTCTTTCTGGCTAGGCCCTTATTTCCCTTGGCCTCACTCCTTCCAGCTAACTCCTTTGGCATGTAGGCGGTGGGGTCAGTCCCATGGCTGACAGTGTGCTGAGCTCATGGTACAGGGAAAATATGTTTTCTGAGAGGGTGAAAATAGTTCCCTTTCCAAATATGATCATTTGGAGATAAGAAAAATAAATAGAACAAGGAGGGGAAAGTGGACCAGGGACTGACCAACCAAATAACCCATACAAAACTAACTCTGATATTTATAACTGCAGAATTTAGGAGCTCTTAGGACAGATGAAAAAAAAAAAAAAAAGCAATGAAAGGGTATGCGTGCGTGTGTGTGTGTGTGTGTGTGTGTGTGTGTGTGTGAAGTCAAGGGATATCTGAGCCTGTTATGGTAAAGAAGGACTGTGGCCAACTTTAATACCTCCCCAGTTGCCACTGAATGAAAGAACTTGAAATCCAAATTCACATTCATGCATTTAACATGTAATAATATGTTTCACTGTGTGAACTGCCTACCCTACTGGATTCAATGTGAAGGAAAAGGAAATTTCAGATTTAATGAAATATAGTTTCCTCCCTTAGGTGTCCTTGAAGATTTAGACACTCCAAATTTAGCTGAATGTACTTATAATTGGGCATTTGTTTTCAGGTATAAGTTTTAGGGAAGGCAGAGTTGTTTAAAAAAATGGCTATTTTCAACAATATATATATATATAACTTATATATATCTTCCTTTTTTCTAGCAGAGAAAAAACGGGACTCTCAAAAAAAAATGTTTAGAAAGCCAGGCTGAATCTTGGAATTAGGCTAATGGGTGTAGCTTTAAGAGATGATTTTCCAAGGCAACCAAAATTGACCCAAAGTCCACCCTTATTTCCCACAGTTCCCCAAAATGTAGGATTAAAAAATCCTAGAGCTAAATTTCAGATCATCTAACCCTATAACTTCATCTTACTTTAGGAAAGTAAAAATATAAAGCAAAATTTACTTTAGATTAGGAGACTAAAGCCCAGAAAGGGAACGTGACTTAACTAAGATCACATAAGTAGTGAATAGCAGAGCATAGATTTGAATCCCCATTCTCTATCCCATGCTGCTTATGACACACTCTTAGCTTAAGTGAAACCAACTCAGCATTGCCCCCCTGAAAACACATGATCATGTTTCCCTCTTTTCTGTTTTTTTTCAAGTCCTTCAAAACCCAGATGCAATTTCATCTTCTCTTAGAAGCCTTCTTTGACTTTATCAATCCATACTAATTTTACCTTTCTCAACTTCCTCTTATACTTGTAACCTGTCTATGTAATTTGATCATTAAGTACCTTGTATTATTCACTCTCATTTCATGAATATATGGAATTTCTAGACAGATTGTGGGCAATTTGAGGATAGGGATTGTCTCTGTATCTCTGATCACATGGTAGAATATAGGCCTGGGCACATGGTGGACATAGTATACTCACTTTCTGATTGGTAGATTGCTTGAAAATTCCCTGACTTTGGCCTTAATACTATAT
Organism: Antechinus flavipes; assembly: GCF_016432865.1. Taxonomy (NCBI): domain Eukaryota; kingdom Metazoa; phylum Chordata; class Mammalia; order Dasyuromorphia; family Dasyuridae; genus Antechinus; species Antechinus flavipes. The sequence goes on along the minus strand of NC_067398.1, from coordinate 79,321,372 downwards.
GGTGCAGAGATCTTTGGAGAAAGATATATGATTAAAATGTCTGCTCCCTGGCTTATCAAGACAATACCAAAGTATATCACTTATTCACTTTTTTTCCACCAATGTTTACAACTTTGATGTTTTTTCAATAAAGGGAGGAATTGTGTGGCTAGGAGAAACCAAGAGAGCAAGTGGTATTTCTATTTATTGGGTCAATGATAAAGACCCTTGTTTGTCTGTGGAATTATTTACAAAAGAAGCATGGGTTCCAGTTGGTTGCCATTTCTGTCTCTGTCTCTCTGTCTCTCTCTATCCTGTCCTGTTTCCATCTCTGTTTCTTTCCCCACCCCAGAGGTGATCCATGCTCCCTCAGAGGAGGAGGCAAAGGAAAGGAAGTGTGTGAGCTCTCAGGGGAAGCACCTGACTCAAATACTTGGTTGAGAAACACAAGAGGGGAAAGTCCACTTGCGGTCACCCAACCCTTGGAGGCAGGATGAAGGGGGAACTCCACAGGGTAACTATGCAAAAGAACCTCCCAGGTTTATCTTGGGGCTTTCAGAAACCATTAGCCCCATGACCATCATCAATCCCATGACCACCATTCTTATTCGGTCTGGTCTGAACCAGTTGCTGTGTTAGGAACTTCCAGAAAAGTAAAGTTCTAGGGTGAACCAGACTGCTCTGTGTTGAAGATCTAGCAGGTCTTTCATATTATCATGACTTATCTTCAACACCAAATGTTTTATAGGACAAAGAATACTTCAAATAGCTAAAAAGCCCCAAGAACTCCTGTGAGGAGGTAAGAAGAAAGGTTCAGCTTGACTTGGGACTATATTGAAGAGAAAAAAGAGAGAAAAAGAAAAAAAAAAAACAAAGAGCTAATGCAACATTGAAAAGTAGTATGGGACTCCCCTTTCTTTCTGCCCCCAGTATAAAACTGGAAAATCAACATGTGGCATCTGGTCAAGTCTTTGCTGCTTTCTAGGAGTGAGACCTAGACTAACAACAGCAATATTTAATATGTATATAGCACTCTAAGGTTTGCAAGTCACTTTACATTTATTATCTCATTTGATCCTTACAATCATCTTCTGATAAGTATTATTATCCCTATTTTACAGATGAGGAAACTGGGGACAAGAGAAGTTAAGTAATTGCCACAGTCATCTAACTAGTAAATGTCTAAAGCAGGCTTTGAACTCAGATCTTTCATCTACTGTGCCTCCTAGTAGTCTTTCCTTCCTTTCTCTGGGACTTGGTTTCCTCATATTTAAGCTGAATGACTAGAACTAAACACTCTTTAATATTCCTTCCAGGTTGATCCCTATGATTGATTTTTTTTTTCTCCCCTACTCTTCTCACTCATGAGAGAAATGCCTGTGTCCTTAGGTAATAGAAAGGGAAAATCTATCAAGCAACAAATTTATTAGGTATTTACTATGAGAGATCTAGAGGTGAATGAAACATGATTCTTGGCCCTTTCAAAGTCTTTAATCTAAACTGAGAGATGATAAAATCTATAGATCCTAGACTTTGCCTAACAATTTTAAGCAATGCATGGTATGGATCAATGAAGATCATAACCTATAAATTATGGGTGATCAGAAAAGGAAGAAGTCATTGTGTGCTCAGATGCTTAGGAAGTACTGAAATGGTACTTAAGTTGTGCCTTGAACAATGGGCAAGTTTTATATAGTGGGAGGGCATTCCTGTTTAGGAAAATACTGTGAACAAAAATATAGAGTTGTGAATTCCAAAATTTAGAACTTTGGAACAAAGTTGAACCCTTTTCTTTCTTTTTAAAAAACGTTTATTTTATTTTTAGAAAAACAGAAAAGAAATACAAAACAAAACAAAAGAGAACATTGTCATGCACCCAGCAGAATTTTAGGGAGGATTCAAAATATATAACAACAAATTAATAGTTCAAGAAAATATCTATATTCAATTATATTCATAAGTGTCTTTACTTTTGTTTTCTGCTGTGTACCTTTTTTACTTTATTCTTTTCCCTCCCTTTCCCCCCCCCCCCCCTTTCATTTCCCCTACCACCCCCAAGCAGGTTATAGTTAAGGATATATTTATACACACACACACACACACACACACACACACACACACACATACTTTTCCCCCACCCCCATACACACACATACCTTTCCTATTCCTTCTGACTCTTTGCTTTAATTCTATTCCTTAACTTCCTTGCTATTACTTAACCTTCCCCACCCATGGATCTCTCACTTTTCTTTCCTTACTCTTTGCTTCCCTGTCTACCTCTTCTTCTATTCTTCCCTCCTTATTTCTTTATAGATTTTGGAGGGTGCTACACATTTCATGGGGTGTGTGTGTGTGTGTGTGTGTGTGTGTGTGTGTGTGTGTATTTTTGCCTATTTAACCCATTCTGAAGTGAGTAGGTTTTTAGAACTATGAGCCCTTTTATGTCTATTCTTCCTTTGCTCCTCATTTGTAAAACATAATTACTATTTTTATCTTAATTCTGCCCCAATCTTTCTTTTCAGGTACCCTACTGTTGATGTCAATCTTAAACATATGGTATGCATTTTCCATGCTTAAAAAAATGCAAATGTTGAGCTCCTTGAAACTGATCTTTTGATATTGAGTATTCTATGTTAAATTTTCTATTAAATTTGAGTTTGATTGATAGGAAGTCCTGAAAATCTGTAAGTTCATTGAATGTCCTTTTTTCTCATTCAATATTATAGGTAATTTTGCTAGATATGTTACTTTTGTGCACAAACTTAGTTCATTTTATTGTTAGTGGAAATGATTCCAGAACCTGTGGTCTTTTCTTGTGACTGCTTGTAATTTTAATTGTAGCTCCGGTGTATTTGAATTGGTTTTTTCTTGTTTCTTGAAAAATTTTCTCTTTGATCGGGAGGTTTTGAAATTTGGCAACAATATGTCTATGTGTTTTCCACAAAGGATCACTTTGAGATGGTGATCAGTGGATTTTTTTCTAGTTCTACTTTCTCCTCATGTTCTATCACTCCAGAACAATTTTCTTGAATTATTTCTTGCATTATTGTGTCACGGTTCTTTTTTGGGTTACAACTTTCAGTCAATACAGTTATTCTTATATTTTCTCTTCTTGAGCTATTGTTTTCTTTATGTTTCACATTCTGTTCTATTTTTTCATTCTTTGTAATCTGTTTTGTTATTTCTTAGTCTCTCATAGCTTGACTGGCTTCTCCTTGCCCAATTTTAATTTTCAAAGTTATTTTCATCTTTGAGACTCTGTATCTCCTTTTCTAGTTGGTTAACTTTTTTTTTCATAATCTTGTTTTTCTTGGATGTTTTTTATTTTTTAGTTTTTTAAGTTTTTCCATAATGTCTCTTATTTGATTTTTAAATTCTTTTTTTGTGTCCTTCAATAAATTCTCTTTGGGAAGGGAACCATTTCACATTACTCTTTGGGGGTAAAAGCTTTTTTTACTTCAGTGTCCTTCTCTAAAGATGAACCCTGGTCTTCCCTGTTCCCAAGGTAAATTTCTATTGTTGAGTTCTTTCTTCTTTGCCAGTTCATCTAAAAAGATTTTTTTTTTTTAAATAAGAGGTATTAGTGTAAGTACCTCTAATCTTGGGGTGTAGAGATAATGCTTCTAGCTTCACTTCAGCTCTCCCCTCTGACCTGGAACCCCAAACCAAGAGCTTTGCCCTCCAGCAAGTGCCCACAGCCAGCGGCATTCCTGCTCCACTGCTTCTACACTCACCGCATGTTAGTTCCGGCTCATCCGGACCTGTTTCCACAGCCCAGCTGGGTCTGCTGTTCCTAATTCCTCAGTCTTCCCAGACTCAGACCGTTCACTTCTCTCCTTGACTCCTCTCACTGTCCAGAAAGTGAAAGTTTCTGTAGTTTCCTGCTGAGACTGCAACCATATTCAGGTAGCCCTAGGGCTTCTCAATAGAGGTTTCTAGAGCTAACCCTGAGGTGTTTGCATTTCACATGGGCCTGGGATCTTTCTTCAGATCTTCTTGGATTATACCAATAGGATCCCTGTTCTGTCCCAATTCTTCTTGATTTTTTTCACCAGTTTGTGTTCACTCTAAGGCACAAATATGTTCTATTTGTGGGGGAAATCTGGAGAGCTTGAAATTTACCAACCTACTCTATTATCTTCCCAGAATTCTACCCCCCCAACCCTTTTCAATAACAAAAATGTGTGATGAACCCCTGAGATAATTTAATATATTATTAATATTCTCATAATATTCTTTTAGATTTACTCAAGTACTTACAAAAAAATACAATGATAATTTTTCCCCACAGCTCCAAATTTAAATTTATGTTATATAATAATAATTATAAAATATCAAATTTTATTCTACCCATAATTATGAAACTCTAAACAAAATAACATTTTTTTGGTAAAACTTTATGTTAAAAATTTCTTTATTTTATAAATTTTGTTGAATATAAATAATAGTTTAGTGAAATAAACTATAATTTGCAAGGTGCTTGATGTAATATAACCACATATAAACATAATTTTAATGTTGGACTTTTTTATTTGAAAGGAAATTTGTAATATTTGGCCAAAGAGCAAACAACACATTCTTAAATCTGGTTTTGCATCAAGTTTATTTCTGGATTTTTATTTAAGATAAGAATAAAATAACAATGCTTGTTCATACAGATGGGTAGTAGAAAATGGTATGAGAATTTTACAAGCTCTCTTGTTGGGATATGAATTTATTCTTAATTTTTAGTCATCAGGTCAATGAAAATCATAGTTAGCTATGATATAAAATATTTATTTTTCTATAGTTAATGGCAAATAGTGTATTAAATGATAAATGGACTTGAAGTTCTATTGTATATATTATTTTCTTTTAAAATAATTTTTAAATATAAATTAATACTTGTAAGGAATAAATCTCTTCAGATGTGATTTTCTTCTTTTTTACCATTGACATCCCTAGCTTACTCTTTTTTTTTTCCTGAGGCAATTGGGGTTAAGTGACTTGCCCAGAGTCACACAATTAAGAAGTGTTAAGTGTCTGAATCCAGATTTGAACTTGGGTCCTGCTAACTTCAGGGCTAGTGCTCTATCCATTGCACCACTAGCTGCTTCCCTAGCACTTTTACAGTAACATTACTGAATGACTTATCAGTGTTGCCATGCAATTCAACTGAAAATGTGTCAGATAAAAAAAATAGCAGCATAAGTGGAAGATAAGTTTAAGTCAGAAAACAGCCTTCACATTACAATAAGAAGCAATATAAGGTTTATTTCTGCAAAGTCTTGTGATGATCCATGATGGTTTCAAGATAGCTTGTGATGTATATACCCAGCAATCATGGTTTTCAAATGGCTTGCCATTTGTGCTATGAGAACACAAACATTCATAATATCTTGATCACATGATTATACGGTTTATGAGATACAATTACAGAGTAACAGAGGGGAACAAGGGAATTGCTCTGGTGCAGTTTACAGAGCTCAAATGAGGGTATCTGTATATATCTGACTATCCATTGAGAATCAGTTTGCATTTGTGGAGGTTTGGAAATAATTTGATGACAGATTGAAAAACTTCAAGAGCACATTTCACTTTCTCAGAAGTAGTTCAGAGTTTGATGTAATTGTTGTACAAATATCAAAATTACATGCATGACTGTTATGGTTTTGAATTGCTGCAAGAAGCAAACCTATAATGCTTCAAACGTGCCCATGATTTTTCATCATAGAAGAAAAATATATTTGTAACATAATTTGATGATTATTTATTGCCTAAATGCCACATATCAATGAATTCTCTGCTGTGAACATGCTACTACATGTCTAACCCAGGATGCTGACCCTTGGAAAGTCATTCAGGGTACTTATGTATCTGTATAATGTTTTTGTTTCCTTTGCTGTGGGCATCTTCTTTGTTGTAGCCACTTCCTCCTTGATTGGAAACTAGTCTTCTATTAGAGGAATCTATGATGAGACAGCCTAGGGTTGCATGTTTGATACGGCAGAGATCTGACATCCTACCTCATCAACACTGGGAGGTAGTTTTAGTGCCTAAATATTTCAGCTCATTTCTTCCCCAGGCAGTTCTTTTCATTGTTGGGCAACTCTCGCTGTTAATAAGTTTTCCCCACCCATTCCCTATATTCTAATATTCCATTAGGTCTCTTAATTCACTGAGAGAGATACTGTCTTAAAAACACAGATCCAGAGCACAATCACCCTATGTCTAAATATCTTATGTGACTCTTGTAGCTTTTCCCCAACAGATTGGAGGCTTGTCTCGTTTTCTCTTTCTATTATGTGGAGACCAAAGGAACACAGAGGTTGTGTCCATCAGTCATCCCTCACTCTCACTAGATGAGATGACCAATACATCTTTTTTTTTTTTTTTTAACATTTGGATGACACTTTTACACTCCATGATGATTCCTAATTTGTAATGTATTACAACCTTTAATCACCACCAGCTCTCTGTTACCCTTTGGATGACCTAAACATCAATTTTTCAGAGACTATACTATTTCATAACTTATACTCATATAACATCAGAAGAATATTAATATTTAAAAGAGGCCTTTAAAAAAATCAAAGATAGAGTTATTCAAATACAATCAAGCCCATTTCCTTTCATTGTCCCATGATTTCTAGTTCTATCTCTTGGGACCAAACAAAACCAGTACTCACCTGGAATCATAACTCTAATAATTCCAATTTGGGAGTCATTGATGTATTAAAGAAAGCTGTTATATCTCTATCTTTTCTTCCACATCCCCAGACCACAAATCGTCTCTCCTGGATTTCCAACCCTAATTCTTTTTTTTTTTTTTTTAATGTTTTTCCTCTCCCATTAGTATTTTCTTTTTTTCTTTTTTAATTATAGCCTTTTATTTACAAGACATACGCATGGGTAATTTTTCAGCATTGACAATTACAAAATCTTTTATTCTAGTTTTTCCCCTCCTTCCTTCCACCCCCTCCCCCAGATGGCAAGTTGACCAATACATGTTAAATATGTTAAAGTATAACCAACCCTAATTCTTTTAACTGCTGCTTACATGGTATGGTTTGTGGGTGACTATCCTAGTCAACATCCTTTGGGTACTGACTTCAATTTGTTAATCTCCTTTCTAAAATGTGGCAGATAGAGCCAGTAACAACTGATCAAGCCAGAAGATATCATGATTATGAGCAGCCTAAATTTAGACATTCTGTCTTATTAAATGCAGCCCAAGATCATGTTAGCTTTTTTGGTCCCCATGTCACCAGGGTGATTTTTAAAAATATATTCTTCTCCAGGCTGCACTCTACATTTCCTTTATTATGCCCTGCATACTTTGGTTTTTTTGACTTCCTTTCATGTTGAATTACATTAGAATGAAAGCTCCTTACTGTGAACTGATCCAACCATTCTGGAGGGCAATTTGGAACTGTGCCCAAAGGGCTATTAAACTGTGTATACCCTTTGATCCAGCAGTGCCTCTACTGGATCTATAACCCAAAAGATCATTAAAAAGGGGAAAGAACTCACATGTGCAAAAATGTTTGTAGCAGCTCTTTTTATAGTGGCAAGGAACTGGAAAGTGAGTGGATGTCTTTCAACTGGGGAATGGCTGAATAAGTTATGATATATGAACATAATGAAAGATCATTGTTCTTTAAGAAATGATGAGTAGGCTGATTTCAGAAAAGTCTGGAAAGACTTACATAAATTGATGCTAAGCAAAGTGAGTAGAGCTGAGAGAACATTATACATAGCAACAACAAGATTATGTGATGATCAATTGTGATGGATTTGGCTCTTTTCAAAAATGAAGGGATTCAAGGCAATTCCAATATTCTTGTGGTGGAAAGAGCCATTGACATTCAGAGAGAAAACTATGGAGATTGAATGTGAATCAAAACGTAATATTTTCAATTTTTGGGTGGTGGTAGTGTTGTTTGTTTTCTTGGGTTTTTTCCCTGTTTCTCATATTTTTTCCCCCTCTTGATCTGATTTTTCTTGTGCAGGATGGCAAAATTGGAAATACATGTAAAAGAGTTGCATATGTTTTATTTATAGTGGATTGCTTACTTGTCTATGGGAGAGGAGAGAGAAAAATTTGGAACACAATACTTTGCAAAGGTGAATGTTGAAAACTATCTTGGAATGCGTTTGGAAGAATAAAAAACTATCATAAATTTAAAAATAATAATAAAAAAAAGAATGCAAGCTCCTTGAGGGCAAAGATTTGTCTTTATGCTAGTGTTTGTATTCCCAACATTTAGCACAATGCTTGGCACATAGTAAGGGCTTAATAAGTGTTTATTGACTAACAGATTGACTGCAAATGTAGAATTTTACATTTATCACTCTTACATTTATTGAGCTGATTGATAGTCCCAAGTTATTAGCCTGACAAAAATCTCTTTGGATTCTGAATCTATTATCTTAATGTATTAGCTATTCCTTCCAGATCCATGTTTTTTTAAAAACAAAGCTGAAAAGCATGTAATTTATGTTTTCATCTAGGTCACTGAAGAAAATATTGAACCAAATAGAATCAATGATGGGTGTGTGAATCATTCCTCTGAAGCTTTCCTTTTGGGCTGACATCAATCCATGTTGAATCAATCCATTATTTAGGCGGTCATTTCACTATTTCCTAATGTACTTATCTATCTGTTCTCTCATCTGGAACAGCTAAGTGCTAGAGTATCAGGCCTGGAGTCAAAAGGCTCATCTTCCGGAGTTCAAATCTGGTCTCAGACACTTACTAGCCATGTGACCTTGGATAAATCGTCTTTACTTCACTTCCCCCTGTTTGCTTTACTTTCTTCATCTATAAAATGATCTGGAGAAGGAAATGGCAAACCACTCCAGTATATCTGCCAAGAAAACCTGAAAGAGTGTCAAAATTGAAAGGGAAAAAAAAGGACTGAAATATATTCTCATCTAGCCACAAGGATTGTCATGAGAGACTTGTCAAGAGCCTCATTGAAATCTACATATAGTATCTCTATAGCATTCCCCTAACTTCAACCGCTATGGGTAAATTTTGGTTACAAGATTACCTGAAGAATCAAGACTTGCTGGTATTAATCATTAATTCCCATCTTAAGTATTCAAAAATCCTTTTTTGAACAGTGCTATAGAAAGAGTATAAGATTTGGAATCTTCAATGATCAACTATAAAAGTCATGGTTCTTCTCAGCAGTTTAATGATGGAAGGCAATTCTAATAAACTTTGGATAGAAAAACACCATCAGCATCTAGAGAGAAAATATGGAGACTGAATATAAATTAGTCTCCTTTCTTTATGCTATGTTCACTTTTTCCCCCTTTTCTTCCATTTTTTTCAAAACTCTTGTGGTTTTTCCCCTTTTGTTCTGATTTTTCTTTCCCAACCTGATTCATAAAGAAATGGGTATTTACAAAATAAATGTACATGTGCAACCAGAAAAAAGGGAACAATAAAAAAAGAAAAAATAATTTTACAAAAGAAAAACAGATTTGGAACAGGAAATGTAGGTTTAAAATCTAACTCTGCCTCTTAACTATTTCTGTAACTTTGGACAAGTCACAACCTTAAGTTTCTTCAACTATAAGATGAGAAGATTGGACTAGATCAACACTTCTTAAAGTATGATCTAAAGATCCCTCCAAGTTTCTGAGACCCTTTCATAAAGTCCATAAGTAAAACCCTTTTCATAATGGTACCAAGATGGTTTATTTCAAACATAGAATATATCAATAGGTAAAACCCACAGAAAGGAAAGCTCTGGTGGGTAGGTGGCGGGTAAATAGGAGGAAGGGAAGGAGGTAGATTCTTAATAATTTTTCAGAATAGAGTGGTTCCAAGACTAAAAAAGATTGAGAACTCTTGAACTAGATAATTTTTCTTAGCCTCAGCCCTCAGCACAATGTCTGGCACATAGTAGGCATTTACTGAATATTTATTGAATGGATTTGATTCTAATGATTCATTCTAGAATTTTGCTGGGTATATGGGTTGAGCTCATTGGTCATTCTCCTTGATTCCTCAGGGATCATTTATAGAAGATTAACAATCATAGCAGCCTGGTCTTTCCGCTCATTCTTAGCTTACTGGGCCCTGCCTTTCTTTCCCATCTCCTCTGCTCCCCTTGGTTACTTGCCCTTGCTTCCAGCTCTGAAATGTCCTTTTAAGATATAAGTTCACAGAGGAGCTCTCTGCTCAGTTTCTTCAGACATCTCCTCCCTTTCTTCCTTAATGGAAACAATTTTTATTGCATCATAAGGATTTCAATTCTTGAAAGCCTCTCATCCTTCTTGAGTTCATTTCCCTTTTAGAGTTTCAGGTTTGGGCAATTCATTGAATTATGCTCTCCCAAAGTCTCGAGTGCATGTCAGAATGGGTCTGGCTTTCCCCTTCTTTATTTATCACAAACTCAAAGATGGCATGGCCACTTCCCCCCAAGATTCCTGGTATTTCCACTTCCTTTTTGGTTAGAAAATGTCCATAGTCAATCTTGTTTACCACTTCCTCCACCTTCTGAATGATGAGAGGTAGGGAGAAAATTGTCAGCAAGGCAAGATTATTATTATTATTATTATTATTATTATTTAGCAGAGAGACCTTCAATAAATCTGTCATGACTATATCAATTTATCAATTAATTATTAGACACTGGGCTAGATGCTGGGGATACAAATACAAAAGTGAGACTTCCTGTCCTCAAAGAGCTTACATTCAAGGAGGGACAAAAAATATGTTGACAAAGAAGTAAATACAGGGTATGTACAATATACATATACAACGATAAGAGGGGCTGGGGAGACTGAATGATTGTTAAGGGAAGAATGAAGTTATATTACCAGGAACTGGTAATTCAATTCCTCTCTCTGGGCAATCTACAATGACTTTTTCTTGTTTTTACCTTTTTTTTTTTTTAACTTCACCCATCTTCTGTCTACGATGTTTCCTCTTATAGGCTTGCGGATTTATCCATAGGAATAGAAATTTGTGAGACAGGATGTTGCTCCTCCTTTTATCTAATACAGTGATTCCCAGTCTTTTCAAGTATGAGGAGCTCATGTAATGTTAAAAAAAAAATCTGAATTATAATTAATGAAGAAGTAAGGGCATTCTGGAAGGACTTCTATGAACTAATGCTAAGTGGAAATGATGGGGGGGGGGGACTCTGAAACTGTCCTCCATGACTTTGGGGGGAAAGCCATGGGGATGAACTCTGAGAAACTCTCTTTTGGGAGAGGCCCAACTCAGGGAATCAAGACAAATGGCTTCATTCTGTTTTCTTGGTGATGACTAGCTGCATCCCTCTATTGAGTTGAAAATTAGTCCAGGATCACTCCTACTTAGCTCATTGGAGATCTGGACCTGATATAACTTAAAGGGTCTCATTCAACTGGAAATCTAGGCATGGGAGCAGTGACATTAAAGGAAACTCATTCAATTGAAATCCCAGTCTCAGACTTCTTATTAAAAGACAATTTTTTACTCATATTTTTGCAGAAGTCCAAAGTAGGAATTACGCTTTGCCAAGGGACCTCTCAGCACAGCTGCCTACCAGGATTCCTGCCCTTTCTGAAAAGACCTTCTTCTCAGTGATAACCTTTTGTTATTTCTCTGCCAGGACCTATCACTAAGAAGTCTGTCTTCCTAGCAAAGCTGGCTTCTCAGTACCAACAGAATAAACTTCCCTTTTGCCATTCAAACTTTTCGGGTTTGTAAATTCTTTTCACCTTGAATCTGCGTCGACCAGAGTGGGTGCCCACAATTCTCTGCACTGCCACTAGTTGCATCATTTGGTTCCCTGACCAGGAACCCTGAAAATCTGGATGAGGTAAAGCCTTTTCTTGTTGTCTTATTCAGTAACTGGATATTCAAAGACCTGGGAAGATTTGAGTCATCAGAGCCCCAGGCTCCAGCAGAATTCTCTCAGGGATACCTGAATGAGAATACCTGCATTCTCTGACAGAAAGGCCCCCTTATTAAGGGAGCATTTCGTCATTTCTCCGTCTCTAAAGATGTCTAGAGAAGGACCAGGCACTATAGAATCAGGGAAACTAAGGCTTTTTGGCAAAATGGGACAAAACACCTCTGTTTCTAAGAATCCTTCCTTAGGCAGAAACAAATTCGGCTTGAAAGATCTTAAACCTAAAAAGATTAAATTAAAACAGCATCATAGTATGCTACTTAAACTTGCTAGAAGAAAACCAAACTCCCTCCTTCCAGCCTCTCTAAGGACAAGGGAGCCCTGCTCTGCACCTCTATGCAGTCCATATCAAGAGGCTTTTGAATCCCTTTCAGAACAAGATGTTATGTCCTGCAATATTTCTTTAAGTTTATCTCTCTCATCTGAACTAAATCCTGGACTAATTTTCAGCTCCACAAAGTCACCATCAAGTTAACAGAATAAAGTCACTTATCTTGATTCCCTGAGGTGGGCCCCTCCTAGAGGAGAGTTTCTCAGAGTTCACCCCCGTGGTTTCTCCCCCAAAGTCAGGAAGGACAGTTTCAGGGTCCCCACCCTCATCAAAGTGAGTAGAATTAAGAGAATATTGTATACAGTAACAACAAGATTATGTGATGATTAAGTGTGATGGACTTGACTCTTTTCAAGTGATCAAGGCAATTCCAATAGATTTGTGCTGGAAAGAGCCATCTGCATGCAGAGAGAGAACTTTGGAGACTGAATGTGGATCAAAGAATAATATTTTCGTCTTTTTTGGTGGTGGTGGTGTTTGCTTGTCTTTTTTCTTTCTTGTGCTTTTTTTTCTTTTGATTTGATTTTTCTTTTGCAATATGATGAATATGGAAATATGTTTAGAAGAATTGAAGATGTTTTACTTATAGTGGATTACTTGCTGTCTAAGGGAGGAAAAGAGGGAAGAACACATTTTGCAAAGATAAATGTTGGAAACTGTTTTTGCATGTATTTGAAAAAATAAAAAGCTATTATTAAAAAAGAAGAAGTAGTGGCATTAACCCTGCATCTTTTTTTGGGCACTAAGGAAAAATTAAAAGGGCAGTACTTGGTTTGCACACAGATTCGTAGGCCCATTGCAATACTTATAGATGGCTGAGGATTTATTGTCTATGGGTAGGAAATGCTGTTTTAACTTGTTCCTTGTGAATAAGGTAGATTCTTCCATTACTCCTTCAACCATATCTTGGGGAATGCCAATAAGGTCATATTTACCACTCTCCATTATAATTTCTACTTTGCTTTGATTATTCAGACTTGGTATTTATCATAGTAGGCATTTGTGGTCAAAATTATTATATTGGGACTTCCTTCCATTTATTTCCTTCCACAAATTCCTGGACTAGTCTGAAAGAATTTCTTTCTTACCTGATGTTTGTTGATCTCCTTGGTTTGGGATTTGTCTTTAGTTTTCTTCCTAACTCTTTTCTTTGTTTTTCAAGGAAAAGCTTCAATGCATGCCCAAGCAAACACCTTTTTCCCCAGCCTTTATATATCCTTGGTCTTCCAATACATTCCTATATCTTGTGCTATTAAGAGAAAATAAAATTCCCTTATCTTATTCCATTGTCTTTTTTTTACTTTCTAGTTTCTTTTATTTATTTGTTTTTTATAATACTAGCTTTTTCTTTTTCAAAATACATAGGAAGATGGTTTTCAACTTCCATCCTTGCAAAACCTTGTGTTTCCATTTTTTTCTCCCTGTTTCCTGTCTCTTCCCTTTCTTCTCTCCTGAACAGCAAGTAATCCAATATAGGTTATATATGTGTAATTCTTCTAAACATATTTCCACATATGTCATGCTATTCAAGAAAAATCAGATCAAAAGGGAAGAAATGAGAAAGGAAAAAACCCCAAGCAAAGAAACAAACAACAGCAAAAATATTGTGTTGAGAGAGAGAACTATGGAGGCTGAATATGGATTACATTGTGTGAAATTAACTGAGTGAAGATAATTTCATGGGAATATAACCTTAAATTATACTTTAATTGTGACTTGAGACTTTATAATAACAAATAGAGCTACAGCTAAAAAATTGCAGATGTTTGTCCCCTCCTGTTTCCCACCACCTCTTAATTAATATTTAAGTACTTCTTTTAAAGGCAACTCATTCTTTTATTTCTGGGTTAAATTTCCATGATTTGAGTGTAAGCCTGAAATCCCCCAAACAATCGAGAAAAGGCCAGACGGGGAATGGGGAGGAGGGGTTGTTCTGTGTTCACGGTATTTAATCTTGTATTTTGCAGTTTATGCTTTGCACTCCTTTTGCTGACAAATACCTTATCCATGGGAGATGTCCTTTCTTGCAAGTTTGTAATAATTCCTTTTTTGCTTTTTCTTACTCTGAGAGTCTCTGTTTTTGTGGGCATACTATCCTACACACATTGATAACTATCTTTGCATGTATTTTGAAAAATGTGTTGAAGCTTTTTCTTGAAAAGCAAAGAGAACAGTGAGAAGAAAACTGAAGACAATTTGGCTTCAAGTACTTCCTTCATAAAATGAGGAGATTGGATTAAATGGTCCCTGGGGACATTAGAGGCTCAGGTTCTCTTCTTTGCATTTAGGAGATTTTTTTTCTTCCTTGTCTCCCTCTGCCCTATCCAGGAAGGCAATATTTAAAGTCCTGCTGCCTGATTTCTTGGCAACATGATTCCTCTTTTAGTTAGCTTCTATTCTCTTCCTCGAAAGCACCTTGGATGACCTTGTGGTCCCCACCCTACCATCCGGCCACCAGCCCCTGGCTTGGTCCTTCCCCCTACTGGGGCCACATTTTCCCTTCTCACTCCAGACACCAGCCAGTCTGGCCAGCCAGCTATACACAGACCAGGTGACTGCGTGGCTTTGAAGACCAGATGTGATTCCAGCTGTGTGGCGACCCCGCCTTCCTCTACTCCTGGGCTCAGAGCCCTTGTTTCCATAGGGACTGGGGAGAGGGAAAGAGGAGGGAAAGTTAGCAATAGGGCTTCATTTCAATTGCTCTTTCTTTTACTGTCTCCTTTTCATTCAAAGTTTTGGTTTGGAGAGAGAGTAAGGTGTCTGGGACCAGTTTCCTTTTTTTTTTTTTTTTTTTTTTTGGGGGGGGGGGAGGGGAGGGAGACCAATTTCCAAAGAGAATTGATCTTCTTGTTTTTATTTTTTTATTTTTTTGGTTACTGGATATTTGTGTTTTATTTATTTATTTTTTAAAATTTTATTTTATTTAATAATAACTTTATGTTGACAGAATCCGTGCCAGGGTAATTTTTTACAACATTATCCCTTGCACTCGCTTCTGTTTCAATTTTTCCCCTCCTTAGATGGAAAGCAGTCCTATATATGTTAGATATGTTGCAGTATATCCTAGATACAATATATGTTTGCAGAACCGAACAGTTCTCTTGTTGGACAGGGAGAATTGGATTCAGAAGGTAAAAATAACTCGGGAAGAAAATCAAAAATGCAAATAGTTCATATTCGTTTCCCAGTGTTCTTTCTTTGGGTGTAGCTGCTTCTGTCCATCATTTATCCATTGAAACTCAGTTAGGTCTCTTTGTCAAAGAAATCCACTTCCATGAGAATACATCCTCATACAATATCGTTGTCGAAGGGTATAATGATCTCCTGGTTCTGCTCATCTCACTTAGCATCAGTCCATGTAGGTCTCTCCAAGCCTCTCTGTATTCATCCTGCTGGTCATTCCTTAAAGAACAATAATAGAGAATTGATTTTCTTAGAACAAGAAACCAAGACTGAGCTGCAGCTATCTCATACCTGCTGAGGTCTGAATGAGGTTTAGGGAGTTCAGCCTACCTTTCCATTTGATTCCAACCCATATTTTCACTCTTTTTCTCCCTCCACTTTACTTTCCCTGATGTATATTCCTCTTTGTGTACTTCGAACCAAAATAAACTCCTAGTGTTATGCCACAGTTCCTATTTATTGTCCTGCCTCAGTTTCCCTGAATTGTTCTGCCTTAATCTCCGAGGTTGCAAGCCCTCTCCTGATCATTAGGACTGATATAACTTAGGGCTAGTTATTCTAAAGTTATAAATTGTAAATGTGTAAACTCAAGATAAGGGGCAGTTCAGACTTCCTGGCTCCTAACTCCTAAGTCATCAGAATGTCCCATGTCTCCCCCCCAACCCTGTCAGAACCAGATTGATAGTCCATTCCTGCTGTCAGTGCTTGGACTCTGCCCTTGCCTCAGTTGTTGGGAGAGGTGTGTGTGTGTGTGTGTGTGTGTGTGTGTGTGTGTGTGGTGTGTGTACTTCATGGGAAACAACACACATTAGTGGCTGTATTCTTGGAGACCATAGTCTCATTCAGCCCTGGAGGCAGAATGGATTCTGCTCTGCCTCCAGTAAATCTCTCCCTCCCAAATAAAATATTATAAACTCTCTAATCTCTATCTTGCCTCAGTTTCTCTGGCATTATACTAGCTCTTCCCCAACTGATCTTCTATAGACTACATGCATTTCAGCAAGCCATCTTTCAACTCGAATGAAACCCCATCTCTTCTGGATTTGTCTAACTGTTTTTTTCCTTTCAAACTCAATTAAGATCTTATCTCCTCTATTAAGCCTACCCTGATTCTTCCAATTTAAAGTATGTTCTACTCAGTTTTCCTGGAACATTCTGTCTGCATCCCTCTTTGCACCTTCTAATACTCTACCATCTATTATTCTTACTTGTATAAAGTGTTATTTACAGGCAATACCTGTAATTATTTATCTTTGTATCCTACTGGGATCTGTACAAAGTAGGAAGTTAACATAGTTAAGTGACTTCCACATTGTGACTCTCTCCACAGTGATTTTGTTACATCTTGGATTGCCATAAGAAATTAAATGGAAATTTTAGGGGAATTTTGTGGAAGCCACAGATGAACATAAAAAAGTCAGAGGATGATAGAAAAAGTTTAGAAACTCAAAAATGCATAAAACATATATAGTGTTATATAATATCAACATATTTTATCTTTTAGTACCATAATATTTCAGAATTCTTCTCTGGTAGGGTTAGGGTAGGGCCAAAAAATGTTATGTGGATTTTCTAGATTGCAAGGGTACCGTGCCCCTAACCTGCTGATGTGGAAGGGATAACTGTAAATATTTGTTCAATTGAATCATTGCTATATAGTAGGACATAGGGTGATATTTTACAAATCTTTCATCCTCAGTTCAAACACCTATAAAATGGACCTGATAGTATCTGATCACCTTCTGGGTCTCCTGGAGGAGGTTGTGTCAGTGAACAATGATTTTGAGAGATGGGATGGGGTAAGAAAGAAAAAAAACATACTGGAAGCTAGGACATCTGGGCTTGATTATCAGCTGCTATGTGATCTTAAGCAAGTTCCCCTTTCCTGCCTATGCCTCAGTTTGCACATTTATAAAATGAGGGGTTGGGATGGAATATGCATTTATATATAGCAGGTTTTCTTAAACTTTTTCTACTTGTGGCCCACTTTTTGCCCAAGAAATTTTATACAACCTGGGTATATAGGTATATAAAATAGATATATAAATCAAACATTTACTGATCATAAATCATAATTTTGGAAACCTCCCCACATACTCAGTTACAAGACTCCATATGGGATCAAGGCCCACAGTTTAAGAAGCTTTGATAAATAGCCCCTATTATATGACAAGCATATTATCTCATTTGAGTCTCACAACAACCTTGGGAGGCAAGTGGTTTTATATTAGCCCAATTTTGCAGTTGAGGAAACTGAAGTTAAATCATTTACCCAATATCACATAACTAGGCTAGATTTGAACTCAGGTCTTCTTGACTATAACTCTAGTACTCTATTTGTTTTAACAAGTGACTGCTTAGCTAGGCTTAGACTGGAACTCTTGATTCCTTCCAACTCTGATTGTGGGAAAATGGACTGAATTCTTAAGAGGGCATCTTCATTTGTAAAATGGGAAGGGGGAGGAGAGAGTTGGACTTAATGGTCTCCTAGTTCCCTTCCATCTTCAAATCTAAGGTCAAAGAGAAGACCTTTTGATTTGTCTGAACAGTTCATCTTAGCTTGGATCCACAGCATCCCTTCATGCCTTCTTTTGGAACTCAGAAACCTTATATTCTACATTTTCTTTGCTCCTGTCTTTACCCCTGGTGAACCCTGTGTAATGCCAGGACTACTGGGGACTGAGCCAGACTGCAGTTCTGTCTGATGCTCAGAAAACCCAGGCATCCCAGTCAGGAGCCAGGCATGGGTCTTTGGAGAAGGACAACTGCCCAAGGAGTAGGGTCTATGTTCCAGGAAGCTGCTCCAGGGGAACACTACTGGAGAAACAGCTTCAAGGAAGATCTGTTGTTCTTAGGCAGTATGTTAGAGGCACCAGAGCACTGAGTCTGAAATAAGAGTTTGACTTTTGGATTCGATACTGAATAACTGTATAACCATGGACAAATAACATAATCTCTCTGATTCTCAATTTCTTCATCTGTAAAATGGGGATAATATTTCTATTCTCTACCTTAGAGGTCTATGGTAAAGAAAAAGCTTTGTGAAGTTTGAAGTATTATTTCTAGAGTTTGATGCTAGAAGTAATCTTAGAGCTTTATCATCAAAGTTCAACTGCATTCAATTTACAGGCAAGGAAACTGAGTCCCAAAGAAGTAAAGTGATTTACTTATGATCACATAATCAGGATTTGAAGTCAAATTCTCTGGCTTTAAAACCAAGTTATTGTTTTTTAATAAGTTGCTAGTTTTGTAAACATTTGCTAATAAGAATTCATAATTTTGGAACCCCCATCACATACACTCAATTACCAGATCTCATATGAGATCAAAGCCCACAGTTTAAAAAGCTTTGATAAATAGTATTTACTATATAACAGGCATATTATCTCCTTTGAGCCTCACAACAACCTTGGGAGGCAAGTGCTTTTATATTAAAGCTCATTTTGCAATTCAGGAAACTGAAGTTAAATTGCTTGCTCAAGATCACATAGTTAGGCTAGATTTGAACTTAGGTCTTCTTGACTACAACCGTAGTGCTCTGTCTCCTACACGAACTGACTGCCCAGGTAGGTTTAGACTGGAAGACTGGACACACACACACACACACACACACACACACACACACACACACACACACACCCCTGAGTCCCTCCAATCACAAGAATCCTAGATTTCCAAAGTGATGAGATGGGATATAAGAAGTTATTTGATCTACTCCTCCCTGAAATTGCACTTTTCCTCTGCAGTAATTTTCAAAGTGGTCATTTGCCCTCTTCTTGAACATTTCTACCAACAGGCAACTCATTCCCCTCCCCTAGACTATACATTTTATTTTCTAAATCAAACTCCTGGCAGGAGTGGAGTGGAGGGGGCAGGATGGGTTGCTGCCAAAATCTAAGGATCATGTATGCTAGAATGGAAGGCTATTTGGGAGAAACTTTAGCAGCTGAAATTCATTGCTTCTAATTATTGCCTAATGCCGTGCATTTAGTTAAGTGCCTGGCTCTCATATAGCAGCATGCTCTTGGCTTTCTGGAGCAGATGCCCCAGGCCAGGGGCAGCCTTGGCTAAGTACCAAGGAAAGAGAAACCACTCAGAATAAGTATTGTCCTCATTTCTGGCTGGGCTTATTCCCAGCCCAATTTGAAGCATTCTTCTCTTTCTTCCACCTCCCATCCTGGGAGGGGGGAGAGGGAGGACAGCTCTAGATAACATATTTTACTTGCCAGGAGCCCCAGTCTAGAGGAATAAATAACATAAATCATTTGGAAGCTCATGTAAATATTTGATTGCTGACCCATAAATAATGTAAAGCCTTGGAGAAGCCAGACAGGCAGAATCTGATGGTCACCTGTAGCCCAGCTCTGGCTCTGCAAAGGGATATACAGAGTCTAAGAAGTCCCAGATCTAAAGGATAAACTTCATGCTTGCAGTTTTGTTTTGTTTTTGTTTCGAAGGCCAAACTGCCTTTTATACAAAGATATCATGACTTTTTTGGGTTGTTTCACTAGCTAGGTCATCCTTGCTATAGAATAAAGGAGAGAAGATAAATGGTCTTGTTTGAATTCTCTGACCTTCCTTATAAAGCAACATAGAATAGCAGATTTTGGACAACTAATTTTTAAAAATAGGATACTTGAAATTTATTACCTGTGTGACTCTGGACAAGCCACTTAAACCCATTGCCTTGGGGGAAAAAATCCCAAAATCAGAATACAGAGAAGAACAAAGGAAATTTTTATTCTCTATACTGCACTTCTTCTCAATAGCACATGGATGATTTGGGTATCTTTCATCTCATGTCTTAGCCCTGCTGATCTATCTCATGACTAGCTAGAAGAACATAAAAAAGAATGGGGAACAATAAAAATTCAGAGAGAATGAGAGAATCACACCAATCTCTCAACAAGTGTAAGATTGAACTGGGTAGGATAATAGTCTTGGATTGTGGGAGGATTATCAGATCTATAGAGTCTCTGACTTAAGGATTGTGTGATCTTGGGAAATCAATCATCAAGCATTTATTAAGTGACTATTATATGCCAGGCTTTGGGATACAATGAAAAGCAAAACTAGTTTCTGCCTTCAAATTTTCTTGACTGTATAGTGAAGATTAAAATATCCATGCTCTCTAATTCACAGGGTTGTCATAGAGAAAACATTTAAAGTACTATCTAAGTTATTGTTGTTGTTATTGCTATAGTTAGATGATGTCTTCAGAGAGGCAGTTCTCTCTTATCCTTGACCAAAATATTTTGGGAGGGGAGGAATGAGGTGCTAGGAAATAGTGGGACCAAATCCTCAGGCAGCCCACAGCATGGCCTCTCCTAGGGATATAGGCAATGTAGTGGGGTGCAAATACAGACACACTGATAAAGTCTGGGGTGGGAGAGAAGGGGCCTGATAGTAAGAGTTCTGATCTAACTCACTTGACCTTGCCTCTGATCAATACACACAATGGGGCCACCACAATATAGCAGTATAGTGCCTACTTATGTCAAACAAGGCCCAGAAAACTTAGTCTCCCTGATTTCATCTAAAGATTTAAAGAACTGTTCTTATTTATTTTAGAAAAGAGAAACTGAGGAGTAAACCACTGAGTATGGAAACTTCAAGTCTTAGAAAAGTCACTGGAGTCTGAATTTAGGTCACACTTCTTCCCCAAATCTGGCTCGTATAAACCTGAGTGTGGTGGCCTATAATTGGCAGTATTGTTCATTGTATGTCTGTAGATTTATTTTTCTTTATTTCAAAGAGATCCTGCTTTAGGGATGTGGCCCACATTCAGACCAAGGCAGTGTTATATTGAGGCATGGTGGCTGGCTTTTTTCCATAGGCACAGAGCATAAGGTGAGGAGAATTTAGATTTCTGACAGAGAAGTTCTGGCAGCTGTGATTTGGCCTTCAGGGGAGGGTATTTTTGCTCTGGTCACCCAGAAAGGGCTTTGTTTGTCCTATTTGGGGACCTAGTTTTCACTGGTGCATTCCAGAGGATGAGCACTAATGCATATTTTTACTGGTCTTTCCTCCATATTTAGGAGAGACATCAAGACTTAGGGTTCTGGAATAGGTGGGCCCACCATTTTCCAGCCCCTCATTCCTCTCCAGCTGAACTGGGCTTAGTATCCCAGCTGTCCTTGAGGGAACCTGGTCTCTGGCAAAGTCCATTCCTTCACTCACATTTTCAGCCCAGTCCCGGGCAGTCAGACCTAGAAGGTGAGCTCATCTACTCAGTGGAATTCAATTCCACAAGAATTTCTTGAGTATCTCTTACCTGCTCAGCGTTGTATTAAGTGCTCAGGGGAATGCAAAGAGTGATAAAGTGCAACTTTTGCCCTCAGAGAGTTGACACTGTATCTAGGGAGACAGGATTCCCACACATAAAACAGATAACACTAGCCAGTATATGGTAACTCCTGAGTAAGAGATGTAGAGAGGGGGTCTTGCAGGCCATTGCTGTGTGCTCAAGGGTGCCATACTGACTCTTCAAGGACTGGGGACTCAAGTTAGATCTTAAAGAGGGGGAAGATTTGGAGCTACATAGAAAATTCTTTAATGGGATCAACAAATACAGAAGGAACTATGAACTTGAGGCATTCAAGGATCATTGAACAAGTCGTCTACCATGAATATAATGTTATTGTCTAATTTAGTGTGGTTTTAAGTTATTAAGATTTAAAACAGCCCTGAGATTTTAGTGATATCATATATTTCAAAGTTTCCAAAATATTTGACTTTCATTAGCCTTTGGAGGTCAATAATACAAATATCATCATTTCTCTTTTATAGAGAAGGAAACTGAAGCTCTAATAGGGAGGGACTTGCCTAAGGTCATACAGAGATGGACCTTGAACCCAGATTTCCTGACTTCTCATTCTACCTCTATGAGTCACTGGCCACTCTCACAACACCTAAACAAAAGGAGGGAGAGGAATCAGACATCAGAAGTTCAGGGTTGGGCAGGTGAAGGTCAGAATTTTCTTTCCAGAAATAGGAAACAGGATTATATTTCCTAAGCAGGCAGGCATTCAGGAAATAAAGAGGTATTTATTAGGTTTATTGTGTGTTCAACTTTGTGCTAAATGCTGGGATACAAAGAAAGGCAGAAAACACAAAAATACAGTAAAACCCACTCTCTGTCCTGAAGGAGTTTACATTCTAATGGAATGAGCAAAAAATCTATGTATATTCTGAGAAAATAGAAAGTAATCTGAGGGAAGGGGCAGAAGGATGGGAAACCACTTAAGAAAGTATTTCAGGAGTGTGCTGGAGCCAATTCAAACCAACTCTCAATAATCATTTTTTTAAATTTCACTGTGGGCATCTGAACCTTGAAATTGGCAAATTTCAAATTAGAACTCGATTTATTATTTTGCTGATTGTCTTGACTTGAGAAAACAATGGAAAAAATTTATATGGAGATTAAAACTAAAAATGTCTCCTATGAATTTCTTCCCTCCCGGAGAGCCAGTTGTTAAACATTTATCAATATACTGCATTTATTCCAGCCTGATTCCAAACACAACTACTTTTTAATCCCTCCTAGATCTGTAACATTTGGCTTTGTGTGAACCTAATTATGCAAAAAACCTCAGGTGCCCCTACAGTGTCCTAATATAAAAAGACAGTCCTTGTAGACATCCTAATGAGACTTAGAAATTAACATTAAACTGACTGTGTCCCCAAGATGACTTTTCATCAGAAAGGCGGAATGGTTGGGTCTATGACACTCTTTCTTTTTTCTTTCTCTGAACCTTTGGCCCAGGAAAGATGGGAGTGGTGACCGGAGGTGAGGGATATTGGAGAGAAGTTTCTGCCTGGTTGGAAACAACCCTAGCCCAAACCCTGGCTGGGTCCTTGAGGTCCCCCACGTCTGGCTAAGCTCCGGATGGGCAGTACTAGATCGTCCCCTGGGCTGCCTGTAATTACCTCCCGCCCAACGATTTGTGGTGGGCGCTGCCCGTTTGGTTGTTGGGTGGGAATAGCAATTTTCAGGTTTTATTTTTGATGTCCAGACAGTGACTTCTATGCCACCATATGGTCCTGTTGATGACCAAAAAGGTCACTTGGAGATAAAGTGAAGGTCCTAGGCTCAAACCTTCTATGTTCTCTCTCTTTGGAAAAGGGATCTTATAGTAAGGTCTCTATCCTTCATATCATCATCATCATCATCTTACAATCAACATCACTATTATCTTCATCATTGTTCCTATTATTATCTTACTTTTTATGTAATTGTTATTTTTTTCAATAACAAGTATTATTTTTCTCTTCCTTCCATTTCCTCCCAATTGAAAGAAAAACAAAACTCTTTAACAAATATGCATAATTAAGCAAAACATTTTTCTACATTGGCCATGTCCAAAAATGTATGTCTCATTCTGCATCTTGAATTTCTCGCCTTTTTTTTTTTTTCAGAAAATGGATAGCATTCTTGCATCATTAATCCTCTGTAATGTCAACAAATTGATCAGATTTCCTAAGTTTTTCAAAGCCATTTGTCTTTACAACATTGTAGCTATTATACAAATTGTTGTTTTTCCTAATTCTGCCCACTTCACTTTGCATCAGTTCATATGTAAGACTTCCCACATTTCCATCATTCTCACCATCCCTAACATCAATATTTTTATTTTTGGACTGAATCTATTGTCATAGGATATCCCCAGGTAGGAAATTCTGTCTATCAATGCTCTGCAATTTACACTCTTGGAGAATTGCTTGGGAGGCACTGAGAAATTAAATGACTTTTTCAAGTTCATATAGACATAGATTCCAGAGGTGGGAATCAAATCCAAATCTTCCTGACTTGAAGGCCAGCTATCCTGTCTCTCCATTATGACTCACTGTTCCTCCTAATACTGTTAATAATACATCATTATTTTCATCATCATCATAATTCATATTTATTTGAGGCCTTTTTTCATAGCAACTCAATAGGATGGGGGAATAAAAGTATAAATATTATTATTCCTACTTTAAGACTGAGGAAATTGAGTCTTAGAAAGATTATGTAATTTGCCTAGGTAACACAATTACAATTACATGGACAAATCACATACTTATTTCTTCATCACCATTTACAGGATGCTCATTCTCATTATCACTAATATTTGTATCATATTCCTGTCCATCCTCATCATTATCACCTTCTCCATTACTCTTACAGTCCCATCCATATGCTCATGACTATCTACATCACCAACATCCTAACCAACTTAACCCCCATCACTTTCATTAGTCCCACCACAATCACTAGCCAGTCCCCATCTTATCCATCCCCTTCTTCATCACTGTTCCCATTCCCATTTCCCACCTATCTCCAGCCATTCCCCTTCCACTCTATCTTCACTATTACCATCCCCAACCCTACCACCATCATAACCTTATCCCTTAGGCAGCTATGTGATGCAGAGAATAGAGAAAGATGGAGCTGGAATAAGGAAGATCTGAGTTCCAATCCTGCCTCATGCTCTCTAACTATATGATCCCTGGCAAATTGATTAGTCTTAGTCTATTCAAGTTCTTTATATGTTAAATAGGGAAAATAATCTTCTTCCTAGTCCTTTTGGGAGGATCAGATGAAATATTTATAAAGCACTTTGTAAACTTTAAAATATTATGTAAATATGAATAAATATAAAGCATTATATAAACTATATATACTATATGAATATTAGTAGTATGAATATTATTAGATCATCTCATTCACTAACTCCATCCTCTTAACTAGTTCCACTCCTATTTCTATCCCATCCTTAACACTATTTTAGTTCCCTCCAGTATTCTCACTGTTCCCACCCCAACATCTTCACTATTCCCTTCAAAATCTCCATTCTACTCCCTTCCCCATCATCCTCAATGCTTTTTAAGCCATTAGTTGCACAGACTAAGTTCCCTATTCTCTGCTCCCATTCTGTATTTCCCCTTATCTACCCTATTCTGCCTCCCCATCTTGTTCACTTTTCCTGATACCACTTCCTCTATTATTTGTCATGGAATGTACGCTCATAAGGGCTAACCTGAGACTGAACCTCAACACCACACACTTTGGTGTCTAGTGAATGATTTTGCCACAGTCATCTTAGTGGTGATGATGAAGATACTAGGGAGAAGGAGAGGGAAATTAGCATGGTGGGGATGGAGTTATAATGATGATGATTATAATGAAGGAATTGCATGATTGCATGATGATGGTGATGAGGATGGTGGTGATGATGATGGAAAAAGGAAAGAGAGAAGGAAGAACAGTTATGAATATATATAATATATATATACATAAGATTTGAAACATAACTATGTTGGCAGTTGGATTCAAATATGGAAAAAGATGTCTTGTTTTTAAAAGGCAAATTATGATATTGTTGATGTGACTGCTATGACAAAGCTAACTCCCACCAGTCTCAGAAGGCTGCCTGCCCACCAGCTACTTTCAAAAAGCTTAGAGCTTTCTGTTTCCCTGCCGGAAGCCTATTGCTGTCCTCTGACAGTCATCCCAGTGGGTTGCTAATTACAGTGCTGAGAAATCATTATGCCTAGTAGGTAGAGAAGTGATTTGGTGTGCAGGGAGCCACTTATGGGACTATGATGAGTGCTTTGTGCTTTCCTGGGTCCCAGCATGACTGCCACCTGTGACCATCCTATTGCTCAAGAGTTGGATCACCAGCCTGAATTGTGGAAGACTGAAAAGATCCATGGCTGCATTTCCAAATGTTGGCAGGGCAAGAGAAATCAAACAAGCAGCTAGGAAATTTGTGCCGAGACCACTAAATAGTGCTCCTCAGAGTGGGAAGACAAGAGGAAGACAAGGGACTTAGAATCAAGAGAGATTTGGATTCAAATTATCTTCTGACACTAAGCTGAGACTCTGGGAAAAACCTTTCATTCCTCTCAGCTTCATCTTCCTCACTCATTAAAATGGAATATTAATACCAGCATTACTTATTTTCAACATTCTTGTGAGGAAAGGACTTCAGAGTTAAGGCAACAAAATTTCATTAAAAATTTACAATGTGCCAAGGAACCAGGGACACAAAACCAAAGCAAAAAGAAAGATAATCCCTATCTCAAGGAGCTTATCTTCTAATGGAGAAAACAGCATATAAAAGAGAGCTGAGAAGGGAGCATGAAAGATAACCCACAGAGACATAATGTAGAAGTCCAGATAATGAATCTGGTTGACCTGAGCCACTCCTCAAAATGGAGATTCTTAGAGGAATTCACCAACAAATCATTCACCAATGAATTCACCCCATGATTTCCTCACTAAGACTTCCTTTTTTCAATGCAGAGTTTAACCTATCCAGGACTCAGCATCTAAATCTAGGGAGGTATATGGTATTGAAATGGCCTACTAAGAGTTCCACAGTTATTAAGTAGGTAAGGGTTAGTAAGTCCCACAATTAATAAGTATTAATAAATAACTCGTCTTCCTGACTCCAGCCCTAGTACTTTTTCCATTATACTTCCCTAGCTCTAGAACCTATGTAAATGTAAGTTATTATTGTCATCATCCATGGATCCTGTCCTTGTAAAGTTCACAGTCCAGTTGGGGAGGAAATACAAGACAATGTAATTAAGTGCTAATTGCCAGACACACTCTTAAGCACCAATGACCAAAAATCAAAAGAGCATAGGGCAACAACTAATCAATAAGCATTCTTCACACACCCATACTGTGCCAGAAGTTATGCTAGCTGCTAAGATATGCCCTCAAGTGTACTGCCAGCTGATTTCTGAAGTGTGCTAACCTTGTGACCCACGAATAGGCATTTAAGCAGGGTTGGGCACCAGAGCCCATCAAGCCAATTCCGCAAGCTCCAGGCCATTGCTGCTCTGCCTCCCTCCTCCCATTGATGACTAGAAAGGCAGGGGATAGATACTCCAATTCACTGGGTAAATTACTTTTTGTCCTCTAAAGGATTCCCATATTAGACACAAAATCCTCTTTGAGGATTGAATCCTTGGGATTCAATGTCAAAGAGCCAAAGAAAAAGATCTAGAATAGGATTCCCAAAAAACCTGGAGTCTAGTCCTGGATGTGTTGCTAACTTATTGTGGTCCTTTTAATTATAATAACTAACCTTTATATAATGCTTTAAGCCAGTGAAGTCAAATTCAAATAGAGACAGGGCCACTAAAATTGTACCTAAGTGTCCCCGCAGGCTGGCTATTGAATTAGATAACTGTACATTAACATTACCTAAGATTTTATTTTAATTTATCTTGTTAAATATTTCCTTGTTATATTTTAATCTGATTTGGATCATAATCTCTACGGAGTATTGTAAGGCCCATATTTCATCCCCTGGACTTCCTGTTTAACATCTCTATTTCAGGGTTTGTAAAATACATATTTATTTTATCTTCACAACTGTGGGAGACAGGTGCTATTATTATCCTCATTTTTTAGATGAAGACAGACATAGGTTAAGTGATTTGCCCAGGATCATATCCCTACTGTGAGGATTATCTGAGAGAAGATTTTTAAAAAATTTTAAAATGTTTTTACTAATAGTTTTTTTTCTTATTTTCAAACTATATGCAAAGATATTTTTCAAGATACATCCTTGGAACACTTTGTGTTCCAAATTTTTTCTCTCTCTCTTCCCTCTCACCCTTTCCCGAAAACAGCAAGAAATCCAATTAAATATGTGCAAATTTTCTATGCATATTTCCAGTTATCATGCTGCACAAGAAAAACCAGATCAAAAAGGGAAAAAAATGAGAAAGAAAACAAAAAATAAGCAAACAAAAAAAGATGAAAATGCTATGTTGTGTTCCGCATTTAGTCCCCACAGTACTCTTTCTGGATATAGATGGCTCTTTCCATCACAACTCTATTGGAATCGGCCGGAGTCACTTCATTGTTGAAAAGAGCCAAGTCCATCAGAATTCATCACCAGACAAGATTTGAACTCAGATTTTCCTGATTGCAAGTCCAGGATTCTCTCTGTTGCTATCTGTACCTCAGTATCTGCATCAGAAAAAAATTAGATTGTCAAAATAAATGGCCCCCAAAGCACTAACACTTATAGACTAAACTAAGTTTCAGAATTTAATGTGTGAGCCTTCCTAGGAGTATTTGCATTGAAAAAGGAACATCTGGAAAAGGCAAGCTTGCCCCAAAGGAATGAATTATTATTGACTCTGAATTTGGGTAGGAGCTCAGTCCTTCACATATACTACATGGACTATTGCATATTTTGGCCCTGTACACAAATTCAGATCACTTGCTGGACCTAGCAGTAATAATAACTTACATTTAAATAGTGCTTTCACATTTATAAAACACTACATATCTATATTTATGCCCATCAAAAGTAATATATGTGTGTATACAAATGCATCTCCCTAGCATTTAGCACAATCCCTGGCACACAGCAGGGGCTTAATAAATGTTTATTGAATGACTGACACATGGAAACTCAGGAGCAGAGAAATTAGGTTACTTGTTCCTAGTCTCAAAGTCAGGAAGCTTCAGAAATAGGAGTAGAATCCGGTTCTTCCTGAATCCAGCACTCCAACCTCTACCTCAAACTTTTCTCTTACTCAAAAGTCCTTGAAGAACTTGGGCAACAGCCTGAAGTCAGTTTTATCCCCGGGGGATAAAGGATATAAATTCAGAGAGGGGAATCAGAAAACCTAGATTTTAGTCCTGGCTTTGCAGCCCACTACCTTACATGGTGCTTTTAGCCTTTTTCTGGCCCTTGATTTCCTGATCTGTATAATGGGAACAGTGGCAATGGAAGGGAGCAGAAGAGAAGAAGGCAGGGTTTGGATTGGATTACTTATAAGAGCTTTTAAAATTCTGACATTTTAAATTTCGCGCATTCTGCGTTCTTGGAGCAGTCTCCGGGAGACAGAAATCAAAGATGCTGCTAAGTTCTGCTCTTCCCGCCCCCAGCTTGCCCTCAGCTCCTTCCCATAGTCCATAGAACTCCGCTGTCCAGGCAGCTTTTCCCCAGGATGTCGTCATCCACTCGGTCAGCCCCAGTAGTAAGTTACAGCCCAGTCCCTGACCAGCCTGGCTCCCACTTCCCCCACCCCCTCACCTCCCACCTCAACTGTAAGGCTGAGTAACAGGCTCGGGACCGAGAGAGCTTCCTCCTTCTTGGGTAACAGGGGAGTCGTGGGTTGGAGCCCAGGGCCGGGCAGGAGCCGGAGCCGAAGCGGGAGCCAGCGTGGGTGAGAGTGGCTCCATGTGCCCAGAGTTTGTGCCGGGGGTGGCAGGAAAGGGGCCGTTACCTCCTCCCTCTCTCCACTTCCTAAAAGTTACATCTGCAGATGAATTCTGGTTCCTCGACTCTCTCTCGAGCGTAGGCTGGAAGCTTTATTCATTGAAAAACTGGCCGCGACTTCTTTCTGCAAAAACAGAACAGGAAGAAAGTGCCCCCTTCTTGCTCTGCTTCCCCTTCTCGCCCTTGGACTCGGGGAGCAGGGCCAGGAGACAGCTCCAGTTAGAGTACCCCTTCTCTCAAGGTTGGGCTCCTGGCATTTCTCAGGGATTCATTGGGCCAGAGCCAGTCAAAGGCTTTGCTAGAAGACTGTCCACACCCAAGAATTCATTCAGAGCAGATCTGCGGGCAAAAGACCAGTGAAAACCTTCCAGTTTGTCTTATCTAGACTCATACAGACATCTGGGAACAGGTGCCTAGGGCAGAGGACCAGCCTTGGCTAGGAAACGTTCTCTTCCCCCTCACCCATTCCTAAAACTCCTTCCCCTCTCCCCTTTCCATCATTGAAGTCACTTTCAGGGCTTATTTTTCTGCTGTTCAGACTATTTGGGCTCCCCATCCATCCATTCATTAAGGATTTATCAGGGGCTATTCAGTGCAAACCCTAGGATACTGAGATGGGTTAAGAAACAGGCCCTGCCTTCCTGAGGATTATAGTCTAGCAGGAGATTAGGAAACATAGGAGAAGAAACTATTAGAAAGATGGATGTTGTTCTTTGTTCTGGAAGAGAAACAAAATGACATCACTATATTAGAGTCAAGTTAGTCAGCTATTTGTGTCTGGCCTGTGGCAGAGCATTCCAGACTCATATTGGTCTGATCAGCCACAGTGGAACACACTAAATAGAAAGATACCATTCACACTGTTGACCAAATGCATCAAATTTGACAGTTAACCTTTCAAGATATATTAAGAGTATATTTGTATAAAAAACAAATTCAAAAGGATTTTGAAAAAGTTGGAAGAGATGAACAAATGAAAAACAACTCTGGTTCCTAGTTAAATTAAGCATCTGTAATAAAAATATCAACAACTCCAAAATTGATATATAGTCTTGGTGCAATACAAATCTAGATAATGAGAGTTTACTTTATAGAAGTAAAGTCATAACAAAATCCATTTGGAAAAGCAGAGGAGCAAACATGAAAAGATGTAATGTTCTGGCTAGCTTTCTGGAGGTCCTCTGGAATGGGTCTTGGTTCAGTGGAGGCATGCAGAAACCAGGAGAACTACCAGGATTGTGGTCAAGTCTTCTCTCTCTCTGGCTGAGTTTGTCCTCAGTTTATATACTCTATTACAATTATATCATTACAGTATACTGAGTATAAACCAATCATTATATCACTCGGGAACCATTATTTGTTGTAAGATTAAATCAATATACTGAACTAGAGAACTATTAATCATCAAGTTAAACTAGATAATCATTGTATTTTCAGTTCTGCTGAGTTAACACCTTTTTCCAGAGTTCTGGAAACATAAAGAACTATGAAAAAAGTAAATAATGAAGAAGTTGCCCAGCCAGATTTTGAAATGTATTATACAGGAATAATTATGAAAAATATCTAATAGTGGAAAAATTGTGAAATAGAGCAAAGAACCAAAATAGAAAACTTGGAAGTAAAACCAAATATTTATAAGAGATTGGTATTCCATTGATTTTTTTTTTTCCTTGCTGAGGCAATTGCGGTTAAGTGACTTGCCCAGGGTCACACAGATAGGAAGTGCTAAGTGTCTGAGACCAGATGTGAACTCAGGTCTTCCTGATTTCAGGGCTGTTACTCTATCATTATGCCACCTAGCTGCCCTGTTCCATTGATTTTTAAGAGCACATGAAATAGAATCAGTGGGAAAATGAGGTGGTGAAAGATGAATTTAGATCCATACTTCACACTGTATACTATAATAAATCAACGAATTAAGGACTCAGTATTTTAAAATCTTTTAAAATCTGGAAGAAAAAGATGTTTGTCTCAGTAGAAGAGAAGAAGAACATTTTTGTCAATCATGGAAATGGAGGAATTTAAGACAAAACTGAGAAAAAGTATCTAAGAGAAGCATTTATCAGGACAAAAAGCACGATCTTTAAAATAAAGAAAAAGAAAGAGAGAAATACTACTATTAATATATATGTCTACATCTTGTGACTATCAACATAGATAGCAGATAAAGGTCTTCCATCTAGAGTTAATAAGGAATTGTTATAAATATCTATAAGAGCAATGCTTAATCCCCAGTAGAGAAATAATCAAAGGAAAGGATCAAATTATTTTTCAGAGAAGATATGCAAATGTTAATAACCACATGAAAATTAATTCAAATTTCTTAGTAATCACAAAAATTCTCATTAAGGCAAATTTAAGATATTACTTTTTGTTATTGTTTTTACATGTAAGACAACCCTAGTGAGCAAACCCAGTAGATTGGCCACTATTCTACAACTTAGGCTTTTAGAGAGTTGCATGAGTCACTGAGAGATAAGTGAGTCATAGATATATAATTGAAAAAGACCTTGGAATTAATCTAGTTCAGTTATCTTGATTTAAAGTAGAAAGACTGAAGGTCAGAGAGGTTAAAACTTCCTGAAAGTCATTCAGGGAGCAAGTGACAAAGCCTAGGCCATTTATATCCAAACTGAACATTCTGTCTACTACAACAGACTACTTTAGGATAACTTACCCCAAATTCACAGTTCACAGTTTGCAATTCACAATGCAAATATGTTTTAAAGGTGGGACCAGGTCTTTGACACTGAAGCTAACATTATACCATTAGAACATTAAGCCTTTCACGATGTTATTTTACATTCTCTAATTTTACAAAAATCCACCAAATTCACTTTTGGCACGATTGTAGAGAAGTAGATACTCTGTTAAATTATTGATAAGATTGTAGACTTTTTGGAGAGCAAACTGACAATGAGTCACAGAATGTTCTCTTCATTGATTCTGTTGGTATCAAAGGAGATCAGCTGTCATTTTGAAAAACAATTTCGAATCTTTATTAAATGATTTATTTCCTTTTCTCCAACAATACCATGATTTTTTTCTTTTTTTTTTTTATTATAGCTTTTTATTGACAAAATATATGCATGGGTAATTTTTCAGCCTTGACCTTTACAAAACCTTCTGTTCCAACTTTTCCCCTCTTTCCCCTCACCCCTTTCCCTAGATGGCATGTAGACCAATACATGTTGTATATGTTAAATACAATATATGTATACATATCCATACAGTTATTGCTGAACAAGAAAAATCGGATTTAGAAATAAGGTAAAAATAACCTGAGAAGAAAATAAAAAAATGCAAGCGGACAAAAACAGAGGGAGTGGAAATACTATGTTGTGGTTCGCTCTCATTTGCCATAGATCTTTTGCGGGATGTAGCTGGTTCTCTTCATTATTGAACACATGGAAACTCAGGAGCAGAGAAATTAGGTTACTTGTTCCTAGTCTCAAAGTCAGGAAGCTTCAGAAATAGGAGTAGAATCCGGTTCTTCCTGAATCCAGCACTCCAACCTCTACCTCAAACTTTTCTCTTACTCAAAAGTCCTTGAAGAACTTGGGCAACAGCCTGAAGTCAGTTTTATCCCCGGGGGATAAAGGATATAAATTCAGAGAGGGGAATCAGAAAACCTAGATATTAGTCCTGGCTTTGCAGCCCACTACCTCACATGGTGCTTTTAGCCTTTTTCTGGCCCTTGATTTCCTGATCTGTATAATGGGAACAGTGGCAATGGAAGGGAGCAGAAGAGAAGAAGGGAGGGTTTGGATTGGATTACTTATAAGAGCTTTTAAAATTCTGACATTTTAAATTTCGCGCATTCTGCGTTCTTGGAGCAGTCTCCGGGAGACAGAAATCAAAGATGCTGCTAAGTTCTGCTCTTCCCGCCCCTAGCTTGCCCTCAGCTCCTTCCCATAGTCCATAGAACTCTGCTGTCCAGGCAGCTTTTCCCCAGGATGTCGTCATCCACTCGGTCAGCCCCAGTAGTAAGTTACAGCCCATCCCCTGACCAGCCTGGCTCCCACTTCCCCCACCCCCTCACCTCCCACCTCAACTGTAAGGCTGAGTAACAGGCTCGGGACCGAGAGAGCTTCCTCCTTCTTGGGTAACAGGGGAGTCGTGGGTTGGAGCCCAGGGCCGGGCAGGAGCCGGAGCCGAAGCGGGAGCCAGCGTGGGTGAGAGTGGCTCCATGTGCCCAGAGTTTGTGCCGGGGGTGGCAGGAAAGGGGCCGTTACCTCCTCCCTCTCTCCACTTCCTAAAAGTTACATCTGCAGATGAATTCTGGTTCCTCGACTCTCTCTCGAGCGTAGGCTGGAAGCTTTATTCATTGAAAAACTGGCCGCGACTTCTTTCTGCAAAAACAGAACAGGAAGAAAGTGCCCCCTTCTTGCTCTGCTTCCCCTTCTCGCCCTTGGGCTCGGGGAGCAGGGCCAGGAGACAGCTCCAGTTAGAGTACCCCTTCTCTCAAGGTTGGGCTCCTGGCATTTCTCAGGGATTCATTGGGCCAGAGCCAGTCAAAGGCTTTGCTAGAAGACTGTCCACACCCAAGAATTCATTCAGAGCAGATCTGCGGGCAAAAGACCAGTGAAAACCTTCCAGTTTGTCTTATCTAGACTCATACAGACATCTGGGAACAGGTGCCTAGGGCAGAGGACCGGCCTTGGCTAGGAAACGTTCTCTTCCCTCCTCGGCTAGGAAACGTTCTCTTCCCCCTCACCCATTCCTAAAACTCCTTCCCCTCTCCCCTTTCCATCACTGAAGTCACTTTCAGGGCTTATTTTTCTGCTGTTCAGACTATTTGGGCTCCCCATCCATCCATTCATTAAGGATTTATCAGGGGCTATTCAGTGCAAATCCTAGGATACTGAGATGGGTTAAGAAACAGGCCCTGCCTTCCTGAGGATTATAGTCTAGCAGGAGATTAGGAAACATAGGAGAAGAAACTATTAGAAAGATGGATGTTGTTCTTTGTTCTGGAAGAGAAACAAAATGACATCACTATATTAGAGTCAAGTTAGTCAGCTATTTGTGTCTGGCCTGTGGCAGAGCATTCCAGACTCATATTGGTCTGATCAGCCACAGTGGAACACACTAAATAGAAAGATACCATTCACACTGTTGACCAAATGCATCAAATTTGACAGTTAACCTTTCAAGATATATTAAGAGTATATTTGTATAAAAAACAAATTCAAAAGGATTTTGAAAAAGTTGGAAGAGATGAACAAATGAAAAACAACTCTGGTTCCTAGTTAAATTAAGCATCTGTAATAAAAATATCAACAACTCCAAAATTGATATATAGTCTTGGTGCAATACAAATCTAGATAATGAGAGTTTACTTTATAGAAGTAAAGTCATAACAAAATCCATTTGGAAAAGCAGAGGAGCAAACATGAAAAGATGTAATGTTCTGGCTAGCTTTCTGGAGGTCCTCTGGAATGGGTCTTGGTTCAGTGGAGGCATGCAGAAACCAGGAGAACTACCAGGATCGTGGTCAAGTCTTCTCTCTCTCTGGCTGAGTTTGTCCTCAGTTTATATACTCTATTACAATTATATCATTACAGTATACTGAGTATAAACCAATCATTATATCACTCGGGAACCATTATTTGTTGTAAGATTAAATCAATATACTGAACTAGAGAACTATTAATCATCAAGTTAAACTAGATAATCATTGTATTTTCAGTTCTGCTGAGTTAACACCTTTTTCCAGAGTTCTGGAAACATAAAGAACTATGAAAAAAGTAAATAATGAAGAAGTTGCCCAGCCAGATTTTGAAATGTATTATACAGGAATAATTATGAAAAATATCTAATAGTGGAAAAATTGTGAAATAGAGCAAAGAACCAAAATAGAAAACTTGGAAGTAAAACCAAATATTTATAAGAGATTGGTATTCCATTGATTTTTTTTTTTCCTTGCTGAGGCAATTGCGGTTAAGTGACTTGCCCAGGGTCACACAGATAGGAAGTGCTAAGTGTCTGAGACCAGATGTGAACTCAGGTCTTCCTGATTTCAGGGCTGTTACTCTATCATTATGCCACCTAGCTGCCCTGTTCCATTGATTTTTAAGAGCACATGAAATAGAATCAGTGGGAAAATGAGGTGGTGAAAGATGAATTTAGATCCATACTTCACACTGTATACTATAATAAATCAACGAATTAAGGACTCAGTATTTTAAAATCTTTTTAAATCTGGAAGAAAAAGATGTTTGTCTCAGTAGAAGAGAAGAAGAACATTTTTGTCAATCATGGAAATGGAGGAATTTAAGACAAAACTGAGAAAAAGTATCTAAGAGAAGCATTTATCAGGACAAAAAGCACGATCTTTAAAATAAAGAAAAAGAAAGAGAGAAATACTACTATTAATATATATGTCTACATCTTGTGACTATCAACATAGATAGCAGATAAAGGTCTTCCATCTAGAGTTAATAAGGAATTGTTATAAATATCTATAAGAGCAATGCTTAATCCCCAGTAGAGAAATAATCAAAGGAAAGGATCAAATTATTTTTCAGAGAAGATATGCAAATGTTAATAACCACATGAAAATTAATTCAAATTTCTTAGTAATCACAAAAATTCTCATTAAGGCAAATTTAAGATATTACTTTTTGTTATTGTTTTTACATGTAAGACAACCCTAGTGAGCAAACCCAGTAGATTGGCCACTATTCTACAACTTAGGCTTTTAGAGAGTTGCATGAGTCACTGAGAGATAAGTGAGTCATAGATATATAATTGAAAAAGACCTTGGAATTAATCTAGTTCAGTTATCTTGATTTAAAGTAGAAAGACTGAAGGTCAGAGAGGTTAAAACTTCCTGAAAGTCATTCAGGGAGCAAGTGACAAAGCCTAGGCCATTTATATCCAAACTGAACATTCTGTCTACTACAACAGACTACTTTAGGATAACTTACCCCAAATTCACAGTTCACAGTTTGCAATTCACAGTGCAAATATGTTTTAAAGGTGGGACCAGGTCTTTGACACTGAAGCTAACATTATACCATTAGAACATTAAGCCTTTCACAATGTTATTTTACATTCTCTAATTTTACAAAAATCCACCAAATTCACTTTTGGCACGATTGTAGAGAAGTAGATACTCTGTTAAATTATTGATAAGATTGTAGACTTTTTGGAGAGCAAACTGACAATGAGTCACAGAATGTTCTCTTCATTGATTCTGTTGGTATCAAAGGAGATCAGCTGTCATTTTGAAAAACAATTTCGAATCTTTATTAAATGATTTATTTCCTTTTCTCCAACAATACCATGATTTTTTTTCTTTTTTTTTATTATAGCTTTTTATTGACAAAATATATGCATGGGTAATTTTTCAGCCTTGACCTTTACAAAACCTTCTGTTCCAACTTTTCCCCTCTTTCCCCTCACCCCCTTCCCTAGATGGCATGTAGACCAATACATGTTAAATATGTTAAAGTATATGTTAAATACAATATATGTATACATATCCATACAGTTATTTTGCTGAACAAGAAAAATCGGATTTAGAAATAAGGTAAAAATAACCTGAGAAGAAAATAAAAAAATGCAAGCGGACAAAAACAGAGGGAGTGGAAATACTATGTTGTGGTTCGCTCTCATTTGCCATAGATCTTTTGCGGGATGTAGCTGGTTCTCTTCATTATTGAACAAATGGAACTGATTTGGTTCATCTTATTGTTAAAGAGGGCCACGTCCATCAGAATTGATCATCATATAGTATTGTTATTGAAGTATATAATGATCTCCTGGTTCTGCTTATTTCACTCAGCATCAGTTCATATAAATCTCTTCAGGCCTTTCTGAAATCATCGTGCTGGTCATTTCTTACAAAACAATAATATTCCATAACATTCATATATCACAATTTATTCAGCCATTCTCCAACTGATGGGTTTCCATTCAATTTCTAATTTCTAGCCACTACAAAAAGGACTGCCACAAACATTTTTGTGCAAAACCTTTTTAATTTAATGTAATCAAAATTTTCCATTCTGCATTTCATAATGTTCTCTATTTCTTCCTTGGTCATAAATCCCTCCCTTCTCCACAGATCTGAGAGACAGACTATCTCTTGTTTTCTTGATTTATTTATAGTACTACCATTTTTGTGTAAATCATGAACCCATTTCAACCTTATCTTTGTATAGGGTGTTAAGTGTTGGTCAATGTCTAGTTCTTGCTATCCTATCTTCCAGTTTTGCAAGCAATTTTTATCAAATAGTGAGAAAAACTGCAGTCTTTGGATTAGGGGACCTAAATATAAATGGTCACATCATTCTAAAACAGAGAATAGAAAGGCAAACCTTTTATAATTCTGGTTTGTGAAGAAAAATCCATACGTGGGGAAGGAATAAAGGTGGTTATAAAAGATAAAACTAGCAATTTCAAGTATGCAAAATTAAAAGCTTTTTCACAAATAAAAATCAAGGCAGCTAGAATAAATAAGAAAAGTAATAAACTGGGAAATATTTTTAGTTGATTGTTTTGATATAAAAATTATGGTACTGCATACCCTTTGATCCAGCAATGTTACTACTGGGCTTATAACCCAAAGAGATATTAAAGAAGGGAAAGGGAACCTGTATATGCAAAAATGTTTGTGGCAGCCCTTTTTGTAGTGACTAGAAACTAGAAATTGAATGGATACCCATCAGTTGGAGAATGGCTGAATAAATTGTGGTATATGAATGTTATGGAATATTATTGTTTTATAAGAAATGATTAGCAGGATGATTTTAGAGAGGCCTGGAGAGACTTACATGAACTGATGCTAAGTGAAATGAGCAAGACCAGGAGATCATTGTACATAGCAACATCAATATTATAGGATGATCAATTTTGATGAACTTGACTTTTTCCAACAATGAGATGATTGATGCCAGTTCCAATGATCTTGTGATGAAGAGAGCCATCTGCACCCAGAGAGAGAACTGTGGGAACTGAGTGTGGATCACAACATAACATTCTCACTGTTTTTGTTGTTGTTCACTTGCACTTTGTTTTCTTACTCATTTTCTTTCCTTTTTGATCTGATTTTTCTTATGCAGCAAGAGAATTGTATAAATATGTTTACACATATTGGATTTAACATATATTTTTAACATGTATAACATATATTGGATTGTTTGCCATCTTGGGGAGGGGAGGAGGGGAAGGAGGAGAAAATCTGAATCACAAGGCTATGCAAAGGTCAATGTTGAAAAATTATCCATACATATGTTTTTAAAATTAAAAGCTTTAAAAATAAAAAAATGGAAAAAAAGTAAAAAGTTTTTGCACAAACAAAATTAATGCAGCCAAGATTAGAAGATTAGAAGGGAAGCAGAAAAAACAATTTTTTACAGTCAGTGTTGCTGATAATGGCTTCATTTCTAATATAGAAAATGAGCTCAAATTTTAAAGAATATAAGCCATTCCCAGTTGATAAATGGCTAGAGGACATGAATGTACAATTTTCAGATGAAGAAATTAAAGCTATTTCTAGTCATATGAAAAAATGCTCTAAATCACTAGAGAATTGACTAGAGAAATTCAAATTAAGACTAATCTGAGGTACCATCTTCACACCTCTTAGATTGGCTAAAATGATAGGAAAAGATGATGAATGTTGGAGGGGATATTGGAAAACTGGAACATTAATGCATTGTTGCTGAAGTTGTGAAATGATCCAACCATTCTAGAGAGCAATTTGGAATCATACCCAAAGGGCTATCAAACTATGCATATCCTTTGATCCAGCAGTGTCTTTACTGGGCCAGTTTCCCAAAGAGATCATAAAAAAGAAAAAAGGACCCACATGTCCAAAAATGTTTGTAGCAGCCCTTTTTGTAGTAGCTAGGAATTGGAAATTGAGTAGATGTCTTTCAATTTGAGAATGACTGAATTAGTTATGGCATATGAGTGTAATGAAACATTATCGTTCTCTAAGAAATGATGAGCAGGTTGATTTCAGAAAAGCCTGGAAAGACTTGCATGAATTGATACTAAGTGAACTGAATAAAACCAAGAGAACATTGTACATAGCAACAAGGTTATGTACTAATCAACTATGCTGGATTTGTCTCTTTTCAACAAAAAGGTGATTTAAGACAGTTCCAATAAACTTGTGCCATCCATATCCAGAGAGAGAGAACTATGAAGACTGAATGTGAATCAAAGCATAGTATTTTCTCTGTTTTTTGTTGTTGTTGTTATCTGCTTATTTTTTTCCTTTCTTGTACCTTTTCCCTTTTGATCTGATTTTTTTGAGCAGCATGACAAATAAGGAAATATGTTTAAAAGAACTACATATGCTTAATCTATATTGGATTGCTTGCTGTCTTGGGGAAGAGGAGTGGGAGGAGAGAGAGAAAGAAATCTGAAATATGAGGTTTTGCAAAGGTGAATATTGAAAACTATCTTTGCATATCAGAAAATAAGATACTATTATTTACAAATAAAGAACTTAATAAATGTTTACTGATTAAAAAAAGAAAAAGACAAGTGCCTATTGTCCAGGTTATGATTTGCTGTTGGATGGGCAGTTCATTGAGTAATCCATATAGAAATTTTAAAAATATTTTATTTTCCCCCAGTTACATGTAAAAACAATTTTTACCATTTAAAAAAAATTAGTTTCAAATTCTCTCCCTTTTTCACTTCACTCTCTGTTCCCTGACACAATAAGCAGTCTCATAATAGTTTTAAGTATAGATATATTTGACAGAAACTACAAATATATAATGAACTGGATTAGGAATTAAATCATAGGAAAGGATCAGTTGAATGAGTAGCAACTTTGACATGGACATGCCCAGGCAGTGACCTTGAAAGCATTTCAAGGTCTGCAGAGATTGCAGGTACACCTGGTTTCTTCTCTTTACCTGGCACTCAAGAGGCAATAGAGGAGAGAAAACGAGTAGGAGCAGAGTAACCTAACCTGATAGAGAAACAGCCTAGACTAGCCCAACAGCAAGTTGACCCGTCCAGCAGAAATGCCGCTCCTTCAAAGACCTGCTTAGATGAGCAGTAGAAGACTCATCCCTCACTTTCTACACCTCACAGTGAATTTCATGAGATTTCCACAGAAGGAAAAAGGAACTTTCAGGAGCAAGAGGTCAGGAGTACCCTTTTGCTCTGTGTTCTCTACTCTACTGCCTCAAACTCACTCTAGGGATCTTGGGTGTGCAAAGAAATTGTGCACCCAAATCTAGGCATAAATTTTTTAAATAATAGCTTTTTTATTTTCAAAATATATGAAAAGATAGTCTTCAACATTCATCCTTGCAAAAGCTTGTGATTCGAATTTTTCTCCTCCCCTCCCCTCACCCTTTCCCTTAGATGGCAATATACATTAAACATGTACAATTCGTCTATACATATTTCCACATTTATCATGCTGCACAAAAAAAAAATTCAGATCAAAAAGGGAAAAAATGGAAAAAAATGAGAAAAAGGTCTATCAGAATTGGCCTGAATCACCTCATTGTTGAAATATCAATATCGGAATTGATCATTGTATATTCTTGTTGTTGCTGTGTACAATGGTCTCTTGATTCTACTCAATTCATTTAGCATCAGCTCATATAAGTTTCTCCAGACCTTTCTGAAATCATCCTGCTGATTGTTTCTTACAGAACAATAATATTTCATAACATTCATGTACCATAACTTATTCAGGTGTTCCCCAACTGATAAACATTCATTCAGTGTCCAGTTCCTTAGGCATAATGTTTTGACCGATTGACCAATTTGATCAATTATAGGACATATTCTTTTTAAAAGTCAGTGGAATCCACTAGTTGATTGTTAATAAGAAGCATACAAACAGGGATTCAGAAGTTAAAACTTTAAAAAGTGATTATTTCAAAATCAAAGGGATGTCCATCAGAATATGATTGTAATGAAATATTACTGTGCTATAAGAAATAATAAACAGGATGATTGAGAAAAACCGGGAAAACTTACATGAACTGATAAGTGAACAGAACCAGAAGATTGTTGTATATAGTAACAGTAACATGTTCAATGAAGAATTGTGGATGACTCAGCTATTCTCAGCAATTCAATAATTCAAGACAATCCCAAAGATTAAGGGTGGAGCATGCTTCCAGAGAAGGAACTGATATTGTTTGGATACATTTTAAAGCCTGCTATTTTTCATGTTTTTTTCTTTTTTCTTTTTCCTTGTATTTGAGTTTTCTTGTACAAAATAACTAAGATGGAAATGCTTTACATAATTGCACAGGTATTACCTATATCTGCTTGCTTACCATCTCAGAAGTAGGAGTTAAAGAGAAGGAAAGATAGAATTTGGAAATCAAAATTTTAAATAAAAATGTAAAAAAAAAATCAATGGCTAATAGGCAAAAAAGAGAGATCAGTGGATTAACTAGATATATCAAGCATCATATCAAATGTATATAGAGGATTACTATTTAATAAATTTATGGCAATAAAAATGGCCCCTGCCAAATGGCCCATTACAAGTATCCTTAGAACCACGATGTACCAGCTATTCAATGGAACCATGTGTATCAGATGCACAGGTTAGGAGGGAGAGTAAGCTCAGAGTTGTTACACATATAAGCCAAAATAAATAAATAAATAAACACAACAACAACAACCTTGAAGATAATTGTAACATACCAAACACCTATTTTAAATATTTAAAAAGTTGAGTAATTCTGTGAATCTGATAAAATCCTTCAAGTCAAATCAATATACATGTTACTATGCCCTGATTTCAGTGGAAAGATGGGAATAGGAAAGAATACAAAATCACAAAATTTCAGAATATATCTCAGAAGCTATCTACTCCAATTTGTGCCCCAACAGGAATTTACTCTTCAAAATACTCAGCAACTGGTTCTATAGCCTCTGCTTGGAAACCCTCAATGATAAGGAATTAAATACTTCTACAGGTAGCCCACTCTGTACTTGGATAAAACTAATTGTTAGTAA
The DNA here is from genome assembly GCF_016432865.1 of Antechinus flavipes. NCBI lineage: Eukaryota > Metazoa > Chordata > Mammalia > Dasyuromorphia > Dasyuridae > Antechinus > Antechinus flavipes. The sequence goes on along the minus strand of NC_067398.1, from coordinate 79,278,773 downwards.
ATCCCGACCTTGGGCCAAAATCCATCTCTCTGAACTTTGATTCTTTGCTTTTAGTTCTGACAATTAGGATGAGGTAGAATGAGGCTCATCTCTCTCCCAAAAGAGGGATGAAGATAGCCCTTCAAATATTTGAAAACACTTCTTATGTCCTTTCAAAGTGTTCTCTCTAGTCTGACTTGTTCAACCAAACTTTATATGGAGTGATCTCTACTCTTCCTGCTCCTTCATTATCTTTGTCACCCTCCCTAGACATATTCTAACTTGTCAATGTCCTTTCCAATGAGATATCATTTTGTGATAGTAAGTCAGAGAAACTCCATTCCTACCCCCCATTTTCTGGACAAGAGCATCTATCTTCTATGGAATGCATATGTACTCTGGCCACTTTCTATGGAACTTGTTCTTTCCTGAGATGATACAATAATTCCCTAGCAATGGTTTTTAGACAAGGGAAGAGAGATGGCACTTTCTCTCCCTTGAATTTCTGGCACGATGAAAGAGGGTTTCTTTTATTACTAAAAGACACCATGCTATACCCACTCAAAGCAGGGAACATTGACTTGTCTTCAAACAATTGTTCAGACTTTTCAGTTATGTTGGACTCTTTGAGACCCTATTTGGGTTTTTTTTTTGTCAGAGATACTAGAATGGTGTGTCATTTCCTTCTCCAGCTCATTTTATAGATGAGTAAACTGAGGCAGAACTAAGTGATTAATCTAGGGTCACAGAGCTAGTTCTTGACCAGATTTGAACTCATGAAAATGAGTCTTTGTGACTCCAGAGGTGGCACTTTGTCGATTGTGTCACTTAGATGCCTTCTGTAACAATAGTAGATCTGTAATAATAATTCAGTCAAAATTGGAATCTTTGATTTGGAGATTTATCTTATGTTAGATACAATTGTTGGTTTGTTGTGTTTTTGTGTTTTGTGGTTGGGCTTTTTTTTTTTTTTTTTTTTAGCAAATGTTGATCTTATGATAAATAAAAATTAATATAGGCAAATCTCTATTACAAATATAGAAGATTGGTAAGGGCCTGGTAAATAATAAGCACTTAAATGCTTTTTGTTTGATTGATTGGTCCTCACAGGAGTTCCTGCTCCTTCTATTCTTATCCCCTTCCCCACGATTTTCATAGAAACATAAAATGTCAAAGACTGTCCTACAGATGGCAGCACTGAGAAGGGGAAGAATGTTCCCCCCCTCCCCTTGAGAACCTCATTTTTCTCTCTTGATTGTGTGGGCTTGTAGGAAAGAAGACAACAGCTATGTTTGTCTTAGAGATAGTGATAGATACTCCTTATCCCTGACAGTTGGATTGTACTTTTATAGAGCACTTCTTATCTTGAAATAAGGTTAGAATGCTTAGAAAGCTGCAAGGTCACTGACTGTTCCCTCTTCCCTCCACCCACTCATCCCCATTCCAATAATTGTCATTTATACTTTGGTGACACCTGTCCCTTCCAGACTCTCTTCTCTATTCCTATGGCAACCCTATTAGTTCAGACTCTCATTCTTTCCCCCTTGGACTTTGCAATAACCTTCTAACTGGTCTTCGTGCTTCCAGGCTAGCCCTTTAAAAATCCATCTTTCACCCTGAAACATTAGTAATCTTTGTGGTCATATTATTTCTCTATTGGGAAAATTTATACTGGCTCCCTATGATCTTCTGAATAAATTATAAATTATTGATCCTGACATTCAAGACTTTTCACAGTTTGACTCAATCTATTATCCAGCATGAATTCATACTACACATCTTTACCTACTTTACCTTCTAGCCAAGACTATTCTCCAGCTTTCCTCCTTCCCTCTCTCATTTCCATGTGTTTGCTCATTCCTCCTCTTCCCTTCTCCTTCTCATTTTCCCTTGTTGACAAGCTCCCCTCTGTTCAAGGTTTTCCTGTCCCATTTTAGTGCTCTTGTGATGAGGGGACGGAAAGAAGTTGGTAGTTTTCACCAATCAAAATTCTACTTACTCAAGACCCAGATCTAATGTTACCTCTCCAGAAGCCTATCTGCTCTCCCAAACAAGAATATACCTATATCCTTTGAACTTGCACAGCATTTTGTTTGTGCCTCTATTTCCTCATGTTATAGTTATTGCAGAATAAGTCTTGTCTTTTCTGCAGATTGTGAGTTCTTTGGGAGGAACAGGGACTGTGTCTTCTTCATCTCTGTATTCCATTCCAATTCTCCTATAATTTCTTTGCCCTCAAGGAGCATCTATTAGGGAACATACTTCATGTATACAAAAAAGTATGATACAAGGTGGGGAGTGATGGAAAGATAGGAAAAAACCAAAGTGCTATGGGACAATTTGAGGAAGAAAGGAAGGAACAAAGAGAGAGAAAAAAGCAGGAAGGGGGAAGGAAGAGGAAAAGAAGAAAGGAAGGAAAGAAAAGGAAAGAAAAAGAAGGAAGGAAAGAAGAAAGAAAGGAAGGAAGGGAGGGAGGCAGGGAAAAAGAGGGGAAAGGAAGGGGAAAGGAGGGCAGGGAAGGAGGGAGGAAAGGAAGGAATGAGGGAAGGAAGAAAGGAAAGAGGGAAGGAAGAAAGGAAGGAAGGAAGGAATTCCTATGTACCAGGCACTGTACTAAACATTTTACAAATATTATCTCACTTATTTTTTCTATTATTCTGTTATTCTCACTTATTCACAACAACCCTGAGAAAATAGGTGCTATTTTTATCCCCATTTTACAATTGAGGAAACTGAGACAGAAAGCAGGTAAATGACTTGCCCAAGGTCACAGCTAGTAAGTGTCTCAGATTTTCCTGACTCTATCTACTGCATCATTTAGCTAGAGATATACACTGAAGATTCTTGAGAGCTGGAACTGTTTCATTTTTTACTTTGTATCTAGAACAGAAACTGTCAACAATGCCTACCAAACGCTTGTTTTGGTTGATTGTTTTCACTTTCAACTGGAGACAACAGGTAGAAATGCAAGAAGGCTTCAAGGAGAATATAGTATTTTGTCCGATCCTTGACAGAAAGGAAGGATTCGGAGAGGCATTGGTGAAGAAAGAGCAAATAGCACCCGTTGGGGCAAGAGACCTGTAGAAATAAGACAAAGTCAGGGAATGATAGGATAAAGGTAGGGCTAGTTCAGGATACAGCTAGTTAATTGAGCAGTTCAAATGGAACTTAGAGTTTACGGAGGGGAGTACTGCTGAAAATGGAAAGAGAGACTAAGTCAGATTTGGGAATACGTCGGTGCCAGCCCAAGGAATTTGTACTTTTTCCAATAATCAATGAAAAGTCAAAGAGTGACATGGTAGGATCTGCTTATCATGAACCTCAGAAACCAGGGGGTTTTCTAAGAGGTGGAATGGGGAAGGAACTGAAATATGGCAAAACTTGAATACAGTAGCAAATTTTTATAACTACCCATTCAGAAAGGGAATGGGGATGGGGATGAATAGAGGGTGTGTGAATGAGGGTGTGTGAATCATGGAATAGGTCCAAAGAATCATAATCACAGAATGCTGGAGCTGGAAGGAATAGTGAGAGTATAGTCCAACCCCTTATTTTATATTTGGGGAAGCTAAGGCCCAGAAAGTCATGTAATCATAGAATCTCAGAGTTAAAAAAGAAGACCTTGGAGATCATATAAAAGGGAAAAAAATTCATGTGTGCAAAAATATTTGTAGCAGCCCCTTTTGTAGTGGCAGGGAATTAAAAATTGAGGTAATACCTATCAGTTGGGGAATGGCTGTATAAGTGGTGATATATGAATATAAAGAGATACATTGTTTCTTTTTAATTTTTTTTCAAATGAAAGCTTTTTATTTTCAAAACATATGCTTGGATAATTTTTCAACATTAACTCTTGCAAAACCTTGTGTTTCGATTTCTCCCTTTTTCCCCCCTCCCCTCTCCTAGATGGCAAGTACTCCAATATATGTTAAACATGGTAGAAATATATGTTAAGTCCAATATATGCATACATATTTATACAATTATCTTACTGCACAAGAAAAATCAAATCAAACAGGAAAACAATGAGGAAGAAAAGAAAATGCAAGCAAATAACAAAAAGAGTGAAAATGCTATGTTGTAAACCACATTCATTTCAATACGATTGTTTCTTTTCTTTTCTTTTTTTCCTTCTTTTTTCTTAGGCAATTGGGGCTAAGTGACTTGCACAGGGCTATACAGCTAGGAAGTGTTAAGTGTTTGAGGTAAGATTTGAACTCAGGTTCTCCTGACTTCAGGTCTAGTGCTCTATCCACTGTGCCACCTAGCTGTCCCTAATGCTGTTGTTTCTATAAGAAATGGTGAGTAAGCTGATTTCAGAAAAACCTGGAAAAACATACATGAACTGATGCTGACTGAAGTGAGCAGAACCAGGAGAATATTATACACAGTAATAGCAACATTGTACAATGAACAGCTATGATAATCTTAGCTCTTTTCAGCAATACAGTGATCCAAGACAATTCCTATAGATTTGTGATGGAAAATGTTATCTATTTGCAGAGAGAGAACTGTGGAGACTAAATACAGATCAAAGCATACTATTTTCATTGAGTGGGGGAGTTTTTCTTTTTCTGTGATTTTCCCTTTAGTTCTGATTTTTATTTCACAACACGACTAATATGGGAATATATTTTAAATGATTGTACATATATAATCTATATCAGATTGCTTGCTGTCTTGGAGGGGGGAAGGTAAAGGAGAGAGAAAAAATTTGGAACTCAAAATTTTACAAAAATGAATATTGAAAGCTATTTTTTACCTGTTGAAAAAATAAAATACTATTTTGAAGGGAGGGGGAAGAAAAGACCTCAGAGGTTTGTGCCTTCATAGAAAGGCTTTGAGTAAAGTCATTTGACAAATTAGTAAGCAATATAGATTGGAAACAGTTCTGACCCTGGAAAAAGAAAATCTGTTGGGGGGGGTAGGGTAAAGAGACCCTGGACATTCAGTCCTGTGGTCTGGCCTCAGGGACTTCCCTTAATACGAGCCTATGGCCAAGTACACTTTGTACTCAGTTCTTACTCATTGCCTCCCTGGGTCTCCTCATAGCTTCTAGATCCCAACTATGCTATTTCTTCTCTCCACCAAAAAACACCTGGTGCAATACAATCACTCCAATTGTTTGTACCTTTAGTCCGAGCAACGTAAGGCAAAGGAGATATGAATTCCTCTCTTGCATGTGAAGATTAAATAAAATAGTATATATCTCATTAGAAGCAGAAAGCATTAGATAGATGCCAGCTTTTGCTATTCCCGTTAAAAGGATTATATTTACCAATTGGGGACTGTCTGGTTTCCTTAGGGTTAGTTTTCTGACCCTGCCCTCTCTGTCCCCATTTCTCATGGCTCTATCTTAACTGGGCTACAATGAGTCTGGATTGGGTTTCTTCTTCAGAATGAGCATTATACTCAGACCAAAGAAGGTCACAAGGATGAGCCCTACCCAGCAGCTTCTGGGAAGGAATGGGGAATCTTAGTCTCTTTATAGGAAAATAGGGATCAAAAGAGCTACTTCCACACTTGCATTATGGCTAGGGTTTTTTTTTTTTTTTTTTTTTTTTTTTTAGTATTTTGTTTTTTCATGTACATGTAAAGATAGTTTTCAACATTCATTTTATAGTTCTTTTCAATAGCTTTTTATTTTCAAAATACATACAAAGATAGTTTTTAATGTTCAGCCCTGCAAAACCTTGTGTGCCAAATTTTTCTCCTTCCCTTTCCTCCTCTCCCATCCCCTTAGACAACAAGTAATCTAATATAGTAAACATCAACATTCATTTTTATAAGATTTTGTATTCTAAATTTTTCTCTCTTCCTCCCTTATCTCCTCCCTCCCCAAGACAGCAAATAACCTGATATAGGTTAAATACATGCAATTCTTTTAAACATATTTCCATATTTGTCGTGTTGTGCAGGAAAAATCAGAAAGAAAGGGGAAAAATCATTAGAAAAAATGAGCAAAATGGTGAAAATATTATACTTTGATTCATATATAATCTCCATATTACTCTCTCTGGATGCAGATAGCATTTTCCATTCCAGATCTATTGTGTGACATTAAAAAAAAAAAAAAAAAAAAAACTTGTCAATCCCCTTTACCAGAGGCTGGAGGAAGGAGACAGGTATAGTGAAGGCAAAGGGAAAAGGGGTGCCTGTATTTCTTAAAATTCTTTCTAATACTAGACTCCAATGAGGATAAGGGACAAGTACTCCAGGGAACCTGATGGTGAAGGTGATGATGGTGATAGTAGCATCAGGGCCTTTAAGACTCTTGAGTCTTGTATCCTCATCCTTGGCCTGTCTCTGGGGAAGATATTGTATCCTTTCTGGCCTGGCTTTTCTCATTACTGTCTGGTTTCCCAGAAACATACTAAGTCAGAGCTGGAAGAGTGAAGGGACCATAGAGACTGTCTAGGTCTTCCCTCTCATTCTGTTAATAGATGAAATTTCTATAAACTAAAGGGTTAACAAAATGCTTTCACATCCATTATCTAATTTGAACCTCACTTCAGCATTATTATTCTACAGGTGATGAAATTAAAACTCTGAGCAGTCCATGGATTTGGCTACAGTCACAAAGTTAGTCAGGATGGGAGATGAAATTGAAAATGAAATTTCTCCTGACTCCAGGCATAGAGTGCGCTTTCTAATACACAACTCTAGCTTTTACACTGGCTCTGAGGTAGAGACTGAAAGTATTAATATCCCCTTTTGTCAGATGAAGGAAAAAAACCCAGAGAAAAAAAATTTATCCTAGACAATATAGAACAGAATCTAGCTTTGAACTCAGATCTCTAAACTTCTAGCCTGAAACTCTTATCCAGGTTATGTACAGCTCAGAACATGTGATCTTGCAACAATTTTCAGTACTTTGGTCTCAAATGGACCCAGAACAGATGATGATCAAAGGCATGTTTAATTTTCTCCATCTGAGAATATTTGGACATAATCATTGGGGAACCCCAGCTGACAGCGTTAAAGGACATTAGGCAGAAGACCTGACTTTTAATAGACTGCTTTGATCAGCTTTGAGAACAGGTGACATTTGGGAATAGCTGCCTCACTTTTTAGACCGTAGCAGACTTGATTTGTATTCTTGTTCTGCCCCTTGTAATCTGTGTGATCATGAGCAAGCTATTTAACTGTCTGCAATTCAGAGTCTTCAAAATGGATTTGCAATTTGTGTCTTCCTAGATGGGAATAAAAATAATTGTATTAACCCATGCTCCTTCCTGAGTATAGATGACTATACTCTATAGAAGAATGTACTTATGTAGAAGCAAGTTGTTCCATCCCCATCTTCCACGCCTACTCCCTAAAAGTAGAGTTGCTGTCCTGATTTCTTCTCATCCATCCTGAGGGTCTCTTCACTTGGATCCATTCCAATATTCCCACCTTATCTCTGACTCATTCCCTACCAATCTACTGGGGTCAGATATTATGCAGGACCCTTTCTATCCTCTCAATATAATCCAGACTTCAGACTACAAACTAAAACTACCCATAGGATAAAGAGGAGATAAGAGAGCCCAACCTATTCTGCTGTCTGCCTGCCAATCCTGTGGTAGTGTGTCTCTTCTGACCACAAAAAGGAAACAAGGGGCAATGGAAATGGACACTGGATTTGGAAGCAGAAGACCTCTGGGTTGAATCTTGGCTCTGCTACTTATTATATATTGGGAAAATCACTTCCAAGGCAAGAAGTACAGCCAAGTTTCTCTGCCCCACTGCTCCAGACAAATCTAGAAAATATATAGATTATATCTTGATCAGGAAATCTAAGGGGGGAAAAAGCCCAACTGAGTCATTTTTTAGCCTAGATTAGCTTAGGAAGACAGACAGAAATGTCAGCAGATCCCAGAGATGGGGTCTGGCCAGGAATATCTGAGTAGAGCATTCTATTGCAGAAAGAGACTATGTACCAGGATAAGAAGATGTATCACAACTAATAAAGAAGACCCTAAATTTATGTATGATAGAGGATTAGGTATAAATTGGTAGCTCATTTGCAAAGTATACAGTTATGAATCATAAATCCAGGGTACATGGATACAGAGTTGGGTACAGAAATACATTTTACTCAACAAAGAAACAGGAAAAAGGAGAAGAGAGAGAAGGTAAATAAAAGGAAAAGTAAATTAAGGGAGATTTTAGACCCAAATAATTTCAAAGATTGTATAAAATACTTGTAGTAGCTCTTTTTATGATGATGAAGAATTGGAATCAGAAAGTATCCATCAACTAGGGAATGACTGAACAAGTTATGATATACAAATGTGATGGAATACTATTATGTAATAAGAAAGAATGAAAGAGATGGTTTCTAAGAAGAATTAAATTGTTGCACAGCAAAATGAGCAGAACCAGATTAATGTATGCAATGACAACAGTATTGCAATGATAAACAACTTTGAAAGACTTAGGAATTCTGATCACTGAATGATAAATCTTTATTCCAGAAGACTCATGATGAAACATACTATCAATCTCTTCTGTTGACCAAGAAGTAAATGACACTGAAGAATGGGATATGTATATATATATATTGATGTGGCCAATGTGAATTTATTTTGCTTGATTACATATATTTGTAGCAGGGTTTTATTTTCCTTCTTTCTCAATTGAAGGGAAGAGAGGAGAGATGGAAAAGTGGGGTTTTGCTAATTTAAAATAAAATTTAGGGTTTTTTAAAGTGCATTTATCTCCCTGGGCTTCAGTTCCTCCTCTCTAAAATGAATAAGCTAGACTAAATAGAATAGACTGGAATAGATGACCACTATGGTCCCTTCCAATTGTAAGTCAACAAATCACGGACCCTTTATCTTCCCAGAATTTTGGTTTGGGGCAAATTTAGTTACTGAAAACTATCATCCCTCCTGTGTATGATTGAGAGATTAGAAATAGAGATCATGGGAAGTGAAGCCAAAGTGTATGTAGGGGGAAGTGATTGGGGTAGGGAAAAATCTATTATCCAGGCACTGAACTAATTGGAGAGAATGGAAATTAGTCTGGAAGTCCATAGTTGATGTCAATGAAAATCTAAATAGTGTACAGTGAGCTTTAAAAGAGGAGAGGTGGTTGCTGAGTGATAGTGGCTGAGGGAGGTTCTGAAAGAGACAATGGGAGCATGGAATATACCAACTTCTCTTCCTGGCCCTGCCAGTCACGAGGCTTGAGTGAGACAGTTTTGAAAAGAGTGCCAAAGAGATGTGTTGTCTTCCGGAGAAAGCTAAGTTTCACTGAGCACCAGAAGATGAAAGAGATCTAAGATGAAAACTAACTGGTTAACAATAGAGGAAGATTCCAAAGGGCACAGTGGAAAGGAAGGACAGCTAAGGGTCTGAGTTTACTCAGAGTTTAGGGCTGAGTTTACTAGAGGAGCAGGGTGAGGAGGGACTAGCATCCTGGCTCAGGACTTCACTACTACTGATGATGTGGTTCAGCTTCTAGGGAATGTATAGCAATAACCTTGGTACCGATGTAGTTGGAAATATTTCTTCCCTTAGGTTATCTTACTCCAGTTTATTCTAGATGACAAAGATTCCATGGCTATAAATATTGCTGACAGTCAGATAACAATCTCTTGGTCAGTGATAACAAAGTTTTTGAGACAATAATGAGGTGCATACCAGACTATCCTTAAATCTACCTGTAAATCATAAAATTAACCTACTGACATAAAGTATCTGAGCTCTTTTTCCTATAATTTTATCTTCTGGTTCTTTGCTAACTCCTTCTGGAACTTATCTTGCTTTAATTGGCATTGCAAATTATAATAAACTTTGCCCCTTGACTTGGCAATGGGTCCAAGTCTACAAATTCTTTTGAGACACCTCAAAACACCAATCTGGAACCCTAATATTTTGGGGATCCGCCTGGAATCTCAATACTGATGTCCCAGCTGATTCCAGATGTGCTTCCAAGCACAGAGGTTGCTATTTTTTTGTCCTTCATTTTCGAAGAGGATCATGACATCAGGGAGGTAATGTCATGACATGCAAGTGAATTGGATTGAATTGAGAGAGGGCTGTGCAAGGTCACTTACCTCACTTTCTCCTCTAGAGCCATCTGGGTCAGGTGGCTAGATATAGATCAGGATGGCTGGAGATGGCCCTGAACGAAATGGGAGACTTGCTTTTTAAAGTTAAGATCTTCAGCGGGTCTCAGTTTGACTGAGCTCACATCCATTCAGTGATTAAAGTTAGGTAGCAATTGAGGTAAAGAATCTCCTCTTGCACCTAGTCCAAAAAAAAAAAAAATCCAAATAAATAAATAAATCTGGGAGGTGAAGACCCTCAGGGTTTCTGACCAAAGCAGAAATGATTGGTATTTACATTCAATCTGAGTCAGTCACAGGGCCCAAAAAATGATGAAATGGGGCTTTCCCTAGGACCTATTGGTGGCCAGTTAGGATCAGATTGTTTTTTCCTCAGGTCAGTTGGTCAGTTGATCTGCAACTATGATTTGTTCTTTTGGGAAGGTGTTGGAAGAGAGCCTGCTCTCATTCCTCTTAACCACTTCTCCCCTATTTCATCTATATTGAGAACACTGTACTGAAGGTATGAATTTGGGGGATGAGGAGTCCCAAAGAAAGTGAAACTTTGGAATGAGAAGCAAAGAGGTCTGGGACAGAGAAGAACGAGTAGAGACAGGCAGGAAAGGAAGCTACATCACAGGGAAACCAACTGTTCGTCTTTCAAAATCCAGTTGAAAGAAAGAAAATTTCTCTTAACTTTAGCAAACAAGTGATATCAAAAGACCTTTGATTTATTTATACCTCTAGGGATTCATTTGTATCATTCTCTCTCTCTCTCTCTCTCTCTCTCTCTCTCTCTCTCTCTCTCTCTCTCTGTGTGTGTGTGTGTGTGTGTGTGTGTGTTTGTGTGTGTGTGTGTGTGTGTGTGTGTGTGTGTGTGTAGGAAGCAATAACTTGCCCAGGATCATGCAGTTAATAAACATCTGAGGCTGGACTAGAACTCAGCTCCCCCTGGCTCAATGCTTTGGCAATGTGCTACCCAGTTGTCCTTGCACACATAGTTTTAGAGAACTGCATGGAGTGCTGAGAACTTAAGTGACTTCAGCGTCACCCAAATAATAGGTGACAGAGCTGGGGACTGAATTGAATCTTCTTGATGCTGAGGTCATTTGCTATTTATTAAGCCAGGCTGACTCTGTAGGCCTCAGTTTGCTCATCTGTTAATACTTGCATGATGGGTATGTAAAATAATGCTTTGTGAATCTTGAAGCTATAGAAATAGGAGTTACTATTAAAGTCAATTTGCTTCACCTTTCCTAAGGTCATATAATATGCATCCAGTTGTTGAGACAGTAGGTGAAAAAGCCATAGAAAATTCATAGTCTCGAGAAGAAAAGAGGAATATTAAAAAAAAATTAAGCATTTGAAATAATTAAAGAACAATTAAAACTAAGTTGTTGTGGAGGCAGCTACAGCTTAGAGAAGGGAGAAATAAATGTGTGCTGAAAAGGAAGGAAAGACTTCTGTGTGACTGGGCAAGGGGCTCAAAGTATAACAGAGACGAGAGCCTCTGGTTTTTCTGGTTTGGAATTTGGCTTCCTATGGGGAAGCCCAGGAGACCTCGGGGAGACTATCATTCCTCTCCTTCCCCCATCTATGGGCATGTTTCTGCAATATTCCCCTGCTGTGACTGGGATTGCCCTTGAGTCCTCCAAGAAATACCTCCTGAATTCATTGTGAATCTAACTTGGGGGATGGGTAAGGCAGCAAGGAGGAGACATCAACATGGTGGCTCTGGGAAGCCCACGTCCTCCTTGTTTTCATGTAAGCATAATTTTGTTTTCTCCATCACAAAAGCCTTGCTTGGGCTGATAGAGACCCAGATGAAGGCAGCCAACCCCACTGTTGTGGGATTGGTGAGAGGGGGGGAATTATAGGATACTTCATAAATCCTAGATTAGAAAAAGCTTACAATGTTGCCCTCTAGACTAAACCAGGGCTCAGATCAAGGTTCTCAGAAAATCTGGGAGCCCATATTGGGCTTAGTTTTGGGGGAAAGCCAGTACAGAGCTAACCCCTGTAAGCTCCCAGATCTTTAAGCTTTAGTCTGTATAGGAAACATACCTAGGACTTTGGGAGCCAAGTCCTGGACTCTTGCCAATAAAATCTCCCATCTAGCTCCAGGAAATATCTATAACTTATTCAAAGTTTATTCAAACTTAAGCAGGTAACATAATATATCTCCTACTCAAACAAGTAATAAGGTACATCCCCTATCTGATGCTCCCTTATTTTAACAGGTATCCCAAGATGTCTTTAAATGGTGACCAACCACTTTACCCAGACAGATGATAAGCTTTGTCCCTTACAAGTGACTATATAATCTCAGCAGGTATTACAGCTTGTTCTTTACTTGTGGCCAGTTTATATGAAACAAGTAACACAACTTATTCCTTATCTGTAACCACCTAACCTGAACAGATGATACAATTTGTCTCTTAACTATACATGAATGGATAATGGATAATACAGTTTGTCCCTTACCTGCAACCACCTTACCTGAATAAATTACATAACTTTCTCCTTCCTGTGACCACTTAGGAATAGGAAATATATAACTTATCCTTGATTTTTAACTACTTTATTTGAAACAAATAACCCAGATTTCCATTTTATCTATAAGCATCTTATTAGAAACAAGTAGCACAGAATATCTTTTACCTAAACAAGCCATATAGTATGTCCCCTCCCTACCGCCACCTTGAGAGGTGACACAAGGTGTGCCTTAGCTGTAATCACCTTATCTGAGTAGGAGACATATATTGTCTCTTACCTCTGACTGCATTACCCCGAAACCGGCAATATAGCTTGACCCTTCCCTGTAAGCCATATTTCCTGAGCTGGTCCCTTACCTAGAGCTTATCTGCACAGCTAAGGGGGAGCATTTCGTGGTGGTTGTTTTGTTCAGTCATTTCAGTTGTGACTAATTCTTAAATTATCCCATTTGTGGTTTTCTTGGCAAAGATACTGATGTGGTTTGCCATTTTCTTCTCCAAATCATTTTATGGACGAGGAAACTGAGGCAAACTGAGGGTTAAGCAATTTGCCCAGAATCATACAACTTGTAAGTGTTTGAGAACAGATTTGAATTCAGAGAGTTGAGTCTTCCTGAGTCTAGCTAGGCCCTGTACTCTGTCCACTGTGCCACCTAGCTGCCTATCAATGTGAGCCTTTACTGTGTAACAAATCTTGTTTTTTCTACTTCCCAAACATCTCTAGCATCTATCCTCTCCTCACTATTCACACAAACACCACTTTTATACAGGTCCTCCTCACCTGTCACCTGAACTACTGCAATGGCCTTCTAATTAGTTTTTCTATTTCAAGTGCCTTGTCATTCCGTTCTACTCCACTCTCTCCTTATGTTTCCAAAGTATTTTCCTTAAGTATAAATATCATTCTTCTACTCACTAGATTCCAGTGGCTCCCAATTGCTTTTAGAATAAAATGCAAATTCCTCTGTTTAGCATTTTAAAAACCTGGCCCATACTTTTTCCCCCATCCTGAGGCAACTGGAGTTAAATGACTTGTCCAGGGTCACACAGCTAGGAAGTATTATGTGTCTGAGGTCAAAATTGAATTCAGGTCCTCCTGACTTCTGGGCTGGTGCTCTAACCACTACACTACCTAGCTACCCCTCCTATCTCACCTCCCCCCGCCCTCCCCATACATAGCTTTTCAACCATGTTACACATTACTCTTCTTTCTATATACTGTCCAAACTGGTCTTCTCTATGTCCTTCATTTTTGAAACTTTCATCTCCATGTCTTTGCCCTGAATGTGTTTCATGCTTGAAATGCATTTCTACCCTTCCAGATTCATTTTAATCAGACTCTTCTACATGAATCTTTTTTCAGTTTTCCCAAGTGCCTTCCCAATCCCTCTCTCCAGTGACTTTGTATTTATTTCTACATATTTATTCTCTATATGCTTATATGTATATATGTTGTTGTTCCTTGAAGAATGTAAATTCCTTGGGAACAAAAACTGTTTCATTATTGTCTTTTTATTCCCACTGCCTACCACAGGATCTGGCACATAGTAGGCACTTTATAAATTATTGTTGCTTGACTGTGTCTCTTTCAAGCCTCTTTTTCGCGTTAAGGGTCAGATATGGATTTAATAAAAAGTAATTAGCATTTTATAGGGACATAAATCAATAGCCTCTTTATCCTCTTCATGAGCAATTTCTCATGTTGAAATTTTGGGTGATCATGGGTGAATTTGCTCCAATTTAGAGATGATGAAAATGAATTTCCTGGTACTGTGAACCTAATGGATTAAGTTGGATTGAATTGAGTTTTGGTTTAAGACTCTTTTTTTAGGATTGATCCTGGGGACTAGGCTCTAGGCTGAAAGCTCTAGATTAAGCTAGATTGGGCTCTGGGCTGGCTGATTAAATCAGAATTAGGTAACTTCGGTGACTCCTGGCTATCAAGATCAATTTCTATCTACACCTCCATTCCAGAGCATGGATTTCTACGTTTTTTTAAAGTGAGTCAATTCATCAACCATATAACTAACCATCAGACTGACTAGCATTAAAAAATATTATTATTGTAAAGCTTATGTTTCTATAGTACTTTAAGATTCAAAGAGTACTTTCGGAATCCAAAAGATATGAACATCCAATAAAATGAATCAATTCACTTCTTAGCTATGTGACCCAGAGCAAGTCACTTAACTCCAACTACCTTACAAAAAAGAAAGAAAGGAAGGAAGAAAAGTGAGTTGCACAAAGTATAGGATTATAATGGTGAAACCATGTGAAAAATTGATGTAATCCCTATGTTCTATATCCTAAGGATTTTAATGGACTGTGAACTTGCCATCAGTTAATAATAGCCCAAAAGAAGCTCCTTCAGGCTTAAATTATATTAAGACAAATACATCTACATCAAGGAAGGATTTACGTTTTTTGTGCTGAGGCAAGTGAGGTTAAGTGACTTGCCCAGGGTCACACAGCTAGGAAGTGTTAAGTGTCTGAGACTAGATTTGAACTCAGGTCCTCCTGACTTCAGAGCTGATGCTCTATCCACTGCACCATATAGCTGCTCCAAGATACTTGTTATGTTAGTAAAAAACCTAGAAACAATTGGGCGACTGTCTATTAGATAATCAACAACTAAGGGCATTGTGGTTTGTGAATATAATATTATTATGCCATAAGAAAAGATCAATAGGAGCAACTCAGAAACAATGGAAAAATTTTTATGAACTAATACTGTAGCCTAAAGAAAGCTTAACTAGGAGAACATGATGTTTTATAAACTCAATAAAGTAAAATAAACACAGTAAAAAAACATCTGAATACAGATGTATATAATGATCAATCTTGATTGCAAGGAATTGATAATGAGACATATTTCCCTTCCCTCCTTTTAATAGAGAATGTGTGGCCTCCAGGTAAGGAATGCTGCATACACTGTCATTTGTGAGCAATATGTGTTTATTTTTATTAACTACTTTACTTGGCAATGAGGTTTAAAGGTGTATGGGAAGCTTCAGGGTAGTGACAGTGATTATAAAAATAAGGCATCAATAATAGATATGTTTATGTATATATACACCAAACCAAAGGTTGTCATCTGGCTTCCTTCTATTATGATCAGAGTGCATATGAACAATTGCTTTCAGCTCTGGGTACCACAGATAAACTGCCCAGAAGGATGATGAAAGAACTATGCCTTATTTGTGTATTCTGAATCCCCAAACCCATTGATATGGGCCTCTCTCCTCATTGACACATCTCAGTGCTCCTGGTCGGCATAAAGGGAAGGTGGAACTCTTGAGAGGGGGAGGAAAAAAAGGTTCACTTTTTGGGGGGTTTGAGGGTTTCTTCAGATTCTCCAGTTTTAGCAAGAAGATGGACAATGTCAACTCTATTTCAGGTTATCAAAGGAAAAGATTTGGGGAAGAAATTTACATCAGAAGAGCTGGTAGTCTCCATCATGTTCTTGTGCTCAGCTTGCTGAGACTGCAGAGAACCCAACTTTGGGCGAGATAAGAGGATTCTTTTAATTGAACTATTATCTTACTGCCAGTGTGAGAGCTCCTACACTCTATATTGCCTGGTATATATTCATCTATATGTACTTTCTCTGATTTCTATTTTGTTATGATTTGGATAAATGGATTTATTTGTTACATGGTTGTGTGTTTATTGTAGAAATGGTATTTGGTGGGGAAGAGTCAGGCTTTGGATATAAAGCTTGGGATCCTGCTTTTCCATTAATGAAAGAGCAATTAGTTGTTAGTTTGAATTTGAAAACCTTATCCCCCAGATTAACACCATTTAACAGGAACAGATATTTATAATTCTAGCCCAGTTCTCCCTTTCTGTGAAGAGTAAAATGGTCAAACTCTGGCCCCAGTCCCCTGGTTCTCCTCCTGGTCCTAATCCAAGTAGTCTCTCTTTGAGACTATTGTAAGGAAGAGAAAAAACACTAGAGATGTCTAGTCTGTTTCCCCTTAAGCCACACAACAGCTCCATGCTACAGGTAGGGTATAGCCCTCAAAACATTAGGATTGTTGAAGGAGATGGAGATGTTTAGTCTGTATAAATGAGGCTTCAGTGTGTATTAATAGCTGTATTAATGTATTTGAAGGACTGACTTACTTTTGGAAGAAGGATTTGACTTGTATTTAGGAGCAAAGGATAGAAATTATAGAAAGATTTTGGCTCAATACAAGAAAAATCTTTAAAATAAGAGCTATCTCAAAGTAAAATAGGCTATCTTAGGAGGGACTGAATTCCCCATCCCTGAAGGTCTTGTAGAGGCTGCATGATCATCTGTCAGGAATGCTCAGAGAGGATTCTTAATCAGATATATTTTAAGTTAAATGCCCTTTGAGATCCCTCTCATTTCCAAGATTCTAGGATTCTAGGACTGACAGAGGAGAGCTTTTTTCTAGGAACCATGGGATGTGTGACTAAATAGGAATACCTGGGAAGAATATCTGCCCTGGGTGGGGTGTTCCTCCAACAGAAAGAGAAAGTAGGAGCCTGAGCCCTTGGACATTCAGGTAGCTAAGCTTGAAGGAAAAACTGAGCCCAGGCTTATGTGAGCAGATGCAAGACACACAGAAGCTGTCTCTATTTCAAAGTAACTTTGGTTTCAGCACAGCCCTGCCCACCTCTGCTTGCCAGTGTTGTAACAGCTGTGATTAACCCAGCATTGGGAGCTCCCACCTCCATTCTGGGCCAGTTCCCTCCTCTCTCTACCTGCTGGGGGCACTTAGGGAAGCAGAGGCGGCTTCCGTCCTTTCCAATGCTGTCGAAGCAAACCCCCCAGCTCTGAAACACCAGCACAAGACAAGGTTCCCCTGCTGGAGAAATTAAAGGTGGAGCGGGGGCTGGGCTCTAGAGAGAACCTCATTTTGGTATGGAGAGTTCTAAATAAGGCCAAAGAAACTGATTCTTCAGGAGCCCAGCTGTGGGCTACAAAAGGGAGTGAAGCAGATTCTGGCAGGGTAGAAAGCAAGGACGAAGAATCAGTAGCTATTGTCAGGGTAATGGCTTCTATTCTCTCTGTCATTCTTGGAGGGAACTTGGCAGAAATGACTAGCTCTGATTCTGATTCCATCCTTGGAGAGACCAGAAAGGGAGGATCCTTTGAAGCCTGTGTCCTGGATCAGCACCCAGCATCCTTTTTGCTATTTAGATGATCCCCATGTCTTGGAGTGCCTTAAATCTTCCCCCATGATATGTCCCAGTTCCTGGTTCCCTTCAGTCTATAATTTTTCAGAAATTTCTAATAGAGGGCCAACTTCTGAAAGCTCCAGTGATGGATGCCCATCTATGAAAAACTGTGTTTTAAAGGGACCTTGTCCCAGGTTTGGGGGCTGGGAGTTCAGATTCATAGGTCTATCTTGGGAGTGCCCTTTCTCTCTTTATCCCATTTAGGACTTGAGTCTAGGACCTTAATTTTCTTTTCTTTTTTTTAATTAAAGCTTTTTGGTTTCAAAATATATACATGAATAATTTTCAACCTTCATTCTTAAGATCTCTTTGGGATACAAGCCAGTAGTAACACTGCTGGATCAAAGGTTTTGCACAGTTTGATAACTCTTTGGGCATAGTTCCAAATTTCTCTCCAGAATGGTTGAATCATTTCACAACTCTACCAACAATGTATTAGTGAACCAGTTTTCCCACATTCCCGCCAACATTTATCATTTTTTTTCCTGTAAGACCCTCATTTTCAGAGAGAAAGAGACATAAACATAATTAGCAAATGTTTTTTAGCACCTTTCACCCTCCTGCCCTCTGTTCCTGGCCCACCAGCAATTCACCCATTCCTGGGAGATATCTTTCTCATACACCCCTTGTCCCTAAAAGAAATTGGATCTGAGATCCAGAGGTAGATTTCTTTGGTAGCTTGCCCTCTCATTAACAAATGGAGAAACTGAGTCACAGAGAAGGGAAGGGGCTTGAACTCAGGTCTCTGGACTCCCAGCCCAAGGCTCTTTCCATTACACATTGCTTCCTTGTTTGGCTTTTCCTAAGGAAGAGGATGCTGCTAGGGAATAAGGCTTGGGACACTTTGGGGAATAACTCAATGACAGTGAATAAAATGCTGGAACTGGAGTCAAGAAGATTCTTCTTAAGTTGAAATGTAGCCTCAGATATTTACTGTGTGACTCTGGGTAAGTCACTTAACCCAGTTTGCCTCAGTTTCCTCATCTGTAAAAATAAACTGGAGAAGGAAATAGCAAACCACTTCAATATCTTTGCCAAGAAAACCCCAAATGAAGTCATGAAGAACTGCACAGGACTGAAAAAGCTTCAACAACAATAACCACCATAACAAAACACTGACCAGTGACCTGACATGCTCAGTCCAAGTAATGCTTCTGACCCAGCTCTGGGCTCCACAAAGAAATATAGAGCACCTCAATAAACATTCTCAACAGCCCAAATTGTTCCTTAACATCTCTAGAAATTGAAATATAGAAGAAGCTAAACATGGAGGGGACAGGAGATGAAGGTCATAGGATCCTTGAGCTAGAAGGGACCATCTAGTCTAAACCCCTTCATTTTGTAGATTAGGAAACTAATATCTGAAAGAAAATATTAACTATTGGGGATGGAGAACTAAGCATTGTGATGGTAGGGGCAGCTAAATGGTGCAGTTGTTAGAGTGCTGGTTCTGGAGTCAGAAGGATTTGAGTTCAAATTCAGCCCCAAACGTATGAATGTACTAGCTGTGTGACTCTGGACAAGTCACTTAACCCCAATTGTCTCATCAAAAACACAAAACAATAAACATTGTGATGGAGAATGATCATCCCCAGAATGATTACTAAATTTGAAGCCTGAATAATAACAATAAACATTTGGTTTTGTCGAGTCATTTAAATCATATCAGATTCTTGGTGAACCCATTTGGGATTTTCTTGGCAAAGATATTGAAGTGGTTTGCCATTTCCTTCTCCAAAACATTTGATAAGAACCTCTTATGTGCTAGCACCATGCCAGATGCCGGAGATATGAACACAAATTTGAAATATTCACTGCCTTCTGGGAATTTATATTCCCTCAAGGTAGCTAGATTCCATCATGCAGACAAATAAATACGAAATATGTGACAAAGAAATATAAGATAGGTATGGTCTGCTTGCTTTGCCCAATGTATAGATGCAGCTAACCAGTGACTTGGATAAATAACTTTGGCAGCTGGATCACCTTTCCAAGGAAGACAATTTTTTCCACCTTGAGGGGAGCAGAAAAAGGGCCAAAACTGGGTACCTTTCCTTGCTTATCTCTAAGAGGGATATTAGGCTAGAATGATATCTTTTTGCTTTCTCAAGTACTGGTAGTCTAGGGAAAAGGAAAGCTGATTCTCAATTTACTCTTGAGGAAAAAACACTTTGGTTTAGACTCACAAATGTAGCTCTTTTTTTACCATAACTTACAAAAAGGCTCACAATTAGTGAGTAGCAGGTAAACCCATTTATCTAAGGAAAAAAGCACGCAGGAATTGGAATTGGAGTTCTACAAATTAGAATATGCCAAAAAATACCCAAGAGTAACTCCTCTGCTGAGATCTAGGTTATATTTTAACTCTAAACAAGAGAAAGACCCTGATCTTACCTAAAGTGGGGAATGAATCCAGATAGAGAATAGGAGTTAAGTGTGTAAGGTCTCAAAAATAGCAGAAAGCTCCAGTCTATGAGATCCAGAAAGAGCTGAGTTTGGGTTCAGGCTAAGACAAGAAGAGGGAAGGAGATCAAAACTAGCTCCTTTCCTTCCAGATGGAAGAGTTGTGAAATTTGCCTATTTTTTAAACTTAAATATGAAAAAAAAATCTAATATTTCATACCCACTAGTGCCTGCAATTTGCCAGAGCCAGACAGGGTAGGGGGATAGTAGTAGTTTGTCTGTGTTTTTATCTGAATTTCAGTAACATGGGAATAGCTGGTTTTTAGTGATTGGAGACTGTAGGGATGGATTTTTGGAGGGCTAAGATGCTGAGAAGATACCAAGGGAAAAAAACCTCTGTTTCCTTCTTCCCCAGGAAATTCCCATTCCCAGCTGACCTCCCATATTGCTATCTTTATCTCATATATAATTCCTTTTTTTTTTTAATTTTGAAGTGCTTTTTAATAAGCCCTATAATCTAAGAGTTTAATGTATTTATTTCCTAACCCTAATAATTCTTTGGAGAATTTGATAAATAGCCTTATTCTTTTTTTAATAATATTTTTTCATCCTCAATTGTGCACAAAAACAATTTTAATTTTTTTTTAATTTGCATTCCAAATTCTCTCCTACTTTATGAGATAATTTACTTTGTTACACATGTGCAGTCATAGAAAACATATCACATATACTTTCAACACTCAGGTACAAAGAGAGGTATACCACATATTCAGAGAAACATATTACATTCCCACACATCCTTCAATGTCATTAAAATATGTAAGTACTTACTCATTTACTAACAACTACTCAGACACAATCATTTCTACCCCAACCTTCCAGTTGGTCTTTCATTCACTAAAATATACATATACATGTGAATTGGATGTGGGGGGGGGGCAGTAGGAGGGCAGAGAGCCCCTGTAAGATTTTAATTATGTTTGCATTTGAAAGGATCAGGAAAGCATTTAGCTATGATTTCCCCAGACTCTTGTATGTGGGAAAACAGAAAAGGCTTTGGGGTTTTGAAAATGGGGGAACCCCAATCAGAAGGCTGTTTGGCAGTTATTAGGCAAATAACTCTTGCCTGGTTTGTGACCTAATCGTTAGGGGTTGAAAATTGGGAAATATGTTAAATGTTTTCTATTGGCTAAGATGATATCTCTGATGATAACCCAAGGCCTGGATTAAAAAGAGGAATCTAAGAAAAGAGTAATTTATTTTCATTAACTAGCTCTGAGGACTAGCTCTGAGCTCTGGTCACTGGCACTGAGACTTTCTTGCCAGGGAAAAGAAAAATCTCCATCTTGATGACTCTGAGAGAACACACAAGGGACACCCCCCCAAACAAAAATTTTCTTTTTTTTACCTAAAAGATCTGAAGAAAACATAATGGCTTTAAGCTAGCACCCACTCTTACTTGATGAAAATAATAGTCAATAATTCAGCTTTCCTTATATTTGGGTCTCTTTTTGTGAATTCATTATGTGTGTTAATTCTTCTTAATGATGCTGTGGATATTTTGGGGAGAGTATATCCCAGTTTTATGAGGGAAAGTTCTTGTGCTACTTTTCTTTTCAAGCTATTGAATTCATTTCCTTTAAATATTGTGTGCTTTGGCTATCTGTTAAAGGCAAACAATGTCAATGGGAGTTTTATTTTTAGGGAAAGTGGACCTACAGAATATCTCAATTTGGGGTAGCTGACTGCTGGGA
This sequence comes from Antechinus flavipes, assembly GCF_016432865.1. NCBI lineage: Eukaryota > Metazoa > Chordata > Mammalia > Dasyuromorphia > Dasyuridae > Antechinus > Antechinus flavipes. Next base: position 79,256,895 of record NC_067398.1, on the reverse strand, counting down.
GATTTGCTAAGAGGCCGGGTGGGTCTCTTAGGAACTATACATATATCACTCCCCCTTCCCTTTTATTCTCAAAAAATACCTCTATCTATTATTATTTATGTCTTTTTGTCCTTTGAATCAATTCCTAATGTAAACCCTGCCACTGAATCTTTTATAACCAGGAAAAATCAGAGCAAATTCCAAACAATACGTGATAGTGTGTGCAAACATCATACACCCATAATACCTTGCCTCTCAATTGAAAGGAGGGAGAGATATTTTCCTCCTTTTTTTTTTTTTTTTTTTTGAACCAAGACTGGTCATTTTAATCTGAATTTGGCACTATTTTAATATAATTTTCTTTGACCTTATTGTAGTCATTGTGTTCTTTTATTAATTATTCTATTATTATTCTAACCCTGATCTTCACCTGATATTCTCATATTCTGCTTAAGATGAATGAGATTCACCATCTAAACCTAGTGGGGCAACATAGGGATAATCTGGGTTTGAAGGTAAGTCTCTCAGGAATGTAATCCTGAGCCTTTTCCAAGGAGAATGGAAGGAGACAAGTCCCTAGAAAGTGAGTACAAGAAAAGACTGAGGTTGTCCTAAATTCCCCAATGTTCTAGTTCTAGTTCTAGACCCAGAAGTTACCCATAGCTTTCCAAGAGATGCCATTTACCCAAGAATCTCCTTGTGACACCATTCTCCATAAATTGCTCTTATCCTGCCTCCCTAAGCAGACTCAATTATGATCAATCAAGTTTAAGTGCCTATGAAGTACAACTCAGTTCAATTCAACAAATTGTTTGTTATTGCCAGTGGTGAGCAAGGTACTGACAAGTTCTAGGAGTACAAAATCAACGATACAACAACAACAACAACTCCAGCCTTCCATGCAAACAGGTAAATCAATTAATTTGCAGAAGGAAAAGAACATCAGCAAACCGGGGGGATCCCTAAAGGCTTCTCATAAGAGGTGGGTCCAGAGATAAATCCAAGTTTGAAAAGTGAGATTATAAAGATTATAAAGGACAACCTGAGAACTCCTACTGAATCTTTTTTTTTTAGTCTAGGACCCAGGTATAAGACCAAATCTGGGTCTTCTGAGTTTTGGCATAAACTAGGAAAAGCCCCAAATTTGAGGCTTTGAAACTGGGTTGATATATATCCTTTCCCCCCAATTCCAACTGCTCAGCAAGTGGCCTGACCCAGAAACCAAAGGGCCCAGAGTTCAGGATCTGCTGTTTCCAGCCTTCACATCCTGCTATTAACCTTCTATGTGCTCTTGGAAGAGTTGGAATATTAGAATTCTACACTATCAGATCATATAGGGCTATAGAGACCATTGAATTTAATCCCTTAATTGTTAAAGATGGGGAAACTGAGGCCTAGAGTGGATCCCCTCGTTTTTACCTATGGGGTAAAGCCTGGAGAGAGATGCAAAAGGGCTTGTCAAATATATTTATCAGATGATAGTTCTAGAAGAGAACCCAAGTTTCCTGACTCCCAGTCAAGACTCTTCTCACTGCTCCCTTGCCTAGGCTCCTAGATCAATCTGAAAGTCACTGTTATCCAGTGACAAGAGTGTTGATCTTGGAATCACAGAACCTGAGTCTGAATTCTGGTTTTGTTTATTTACCACCTTTCAAAGCCTCGATTTCCTTATTTGTAAAATGACTGGATTGGGCTAAATGACTTCTAAAGTCCCTTCCAGCTCTAGATCTTTGATCCAAGGAAATGAAAATAATAAGCCGTGCCTATTTACCTCATAGGGCTGTTATGAGTATGGAATGAGATAATAGATGTCAAAGTCCTTTATAATTACAAGAGACTTGTGTAAGTGCACTATTATTCCTTGGGGGTTAGCCTTCTCCTCTCTAGGCTCCATTTTTTAAGATCTGAATGCTCCTGGGGTGAAGGGAGGAGCAGGGATAACAACATCAAGACCATCAGCAGCATCACTGTATTTTTATAGGCTATAAGGATCACAAAGCACTTTATATATGCATTATCTAATTTAATCCTCATAGCAGACTTATGAGGTAAGTACGATCTGCATTATTATCTTTGTTTTAGAGATGAGGAGATTGCGGCTCCTCAGGGATAAAGAGACTTGTTTAGAGTCACATAGTAGCCTCAGGACTGTCAGATCCCAACTCACCAAGTCCAATGGCCTTTCCGATACTGCCATTGAAAATGCTCTCCAATCTTGCTCCCATCTACCTGACTTTCCAGTCAATTTCAAATTACTTCTCTTCATTGCCTGGAACTCTTTGTTTGAGGCAAACCAGCCTCTTTACTAGCTGTTCCCTATACACAGCATTTCCTGAGTTTTGGCAGAGTGGTCCTTCATCCCTGAAATATTCTCCTTCATTTTTGCCCTTAGATTACCTCCCATTCAAGGCTTTTCCTGATTTTCTGGTTGCCGTTATAATTATTTCATACACATACATTTTCTGTTTACTTATCTACATAAATGTTAAATCATTCCAGTAGAATATAAACTCCTGGAGAGTCAGAATCATTTTATTTTTGTCTTTATGTTCCCTCCACCTAGACCCGTGTCTTTCACCTCACAGACACTTATTAAAAGCTTGTTGTATGTATAAATGAAGGAATGAGTATGAGGACAATTACAGATATGCAACAAAGAACACAATGGAGACCTGGATTTAGGAGCAACCTCAAGAAAGGAAAAAGCTGAGAGGATAGGGAAATCAGAAAGAGAGAGAGAGAGAGAGAGAGAGAGAGAGAGAGAGAGAGAGAGAGAGAGAGAGAGAGAGAGAGAGAGAGAGAGAGAGAGAGAGAGCCATACAGAGAGACCCAGACAGAGACAAAGAGACAGAGACAAAGGAAGAAACTTGATTCCATCCCCATATTCTTTCTAGATGTCTTCAGCCCTGCTGCTCTGCCTTGTTTGGAGTTGGGAGGGGGCTCTTTGTGTCTCCCCCCTCAAATCGGGGGTAATCTGAGTTCAAGGTTGTGTTTCTCCCCATATATTGAGCGCTCCTTGAGGGCAGAGCAGTTTTCCTACTGGGACTGGAGAGGTGAAATCTGAGGCTCCTACTCCCTAATCCACATTTCCTGCCCTGGGACACTGGGTCTTCAGGGGTCTGCCCTGCCATCAGGCTGGGCAAAATAACAAATTTCTTTGCCCTCCACAGGCTTCTGGCCCCAGTTCTTCAACTAGAATGCCTGACACTGGTTGGCTGAGAGCCCATAAATCTAGCCACAGACCCTGTTATTTGTGGCTATGTATTCCCTAGCCTCATTAGGAGCTTGCTGGGGCAGAAGGTAGGGTGGTTTGAGGACAGCCTTAGTGGGCAGGGGTCAGGCAGATCCTTGACCCTTACAGTTGCATGAGAGTTGGTAGGAGCCAGTAACCTTCCTCTTCCAACACATATTTTTGTTTGCTCTTTCTTGCTCCAGGCTTTGCAAAGTCATCACTCTTGCAAATCTCTACTGCCCAGAGGTCCCCTATTTAGTTTTCTCTGAATGTTGAAAAAGGAACCCTCAGGGCTTTGCTTCATTCTCCCTCACCAGCATCTCAAGTGAAAACTTACAATCTTTCCCAGAATAAACTAAAACTAGGTAGAGCCTTGGCTGGGATTGGGACAAAGTAGACTGCTTTGTTGACTCTATTTTGTGGAGACCCTATCCCATAAGTGAATAGGAGGCACTTCCTTATCCTCCTCAAAAAAGCTGATGCAAGAAAGCCTCTGAGAGCTAATTCAATTTCAATTGATCAAGGATGGACAGAAGCAGCTACACCCAAAGAAAGAACACTGAGAAATGAATATAAACTCTTTGCATTTTTGTTTTTCTTCCCAGATTATTTATACCTTCTGAATCCAATTCTCCCTGTGCAACAAGAGACCTGTTCGGTTCTGCACACACATATTGTATCTAGGTTATACTGTAACCTATTTAACATGTAAAGGACTGCTTGCTATCTGGGGGAGGGGGTGGAGGGAGGGAGGGGAAAAATCGGAGCAGAAGTGAGTGCAAGGGATAATGCTATAAAAAATTACCCTGGCATGTGTTCTGTCAATAAAAAGTTATTAAAAAAAAAAAAAAAAAGGAAAGCCTCTGAGCTTTATACCTTGTAAATCACTATAAAAAACTGAGCTGCCATTGATACTGTTGACTAGATTGGATTGAGCATCTTGAGCATTTTTTAAATGAATTTTTAAAAGTATTTTATTTTTCCAAATACATGCAAAGATAGTTTTCAATATTCACCTTCACAAATTCTTCTTGTATTCCAAATTTTTCTCCCTTTCTCCCTCTCTCCCCTCTCCCTAAGACAGCAAATAATACAATATACATTAAATATGTGCAATTCTTCTAAACATTTTTTCATATTCTCATGCTGCAAAAGGAAAATCAGATCAAAAGAGAAAAAAAACACAAGAAAGTTAAAAAAAACAAACAAGCAAGCAAACAAACAAACAACAACAAAAAGGTGAAACTGCTACGCTTGGATCCACATTCAGTATCTATAGTTCTCTCTCTGGTTGCAGATGGCTCTTTCCATCACAAATCTACTGAAATTGTCTTGTATGGCCTCATAGTTGAAAAGAGCCAGGTCCATCACAGTTGATCATTATATAATCTTGTTGTTGCTGCCTATAATGTATCTTGATTTTACTCACTTCACTTAGCATTACTTTATGTAAGTCTCTCCAGGCTTTTCTGAAATCATCCTGCTGATCATTTTTAATAAAACAATAATATTCCATTACATTCATATAGTGTAACTTATTCAGCCATTCTCCAACTGATGGGCAGCTGCTCAGTTTCCAGTCCTTGTCATTACAAAAATGGCTGCTACAAACATTTTTGCACACATGGGTCCTTTTCCCTTTTTTATGACCTCTTTGGAATACAGGCCCAGTAGAGATATTGCTGGATCAAAGAGTATGCACAGTTTGATAGTCCTCCGGGCCTAGTTTCAAATTAGCATATTGAGTATTGAGAAAGACTTAAAAGGCAGAATTAATGATCTTGAAGCCAGGAAGACCTGAGTTCCTGTTCTGCCTCAGTCAAATACTGGTTGTGGGATTCTGGACAAGTCACTTAGCTTCTCAGTATCTCAGAAAACTCTCTAAGATTGTAAGTTACAGAGAAGGCATAAATCTGCTTTGATAAAGGAAGTTTCTTCATCTGGAAGTATCCAATATCAATGAAATCACAGGTTCAGACTGGTCTTATCCCTTTTGAACCATGCTAAAAGTAAAGAGAGAAAGCAGTTGAAGAGACAATTCCCACCCCCTTCCCCCCCAAAAAAAAGGCTTCCAGAAAACTTTCTAACCAATATGCAAACAAATGCTACCCCACAAATCACAAATATAGCCCAAGGATAGAATCCTGAGAGCAGAGGTTAATTAAAGAAGTCTTGGATCAGCTGCCTCTTTCTCACCCAGTCATTTCCTTCTATGTTTGAGATTGAAGACATGTGGTCATTTAACCCTTTGTGACATTGGACAGGCTTGATAGATTGAGAAGCCTCAGGGAATTCCCTTACACTCCTAATCTGACAACAATGTATATGTCTTGCAGCCATTTCTGTATTAAATTCTACAGTTTTGCTTGGAAGCAGAAGTACTCAGTCCAGTTCAATCAGCTAAGCTTGAGAAAGATATGACTCGGCTCTCTCATCCCTGTCCATCCCATTGTCTCTTAAGATTTCATACCTCCCTAGATCTCTGGGATGCCTTGGAAGCTCAAATGAGAAGGCTGGCCTTATTAAATTCTAAAGTTCCTTCCACATCTAAATAATCTTGATTCCTGGTACACTAAATGGAAAGAACCTACCCGTACCAAGCCATTTGAATGGGAGAGGATATGATGAGGAGGAAGGTCAGGCAGGGGATGTCCCACTCAGGCAGAGTACATTAGTTTTATCACTAGAAATCAGGGCTGCTGAATCACTTCTGAAAACCACACTACTACTTTGGAATAGACCCCCAACAACAACAACATAGCTAATAGCCTTTCTGTAATGCTTTCATCTTAGAAAAAAAAAGTTTACAAATAATATTTCATTTGACCCTTACAACAACCCAGGAGGTATTTTTGTTTCCAATTTACTGATGAAGAAACTGAGGCAGACAGCTGATTAAGTGATTTGACCAGGGTCATATAGGTAGATCTGAGGTAAGATTTGAACTCATTTTTCTGATTCAAGGTCCAGTATTCTATCTATCTATAGAACCTTATAGCTTTTCCAAAATACACCTCAGTTTCCACCCGACCAGGGAGATGTTCAGGCGTTATCTGCTCCCAAGTCAACTAGTCTACCATTTTAACTCCACCTAATCCATCTCTGTCTCAAAGTCCAGGAAATAGAGCAAAGTCAATATTGGGTGTCTGGTATCCAACTTCCAACAAGTTTTAATGTCTGGAAATGGGCTTGAAGATATTGTCACTGGAAATTATGATGGACACCACTGGCCCCATCTCTAATAACCTTATTACCCTGAGATAAAGATCTAGGCTGGCTCTCAAAGCCTGGTCATTTTACAAACATCTTCATAACATTGTAAGGTAAGTAATCCAAATGTCATTTTTATATAGTTTATACATTTTATAGATTAAGAAACTAAATTTAGAATTTAAGGAACTTGCTAGTTAAATGTCAGAAAGAGAAACAAATCCAAGTATTCTAAACAGACTTGCATATTGGACTGAGAGTCCTGAATTCTAATCTAACCTCAACACTTAATTAACAATTTGATTTAGGTCTTATCCTCTCTGGATCTCAGTTTCCTCATATATAAAATTCGGATAAAAATACCTATTCTGGCCATTGTGTCCAGTTAGTCTTACAAGAGCAATTAAGATAATATACCGAGAAGTGCCTTGAAAAGTCTAAAGAACTCTTGGATGGCAGGGCCAATTAAATATGATTAATAGAACCTCATAACCTCCTCCCATGTCTTCAGTAGCACCTTTACCCCTGTTTCTCCCCCCCCCCCCCATCCCAATCATCACTTGCAAGGAAGGTAACCATCAGCCTAAGGACAAGGGTTAGATTGCAGAAGGAACTTCAGGAAAATAATTAAGAAATAGTGAACTCTCTTTCTTCAACAATTCTCCTTTAGGAAGTTCAGAAGCCGCCGGTGGACCTCCATCCCTGGGGCTAGTGACTTTTGATTCACATCCCTCTCCAGGAATCAGAAAGTGATTGAAGGAAAGGGAATGGGGATGGAGATTTCAAGGACGGAACTGAACCAGCACCCTGACTCCCCGCCAAGAAGCAGGGTCGCTTATTCTTTCTCCCACAGGTCCCAGGTCTTATTCCTTCCTTCTCTTCCTTAAATAGTGTCTTTGAAGAATGTGGGTCTGAGATTGAGACCCGAGACTTCTGGGAGAAAAGAGGAAGGAGGAGGAGGAGAAATGAGGGGGATAGAGGGAAAAGTCTCAGTTTCTCCATCTTTCCTTCTATCTCCTTCTGGGGATTCCTGGCTCTCGTCTTCTATGGCTCCGTTTCGGTCTGCCTCTCTTCAGCTTTAATTCTGCTTCTCTGAGACTCATGTCTCTCAGACTCCTTCAGTCCCTCGGCAGATCCGTCATCGCATTTAACCAGGGCGGAGTGGAGTGGCCAGGAGGGCAGAGGAGAGGAGGTGGTTACGGGTCTGCCCCGCCCCTCCCCCAGACCCGGGTCTCAGAGGGACGCCCCGTCATTCCGCCTCGCCTCATAAGTGACAGGTGAGAAGCCAGCAGCAGCTCGAGCCCCCAGGTAGTGTCCCAGGAATAGCACCCCAGCCTTTATAGCTCAGCTGGGTTGCGTCACCGAGAAGGATATGGGCCACTCCCTCGCCTTGGGCTAAAAATAGCCTCCAATGGGAGCTGGGGGCGGGGGGCTCTTTGGGCCTTGGGGAGGGCTTTGGATGCCTCTCTTAGCGCGGGACATTGGAGTGTGTGGGCGCATCGTTGTGTCTGTCTGCATACATAATACGGCTCACATCTATGTAGCCCCTAAGAGTTTCCAAAACTTTTTTACATGCATGATTTCATTCGATCTGTGAAGAAGACAGATCAGGAGTCATCCCCATTTTATAGATAAGGAAATGCAGACTTCTGAAGTGAAGTAATTTGTCCAAGTTTACACAGTGAGTCAGTAACAGCCGGAACTAGAACCCAAGACTCTTCAACATTTTTTTTAACTTACTTATTTGAAACATTCTTTTGAGTTCCTCATTCTCTCCCTCCCCCCCTTTCCCATCTACTGAGAAAGTAAGCAATATATCAATTATACATGTGAAATTATTGAAAACAGATTTTCATATTGTCCTTATTTTGAAAAAAAGCAAGAAAAATAAAGTGATTACATTATAACTTTATTATTATTGTTATTATTATAGCTTTTTATTTACAAGATATACGCATGGGTAATTTTTCAGCATTGACAATTGCAAAACCTTTTGTTCCAATTTTTCCCCTCCTTTTCACCCCCCTCCCTAGATGGCAGGTTGACCAATACATGTTAAATATGTTAAAATATAAATTAAATACAATGTAGATTACATTATAACTTAATCTGCATTCAAAGTTCTTCTATTCTCTCTTTCCGGAATCAAATTGCATTTTTTTCATCATGAGTCATTTGGAATTGCTTAGATCATTGTATCGATCAGAGTAGCAAATTATTTCACAGTTGACCATCATGACACTCTTACTGTTGCTGTGCACAAGAATCTCCCAGTTCTTCTCACTTCATTTTGTATCTAAACGACACCCCACCTTGTAATTTCCCATATTATAACAGCACTCCATCACAACCATATGTCACATTCAGCCATTCCCCAATTGCCAAGCATCACTTCAATTTCTAATTCTTTGCTGCCACAAAAAGAGATACCATATTTTTGTACATTCAAATTCTTTTCTTTTTTCCTCAATATCTTTGGGATGTAGACCTAGTAGTGATATAGCTGGAACCCAGGCCTCTTGATCCCAAGTCTAAATTCCTTTACTTTGTATCACTATGCCTTTGGGTAAATAGAAATCATGATAGACTGCAAAGAACCCTGGGCTGGGAACTGGATATTTTGAATCCTAGTCTGGCACTAAAGTTAGATAAATTTACAGAGGCAGAGTGACATGGATGAATGAATGTAATTTGAGAATCAGAAGACCCAGATTCAAATCCCACTTCTGATTCATGTAGGTGGGAAAGGGTTGGGAAAGGGGAGGTATAATTTTGTAAGCCTGGATCATTTGCATAAGGTTCTTTTCATTGGTGGAAAGGATACCAATAGTGTAATTGTGCACTTGCAATTGTTTAGCTTGAACCACACACTGTGCGACTTTGGGCAAATTGTTTGACATCCCTGAAGGGTCTCAACTAGTTGTTTACTGAGGTGGAGATCAAGATCTATGATCCTCTTATTTCTTCCTCTCCAGATCTATTCTGTCCATCATCACTTAAATCTACATCACAGTTTATTGAGCAATTTTCTTAAAATGACTAGTCCAAATGTTATTGCCCTCATTTTTCAGATGAGGAAAATGAACTTCAGAGACTCGACCTTTCCAAGGTCACACAGCTGGCAGAACTCCTGTGATCTTTCCATCAGCCTCTTATGGGCAGATGAAATCACTGAAGTTCTCATCTGGCTCCAGAATTTTTTGTTCTGGGGCCTGATAGTGTGTCTGTCTATCTTTAGGGGACCAGAGAGCAGGACTGTGAAGGGCAAAGACAGGGACAGGAGGGAGAAGAAGAGGCAAAGGGAGAAGGGGAGAGGCAGTGATTGAAACAGAGATAGAAGGGGAATAGAAAAACAGAGGGGGGCAGCAGCTGGAGAGCTGGGTGAAAGTCAGGTGAGAGAGGAATGGGTGGTTTCTGTACTGTGAAGTCACCCCCAAGCCTGGCTTCATTCAGCTGTGAGTCATCGGGACCAGAGCGGGTTTGTAGAGAGAAGGGGAGAGGGCAGGACTGGTAACTATGTCAGGATCCGCCCTGGAGATCCCCAGCTCCTTTTTAAATATGAAAGACCTTTGTCCCTGGCATAACTCCTGGGTGAGGGAGAAAGGAACCCAGGAATCAGTCCCTGGGCCATAGAGAGATAATGCCTGGGCAGCTGAATGTGAGTACAGGGATCATTTTCTGATAAGTAGGGCAGCCCCAGTGAACTCCCCAGTCTCTGTATGACCTTCCATGCTCTAATCAAACTTTTGTTCTTAAGAGGGAAGCACAGAGGTTTCTCAGAAATTCAAGGTTATAAGGAAGCAAATGTTCTAGGGCTGGACAATTAATCAGCAAGCATGTATTAAGGACCTACTACGTGTCAGGCACTGTTTGGGGGTGGGATGGAGATATAAAGAGTAGTCAGTCTCTGAGTTTCCATTCAATAGTGAGAGGCAACATGTCCATTTATATATATCTATGTATGTGTATGTATACATACATACATACATACTAAATATGTCTATATGTACATATATATCTATGTGTGTGTACTATATATGTGTACATACTATATATGTCTTTCTCTCTCTCTCTCTCCCTCTCTCTCTCTCTTTCTCTCTCTCTCTCTCTCTCTCTCTCTCTCTCTCTCTATATATATATATGTATATATATATATATATATATATATATATATATATGAAATATACGAAGTACATATGAGGAAACTTAAATTGGCAGTTGGCAGTATAGGGAGCGTCCTAAACTAAGAGTTCTTCTGGGAAGGAGAATCTCGGATTTGCTTTCCAAGGTCCCAAACCTCTCACTGTCAGGAAATCCTTCCTTAAGTATCCACCTTGCCTTTCTTGCTGGTTCACTGAATCATAGAATATAAGATTGAGACTTTTCAATGCAACCTTTTCTTTTAACAAATGGGGAATTGAGACTCAGAGAAATGGGGGGGAAACTTTCTCCTGATCACATCATGTGCTAGAGACAGTACTAAAATCATTGTCTGCAGATTCTGAGCCCATTCTGGAAATGGAATGCCTCTTTGGAGTATATTTGAGTTTTATGATCTCAGATAGTTTGTTTTATTGTATTTATCCATCAGCCAAGACCTCTCTCCTGGATCCTCCCAACCACCTATCTCTAACCTCGGTATTATGGCTGGGCGATTACTATCAGGTTGGCTTGAGATCAAGTATGAGGTATCATTTCAAGTTACAGATCTGTTTCTTCTCCCAGTGTCTGATTCGGCAGAGTTCTTTTCTCATTGTGGATCTAATCTGAGAATCCAGTTAATCCCTTTCTTCAGAGGGAAGTCAGGTGAGAGAGGAATGGGTGGTTTCTGTTACTGTGAAGTCATCCCCAGGCCTGGCTTCAGTTAGCCTTCCCTTCCTGTGATCACAGATGGGATCACAAAGGGAAGGGAAGAGATAGACTACCTTCATCATGGCCCTCTCACTAGCTGATTTCCAAATGCTATTTTCTCGGCATGGACTCTGGGAGCATCCCAGCACTGGTACATTAGCCATCTCATCCTTGACTATTCCACTTCCCCCAGGGATAGGGACAGAAAGATACATAATGAAAAGCAGACAGTTGGACATAGGGATAGGAATGCAACAAGTCAGAGATGAGATTAAAGACAGAAATTGGGATGGGAAAAGAGGCAGGAATAGAAATTCAATTCAAGAATGGGAACAAACATAAAAAAAGGAAAAGAGACCGAGAAATAACTAATGATGAGGAATGATTGACCCTGCCAACTCCATCTTGGAGCTAATCAAGATTAATTTTGGAGGATTAATCCAGAATTCCCTTGACTCTGGCTCTGAAGTGGAAAGCTGAACTGTGTGGGGACTGACATATAAGAAATGTGAAAGTTTCCACGCAGTTCAACTGTATGGAGGAAGAGTTGAAAGATTAATATTGATTTATTGGATTGGTAATAGGAATTGCTCTACCTGCCCCTTTAGCCTAGGACTACACCCATCTAAATTCCATTTCCTTTGCCTCAACCTTGACCCTGTCTTAGTCCAAGACTGGAGTTGGGGAATAAATGGGCATGGAGATGGGTTGGGCAGAGAATGATTGAGTCAAAGGATCTGTGTTTGAATCACCAATCTCCTACTTACTGCCTAGGTGATCCTCAGTTGGCTATTTAAATTCTTTGGGCTTCAGTTTCCACATCAGTAAAACATTGGAATTGAATTCTAAGATCCCTTCCACATCAAATCTATGATCCTATGATCTCATTTGATCCTCACAATTACCCTCTGAAGGCAGATATTACTGTCCCCATTTAATAGATGAGAAAATTGAGGCTCTGTAATTTGCCCATTATTGTACAATTGTAAGTAGCAGAGCTAGGAGTCCTCCCAATTCCAAATCCTCCCTTTCCACTTCAGGGTGCTTTTTCTAGCCAATTCCTCTCTTGTCTTCCAACACCTCACCCCCAATCTTAAAGGGAAAGTTATGATGAGGAGGAGTCCTCTGTCCAGAGAAGAGTTTTTGTTAATGGCCTCCCTCCAAATAATCAGAAAATGTTTGGGGCCCTCAGAAATCATCTAGGCTAATCTAAACTTGAACAGGAATTATAGGATTGTGGTTTCAAGTTGGAAGGGACCTCAGAAGTCATCAAGTACAACTAGAAATTGGGCCTGAGGAAGTACATAGTTGTTGTCTAAGGCAGAATTTTTTTTATTATAACTTTTTATTTACAAGATATATGCATGGCTAATTTTTCAGCATTGACAATTGCAAAACCTTTTGTTCCAATTTTTCCCCTCCTTCCCCCCACCCGCTCCCCAGATGGCAGGTAGACCAATACATGTTAAATATGTTAAAGTATATGTTAAATACAATATATGTACACATGGTCATACAGTTATTTTTGTTGCACAAAAAGAATCGGACTATGAAATAGTGTACAATTAACCTGTGAAGGAAATAAAAAATGCAGGTGGACAAAAATAGAGGGATTGGGAATTCTATGTAGTGGTTCATACTCATTTCCCAGAGTTCTTTCACTGGGTGTAGCTGGTTCAATTCATTACTGCTCTATTGGAATTGATTTGGTTCATCTCATTGTTGAAGAGGACCACATCTATCGGAATTGATCATCATATAGTATTGTTATTGAAGTATATAATGATCTCCTGGTCCTGCTCATTTCACTCAGCATCAGTTCATGTAAGTCTCTCCAGGCCTCTCTGAAATCATCCTGCTGGTCATTTCCTACAGAACAATAATATTCCATAACATTCATATCCCACAATTTATTCAGCCATTCTCCAATTGATGGGCATCCACTCAGTTTCCAGTTTCTTGCCACTACAAAGAGGGCTGTAAGGCAGGATTTGAATATAGGTCTTCCTGTCTGCAACTATACAACATCTTTGGCAAGTAATTATGTAGCCTCTAGTGTGAGAGGAAACCTGTGATCTCCCAAGGTAGCGAATTCTGCTTATGGATAGCTCTTTTTTTGAAATGTTTGTTTTTTCTTTATGATGACTTCAAATCTGTCTCTCTGTCGCTTCCAATCATTACTCTTAAATTTACTATCTAGGGCCAAGCAGAATGAGTCAAATATTTCTTCCCTATGAGAGATCTTAGAATATTTGGATTGCTACCATGTCTAATTTTCTCCAGGGTAAATTAAAACATCTAGTTTTCAACAAACCCATGCTATTTTTTCACCACCTGTTCTTCAAGGCTTCACTCATGATTCACCTTCTTCATGGAGCCTTCCCTCCTCAAACCCAACCAGTCCTTGATGATCTCTCCCTCCTCTAGACTCCTGAGATACTTTTAACTCTCATTTGACCCTTGCCATAGATTTCCCAGTAGCTATTTTTTAAACATGTCATGTTGTTCTCCATAGCTTATAAACTTCTTGATGGCAGAGAATGAATTTTACTTATTTCTGAATCTTTGGATATTTAGACCTAAAAAGTGCTCAGTAAATATTTATCGAGATTGTTGATGATAACAATGATAATGATTTAAATAAACAGCTCTCACTTTTATTGGGCTTTCCTCACAACAAGCTCTAAGAAATTGGTAAGGCAAATATTATCCTCAATTTATAGACACAAAACTGAGACACAGAGACTTGCCCAGGCTTATACATCTAGTGCCAGAGCAAGGACCCCTGTGATACAACTATAAGAACGGTACTGTCAAATGACTACAAAGGTCATCTTGCCCAGTCCTTGTTCTCCAAACAAGAGTAAGCCTCTCTTGAGAGAGTCCTCTCAGGAATCTTCTAGATCTCTACCAAGGATAAAGATCCTTAGAAAAATAAGTCAGTGGTTTCCATTTAAAATCTCCAGGAACAAGGGAGGCTGAAAGATCAAGTTACCTTATTTTCCAATGGATTATTATGGATCTACATCCCACACATGCTACTGACTGAGGAAAAGTTGCAGTCAAAGAAACCCTAGCCCCTAGTCACTTAAAAAACTGCACACACAATCCAAATCAGAGCTGCTATACTTGCACATGGAGCAGGGATATTGGGGGAGTGGTAGAATACAAATGAAGTAGGAAGGTGGCTCATTCCTTGTAAATTCTTGCTGTTTTCTAGATGTAAAGCTGTGGTTGCTAGGAGAGAACTGAGAGGAAGTCAGGAAGTCAGAGGGCATTCCAATAGGAAAGATCAAAAGGAAAAGAGACAATGCAAAAGAAGGAAAGACAAGCAGGGAGAAACCCTGAAGTTCCAGGCCAGTCCAATCCTCATTAAGAGACAAGTTTCCAGAACTTTTTCTAGAAAAGTCATAGTTACTCTGGGATAAGCACTATTATCCTCAAAATTTTCCAACTATGCTTTTCTCCTCTATGGCAAGAGGCCTGTGCCTTGGACAGAAGGAACAAGAAAAAGAGGGACATGGGAGAAAACCCTGTCTTGAGGTCCTTTTCCCAGAGGGAATGAGCTCCTGTACAGCTTAACCTACTCAGGGTTGACCTGATTGGCTCAAAGGAGTCATTCACTTTCATCTCTGGGTCTCTGAGATAGATTGGCCCTAGAGGTTTATGAGTACATATAAAATTTGAGTCCTGTTCTCTATGCCCATCTCAGGAATATCCTCACCCCAACAGACTGCACCCCCCTCAAAAAACAAATAAATGACAATTGGGAGATATCTGGACCTTCCTTAACTTTCTTGCTATGTCCTAGAGCCTCAAGGTAGTCCTGTGCCTTAAATATGGACTTGAATGCACTTGCCTGATGCCACCCATTCTTTGATCAGTATTTTGTCTTCTCTGAGTTTCAGTTCAGTCAATTAAACATAAGCATATTATTGAATATTTACTGTGTATCTAGCTCTTCAAGATAGGCACTCTGGGAGATGCAAGAAAATAAAATACAAAAGTGTGGTAAATAGTTCAGGAAGAAGTCTTTGGCCATGTCCTTTCCCCTCTTATTTGTAAAATGATTGGGTTGCTCTCCAAGGTTCTTTCCAATTTTAACATTCAATGATTTTATAATTCTCAGTTCATTGTGAACTGAATTCATGGAGGAGATGGGATTTGAAGAATGGACAAAAATTCCTTCCAGCATGAAGTTGGGATAAAATCTCTTCCATTCCTGTCTCCACATCTCTTTCCAGAATCACTGTCATTTAGTGTGAATTCTATTGATCCAGTTGGAGTTTGAGTGGTGGGGTTAGGAATGACAAATCCGGGAGGGCTGGAGTACTTCTCTCAGAGACAAGGTAGTGGATTCAGGAATCTTTTGGCACTCTGGAGGAGAGCAAACAACTTTGATACTCTTCATTCCCTCCCCATATCCTTAAAATTGAGATAAAACCACTCCCCCCAATTCTCAAGCAAATGGGAATAGATGTCCCCTACAGAGTCAGTGTCTGGGAGCAGAGTATGGAGAAGAAGGGGGGGGGAGAGGAGGGAGGGAGAGAGGAAAAGAGAGGGAAGGAGGGAGGGTGGGAGATGAGGCAGAGAGACAGAGACAGAGAATGAGAAAAAGAGAGAGGGGGCAAAAAATAGAGCGAGAGGAGAAGAGAGAGAGAGAAGAAAAAGAAAAAAGAGAGAGAGAGGAGAGAGAGAGAGAGAAAGAAACAGAGAGAGAGAGAGAGAGAAAGAAACAGAGAGACAGAGAGAGAGAGAAACAGAGAGAGAGAGAGAGAGAGAGAGAGAGAGAGAGAGAGAGAGAGAGAGAGAGAGAAAGAGAGAGAGAGAGAGAGAGAGAGAGAGAGAGAGAGAGAGAGAGAGAGAGGGAGTGGAGGTAAGTTGTGACTCTCCTTTCCCCACTAATTCACTCTTAAGTATCTGTACTGCTAAAGAGGGGAGAACGATTAGTAAGAGTGACAGAGATGGGGGACAGGGGGACTGGGGGAGAAGAGACCGACAGAAGAGAAATGGAACACAAACATATTCCAAGAGAAACACGGAGGGAAAAGATCTCTAAGATCCCTCACAGCTGTATGAGGTTACTTGAAGACAGAACAGAGGCTGTAATAGGAAAAAGAAAGTGGAAAGAAAGATGAGGAAACACTTCCACACACGGCTAGAAAAAACTGATAGAGACAAAAACTTGGAGGAGAATGGATAAGGATAGACTTAGAGAGTCACACCGAGAGACTGAAACCCCAAGGTTCGGGGAAAGGGGTGAAAGAAGACTTTCGGAACTGAGACAGAAGGACTCATCTTGGAGAAGCTAGATATTCTCTACCTCCCCCGGCCCCGCGCGCCCCCCGCCCTCCCCAAACACTTCTGCAAGAGACAGAAAGTACGAAAGGCAGCCAATAGGGGCGGAGCGGCAGCCGAGTTGCAGTTTGGGGGGGCCGAGAGAAAGGAGGGGCCAGGAGGGAGAGAGGGAAGGAGGGAGACCTCAGTTGAAGAACGGGAGGAGGGGAGGGGCAGGGAGAGCGGCGGGCTGCAGGCCGGCCTCGGAGGCGGCTCTGGGAGGCTGTGGGCGGAACTGGGCGGGCCGCCGGGGTTCCCAGCACCTGGGTGAGGTCTCGGCCGCCCCGCCCCCCACCCTGCACTTCCTTGTGTGACGGTACCCGGAGCAAGAGGCAACTGGAGCGGCGTTCGGGCCCCGGAACCGAGCGAGAGAGGGAGCTTCCCCTGCCCCAGAGCAGAGGGATTCTGGGGTTGTGAGATCCTTCCAACAGAAGCAAAGGGACACCTCTTCCCCACCAAGAGATCCACTTCCCCGCCCCTCTCCCTTCCCCTCCCCCCCGTAGCCGAGAGACGCCTGGGCCAAAAGATAGCTGACCACTGCTCCGTGCAGCAGAACCGAAGCACTCTCCGAGGGAAGAGACTCCTTGGACGGAGCGCCCCCACTCCTGGGGCGGAGAGAAACCCCAGAGACCTAGAGGTTCTCCCCCTCCAACTCCTAGGGTGGAGAGACCTCAGAGGACTGGGCGATCCTCCGCTCCCAGGGCGAAGTCACTGCAGTCCTAGCAAACCCCTCGCTCCCGAGGCAGAGATACCTCAGAGATTCAGCGATCTCCGCACTCACGGGCGGAGGAAGCCCCGAGACTGAGAGACTACCCCGATCTCCTAAGCGCCAAGTTCCAGAGGACTGAGAGATTCCCGCCCCCCTCCGAGAGCGCCGAGACGCACCCTTGGGGCCTCAACACTCCCCAGAGCCGAAAGCCGGAGACTTCGCCCTTGCGATCCCACCTACCCCCACTCCTCTCCGGAACTCTGGGAGTCTGGGGACTGCAAAACTCCCCTGAAACTAAGAGACAGATTCCTCCCCCTCTCCAGCTTCTCTCCACCTCCGGAACTAAGAGGAGAGCTTCTCCACCCCCGACTCTCCTCCAACCCCTCCCGCCTTCATCGTGTGAAGGCCGTGAGAAAGGACTGCAGAGACCCCTCCCCGAAAGCTGAGACAACCCCCCTACTCCAGAGCAGAGAGCTCTCTCAGACCACTTCGGCCCGTGGTGTCGGGGCTAGATCCTTCGCAGCCAAGAAAGGCAACTGGGCCTGGAGAGACCCCTCCTCAAGAGAGGCAACCCCCCTTTCTTGGCTACCCGAAGGTAAGGAGGCAGGAGAGGGGCTAAGAATCCCTCGCCCCCGGGATTGGGGGATTGGGAGAGGAACCTGGGTTTTTTCAGGGTAGTCAGGGCTACCGGTCTCTCGTCTCAGGACTTTGGGAGTCTCAGGGACCTTCCGAAAGTGAACTAAGTGAAAAGTATGGCCGATGGCCCCTTCTGCTGATTTGCTTTCTCAGCGATCATTCTTCAGGCTTTCTCAGTTGTCAGGTCTCTCCTTGTGTCTCTGTCGTTCTACCCTTGAACCCTGAAAATCTGTCTCTCTCACTAAGCTTCAAACTTGGTGAAGCTTGAAAAACTGCTTCATCGGGCATCCCCATCCCCTCTCCCCAAAATGTATCAATTTCCATATACGTCTTCGTAATCCCTTCATTGAACCCCAAATTCATCATCTCCCCCATTATTGTCCACCAAAAAGAATCATTCTATTCATCTTCTCCTCTGTTGTCCCTCACCCAGCTTCCCTCCTGTTCCATTATCTCCTAGTCCATCATCCCAGTATTCTGATGTTTCTTATTCTTTGTTGTCTAGTCTGTAGTTGTCTGTCCATCCCGAATCCATTGCCCTCCATGTGTCATACCCACATCCATTGACCCCCCTCACATATGTCCCTTTATCCATTGCCTTAATATTCATTGTCAAGTATTCATGTTGTTTCTCTTGCCACATTGGTTCATTTGTTGCCGGTTCTGTCCCTTTTCCTCCTAGGTTTCCCTTCCTTTCTCTCCTTTCTCTTTTGTATTCCCACTTTTCCTCAAGTGTCTCCTCTATCCTAGTATCCTTCCTTCTGCCCTCCTTCTGTCTGTCTAATGTCTTCCTATTCCTTACTCCTTTTACCGTCTGGCCAAAGAGGAGACTAACTACCATCTTTTTCCATCTCTTTCTATGCTCCTGGGGTCTTTTTCTTCTTTCAACCATTTCTTTCTCCTTTCTTTTTTTCTTTGCCTGTCTCTTAGTTTACCAGTTTTCCTGAACTTAAAGGGACAAATGTACCCATTTACCCCCATCTTAGATGGAACAGTAGATGTGGGGCTACTCCACTCTAGACTAGAAGAAAGGGGATTTCTGGAAGGGAAGCTTGGACACTTCTTGATTTAATGAGTGGCCTGTCTGTGTGTTTGGGGAAGGGTGTAGAAAATGAACCCACTTATTCCTACTTGTGGAAATCATTATCATGCACGACCCTTTCCATTTCCAAGTTCTGACTCTATTCTAAGAAATGGAGTTTCCATTTGGGGAGTGGAGAAAAAGGATTTGGCTCTTATTTGACCATCTTTTCCCTTCCCTTCCATGCCTTCCTCCTCTCTCTGGCTTCCTCCCCAGATTGGCAGTAATAGGACAGATTTGTGGCTAAGGAATTTGTCACCACCATCCACTTTAATTTTCTTGGGGGTCTCCTGGGGGTTCTTTCTGTGTAATGTCTTTATACGTCTCTAGCTCTAGATAGAATCTGCATTTTTCTCTGTGTTCTTTTGGTTTCCTTTCTCTATATTCTTTCTGTCTCTTTGGATTCTGTTATCCCTATCACTGTGACTCCTGTTGGGAATTTAGTTATCAGGGTAGTTAATCAGTGCAAACACTGAATGCAGAGTTTATCCATGTATCCACCTGATGTGTATACATGCATGTGTGTGTATGTGTATTTGTGTTTCTTTTTTTTTTTTTTTTTTTCCTAGATATGTCCCCAGACATTCTATAGCCAGCTATGATCATGATCATTGGGAGGTGGAGACCAGGTCATTTGGGCTTCCTTGTGATAGACGTAGTTTGAACCAGAATACCTACTGACAGGCCAGCAGAGGGCGAATAGGCAACTAAATGTGTGGGAGGCAGTGAACATAAATGTGACTGTGCGTGATTGAGTGACTGTTCCTGTGTGGGTATGTCTGGTTGTGTGTGTGAGTGTGCATGACTGTACGAATGCCTGCAGTATTAGTGTATGAGACTTACTCTCTGTGAGAGTGTGACTCCATGCTTTTTTCTGTGATTGAGTGTGTGTGAACCAGTGACACAGTGTGTCTGTATGTATGCACATGTGTTCTTCTTGCACTTCTGTGTGTTTACAATGCTTGGAGAAAGTGGCTTCTCCAATGGAGATTTGAGTTCCCTATTTCTGGCCTCTTTCCTGTATGGGAGGGAAGGATTAGAAAGGCTGGGGTCAGCCTCTCAGGATCATGCTCACACAATTCAATGCGCCTTAAACCTAGTGTAGGGGAAAGAGAGTTCACCCCAAACTCATTAAAACCTAGTTCACATCTTGTCCCTTCACATCTCCCATTCACTGGCTTCCTTCAAATCCCAGCAGCAATTCCACCTTTTCCTGGAAGTCTTTTCCACTTCCTCTTGATTCTAACAACTCCTCCCTATTGATTATTTCCAATTTCTCCTGTTTCTAAAGATTTGCTTGCTGTCCTATTAGATTGTGAGTTTTTTAAGAGTTGTTATTCTTGATTAGTATGTTTTACTCTTCATGACCCCACTTGGGGTTTTCTTGACAAAGATACTAGAATGGTTTCCATTTCCTTCTCCTGCTTATTTTACAGATGAGGAAACTGAGGCTAACCATTGACTTGCCCAAGCAAATAAGTGCCAGGCCAGATTTGAACTGCCTTCCTGACTCCAGACTCTGTGCTCTATCCATTAGGCCACCTAGTTATCCCTTTGAGGGAGAAATTATCCTTTTCCTTTCTGTATGTGCCCACCCACAACTTATCACAATATCTATGAAATATAGTAAGTTCTTAGTAAATGCTTTTTGATTGAAATCTGAACTGATAAAAAGGAGTTTCATCATGTATATGAAGTTGCAGATCTGGAGTAAAACCCCTACAACTTTTCAGGCACTACGCATAACTCTGGGAATAGTCAAAAATGAAAAACAAAACAGTCTTTCCTCTTGAAGAACTTAGACTCTACTGGGAGGAAACTTGCATGTAGATAAATAAATACAGTCATTTCCTGGGGGCTAGAGAACAGCTCTGCTGACTGGAGGGATTGTGAGAGGCCTCTGGTGGGAGGTAGAATTTGAGCTCGACCTTGAAGGGCGCTAGTGATTCCAAGTACATTCCAGGCTTGGGGGACAGCCTGTGCAAAGGCATTGAGGTGGAAGATGGAATGTTGAGTTAGTTTCCAGTTTAGCTGGAAAAAAAAGCCTTTGAGAGGAGCAGGGTGAAATCAGCCTGAAAAGGTAGGTTGGAGGCAGATTGTGACAGGTTTGAAAAGCCAAAGGGAAGAGTTTGTAATTCATCCTTTGGGTAATAGGGAACCAATGAAGCTTCTGGGGCAGGGAAGTCACATGGTCCAATTTACTCTTTAGAAATTCCAATTTGACAGCTCTGTGGAGGAGGGAATAGAGTCAGGGGAAAGACTGGAGACAGGGGAGCCAATTCATATTCTTGAAATAGTCTTGGGGTGATGAGCACCTGACTGAGGATGGCTGTACTGTGAATGGAGATAAGGAGACAGGAACAAAAAATGTAGGTGTCTTCAAGACTATAATTAGATAGGTATTGGGGTATAGGGAAAACCAGAGACATAAAATAAAATCTTTAGATAATACCCATTTGGTTCTAAGCTTGATTCTTTTCTCCCCTCTTTTCCTTTTGCCTCTATGACCCTAAGTCTCAGTTTCTAGTCCCTAATTCTCAAGTGTTGCTATCGACTGGAGTCAGCATGGTATGTGCACGGATTTGGGTTCAAATTTTAGCTCTCCCTTTTCCTATCTTGGTGAGGTTTTTTTTTGAGGGCTGTTCTTCTTGACCAGCATGGCTTTCTTGGCAAAGATACTGGAGTGATTTCTGTTTCCCTCTCTAGCTCATTTTACAGATTCAATACTGAGGCTAACAGGTTTAAGTGACTTGCCCAGGCTCACAGATCTAGTGAGTGTCAGGCCAGATTTAAATTGCCTTTCTGACTCTGTGCTCAGTGCTGTATCCACTGGATCACCTAATTAGCCCTTTGAAGTAGGGATAAGCAAGTGAGATCACTTGCCTCAGTTCCTTCATTTGCAAATTTAGAGAATTGACTATAGGCTCTTTCAGTTTCCTAATCTGTGTTTCCAGAATTTCTTTGCCTGAAGAATGATGGAGCGAAGTTAACCCCAGAAAGGGAAACTAGATGTCTGGATGATCCACACATTGAGTCATTGAGCCCTGGATAATAGAGAGTAGCTGATTCTGGGTTGATTCTGGGCTATGGCTGCAGGGGATTGACACAATTTAGCAAGAAGAGATAATTAGAATTTAAATTAAAAGTTAAAATAATTTAAAGGTTTTTTTTTTTTAAAGGGAGAAATATGAGTCAGTGAATACAGTTCTGGCCCTGGGATTGGATCTGTGACCTTTTGGACTAGGGCAAAGGGGATGGGTGAGCAAGTGTGTCTGTGGCTTGGGGATGGATGGCTATGATGATCAAGTCATAAGCTGGGGAGTGGCTCATTCAGTGCTTAGCATTCAACTGCCCTGTGTTCTCTCCTGGCCTGTTAGAGAGAAGGGATCCTGGTTTAGATGTCTTTGTCTTCCCCTTAGTGCCTAGAA
Source organism: Antechinus flavipes (assembly GCF_016432865.1). Taxonomy (NCBI): domain Eukaryota; kingdom Metazoa; phylum Chordata; class Mammalia; order Dasyuromorphia; family Dasyuridae; genus Antechinus; species Antechinus flavipes. Next base: position 79,234,432 of record NC_067398.1, on the reverse strand, counting down.
TAGGGTTTGAATATTCATTAAAGACTTGGCATCATAGAATAAACATCAGAATATAAAGGGATCTTAAAGACTGTGGAGTCAGGGGTTCTTAATTTGGGATCTATGAACTTGTTTTCTTATAAGACAGACAGACAGACAGAGAGAGATATATAGACAAATAGATTAATTATTTCAGTAGAATTGGTTTTTTTTTTTTTTTTTTGGTAATCTTATGTATTTTAATTTATGTATTTAAAAATATTTTGAGAAAGGGCCCTTAGGCTTCATTAAAAGGTAAAAAGGGTCCATGACAGAAAAAAAGTATAACTTTATCAAATTTGAGCTCTCCTATTTTACAAAGATGTATAAAATGTGCCAGAGACCATGCTCTTGAAGATATGCCAGAGACCACTCTTGAGGATATGCCAAGAGACCATGTCCTTGAACATTGCCATGTCCTTGGACGCAGGAGACAAAGAGCTAAGAAGATTAGCATACACCCTAAATTCCTGAAGATTAGATAATGCGAATTCCTGGGGTGACATCACCTGGAGTACCTCTCAGATCGGAACCTCAACCCCATGGCCAGTTTTGACACCGGACTTGTGTAAATTGGCCAGAGGGGCCACCGGTTGGGACTCCCAAGATTACCATGGGGACACACCACCTAATCAATCTCGTAATGGGGCTTGGGGATGCATGTCCCCTTGGCACCGTTCCGTCACCACTCAATTTCCTACATGGGGATCCTTTTCACGATTTAACCCATCAGTTTCCCAATATCAGGTTTCTTCCCAAATCCACCCATTTCCAACTTTCTCTTTCCTTCTGACTACATACTTAAACAATCTCCTTAAAGAACTTTCCTTCCAGATGCTCCTTTGGTAAAGTAGCAGAAGGCAGTGGGGGTGGGTGACTCCTTCCCCCACCTCTTCACCTACTCCCAAAAGTCTTTCTTACACCTATCTGATACCAATCGAACCTTTAATTTCCCTTGCAAATCAGTCCTTCTAGATCACCTGCATTCCTCTTTCCTTTTCCTATCAAAAACCTGTAAGATTCAACCCTATAGAGAATAATAAACCTCCAAAGATCCACACATGTCCAGCAAAAATGAGACAAAACAAGTAAATGACTTATTAAAGCTCACAGCAAATCAGTCATAGAATAAAGGCGAGAATAAGCCCACATTTCCCGGTTCCTAGTTTGATACCCCTTCTATCCCTCTACTTGTAGATCCAAAGCTATTTCTGAAGTGGTTATCTAACTCACCTTCTTTCTGTCTTGACTCTATAGGTCTGGTGGGGATTGGATGCCCTTTGGTCTCACATAGTGCCAGCCCAGTCTGTAATTTTCTAATTCCTCATAATCATAAGGACCTTGGACAAAGAGTGAGGCTGTAATCGGGAACAACAGGTAATGATAATCCAGGGGCTTCCTCAGTCCCTGAGTAGTTTTTTCTCAATATTTTTTTTTTTGACTCTTCCTCTAATGTAAAGCCCAATGCTCTGGGAATCTGTTATCTATTTCTGGAATATCGTTTTAGAGAGTTGGGCCTTAGGATTCCAGCTAAGGTCGAGGACTGGGATGGGTTTGGGATTGGAAGTCCTTTAACTTCCCAGTGTCACTTTCAGATACTTTATGCTTGACATATGGCTTCTTTGCTTGGTTCTGGCTGAGCTTCCTGCTCCTCAGGATTTCCAAACACTGGGGTTCTCAAACTTTATACTATTAAAAATTATTGAAAATCTGTCCAAAGTTTTTGCTTATGTGAGTTTATTTATTTATAGATATTTTCCATCACCTCTCTGATGTCATGGTCCTTTTTGAGAACAAAGGACAAACAACAATAATAACAATTAGAAATAAAAATTACTTTTGATTTTATAGACCCTCTGAAAAGGTTTCAGAGACCTCTAGGATTCTCTGGACTACACTCGGAGAACTACTGGTTTAGAGGAAGGAGTTTGTAGCCTAGAAAGGAGAAGGATGGAAAGTTGAAAGATAAAAAGAGATGGGTGGAAGAAATTGTTTGAGATGATATGTTACCTTTCAGTCTGTGTGCAAAACACTGCCCTCTTCATTGGTCAGTGACCCCCAAAATCTGCTTCTCTAACCATGTAGATGAAGGATGCTTTTGCAGGCTCCCTTTGCTGGGGAGGGAAGCTGAAGGGAAGGTTGTACTTTAGGGGATGCAAGAGTCAGAGTGTTGGAACCTTATCGTCTTAGGATCAGAAACTTTTACAGGTAGAAGAGAACATAGAGATCTATTTCTTACTGAACATAAAAGGAAATTAAAACCCAGCTAAGGGACTAACTTGCTTGAGGCCATGGAATGATTTAATGCCAAAGGAAACTTTCCAGCCCCTGTTTGCTGACTTTCCGAATGCCTATTAACTGATTTTGTGCTTCTCTGTTGTTATATCACCCAGTCCCTAGGCCAACCCATAATATAAGAAGTATGTAGAAGTAAACTGGAGGGGGTCACTGGGGTGGGATGGAATTTAAAAGAGACCCTGGGAAGGGTCACAGACTCTTATCTTTCCTTCTTTAGCTTATTATCATTGCTATAAATTCTGCCATTACCAATTCATTCTTGCCCTTTCCCGGGTGCTTTTGGGAAATACAAATTTAGTTTAATCCGCAGAAGTGTAGCATATCATATCACTAATAGCTCAGAGTGGGTGAATTTGTCAGAAGCTTTCATTCATTTATTTAACAAATATTTATCAAGTACCTCCTGTTTGCAAGATCCATTCGAGGAAGACATTTTCTATTGAGCTATGGTGCCTCTCCAATTTATAGCAAATTTCATGAGGAAGGGGTCCTAGAAAAGCAGAAAGATAGGGAAAAGGAAAGTAGGAGTTTTAAACTTGCTACTTTGCAGTTTTGCTTGGGACTGCCCCAGTTCTTTTTCTTCCAGGAAGTCCTTTATAACTAGTTCTGTCTTGTTCTGGTCTTTCTTTTTCCTCATTATCATCTCAACAGATATGGGGATATAGTTATATGCTAGTTACTAAACATTTTGAAGTATCTTTCACATATGGAAGTGGGACGCCCTGTGTTTAGGGCAACTTAGAGTGGGGATTTTGCTAGTTATGTCAACTTTCTGGAGCCTCAAACCTTTCCAAGTCTTAACTTATCCTCTCTATCACCCTTGTCTCTTCCTCCCACCCCCCAATCATACTTCGATCCCATGCTTCTTTTTAAGTCTGGAGTTCTTCCCCTGCTTCCCCAAGACATAGAAAATGATACTGTTACCCCAGAAAGAACACCCAGTACTGATTTGGGATCAGCCTACCTGAGTGCTTTGGACTAGATTCGATCCTGGCTCACTCTCAGCTAGTCCAGAAGTTCTGCTCTCTTGAGGTCACACAATAGGTGAGTTGTGAGACTCAAACCCATACCTCCTGATTCCTATTCCCCACAATCTTTCCAAAATATTTACTGTACTTCAGCCGGCACTTCTAGCACTACATCTCCCAAACTAGGACAATGTTGACACCTTTCTCATCATCAGAACAAAAGTTTACAGGGTGCTTTTGCCTCTCTCCCTCCTCTGCCCTCATTCTTTCCTGTCTTTTCCCTTCTCCCTTCATTACCCCCCTCCTTTCCTTCTTTTGTTCTTCTCACCTTCCCTGTTGAGCACTGGTACACTCCACCAAAACAAAATCAGAACAGTAGTCTGGGGATCCAGAGCCAGGGCTCCATTGACTTTCCCTGAAATCTAGGCCCTGAGCTGGGGTCCTGAGAATGTAGAGAGGGGACAATGTTAAATCTTAGAGGGCTTGGGAATGCTTAGACTTATAGCAGAACAGAACCTTCAGAAGAAGGGAGATTGAGAAGGCATAGTCTTGGGTCATAGTTTAATGGGCCTAGAGAGCCAGACAGGGAACTCCCCACTGGGAAGTCTTATTCTGGTGATTCAAGCACTGGGGGATGGGAAAAGGGGAGGCGTGGCTCTCCAGAGCCTAAGACTTGGAGGGGAGGGTTCTGCCCCACTTCACCCTTTACTTCTCCCTTTTGCTTTAAGGAGCTCAATCGTCAGCTTTTCTAAACAGAGCTGAAGGAAGGAGGGAAGAAAAGTACGTATGCAGGTCCAGCCTCAGATTTTCCTTTCTTTTCCTTTATCCCATGTGAATTTCATTATCTAATGAGGTTAATTAGCCTTGGGACAGTACCATTTCTGCTACCCCCTACCCAACACATCTATGCAGAATAAATATAACATGTCCGAAGATGTATACACACACACATAAATACATTCCTTATGTATATACTCATAGAGCATGTGCACAGTCAATCAAAAAGCATTTATTAAATGTCCATGATATATCAGGCACCATGCAGAGCACTGAGGGTAGAAAGAACAAAAATAAAATCATTCCTGCCACCAAGAAGTTTACATGTTACCCAGGGAGACACTGTGCATATGCATGTTTATATGAAGAATACATGTTTATGTTTATTATGTAATATAATTGCACATGCTCATACAGGTACATGTGTATATATGATGCATAAATGACATTATATATAATATATTAATATACAAAAGAAATACAAAATGCAAGGTGATTTTTGAAAGAATATTTATATACATATGAATGTATATATATTTTAAAAAGAGGTACATGAAGTAAAGGTAATTTTTGAGAGTGTATATATGTGTATGAATTTATGTAAGTATGAAAAAAATACAAGCTCAGGGTTATTTTTGGAAGGAAGCTAAGGGGATCAGAAAGATTTCATGTAGAAGGTGGTCCCTGAGCTGGCTTTTGAAGGAAGGTAGGGATTCTAAGTAGCAGAGATATATGGGACACACTCTAGGAATGGAGTTTGCTTATGCAAAAGAACAGATACTGAGATGAAATGCACTATGTGAGAAACAGTAGATATATTAAGGGGAATAATATTTAATGAGTCTCCTTATGTAGGGAGGTTGGAGCCAGGTTATGAAAGGAGATAAAGGTCAAATTGAAGAATTTATCTTTGATCCTCAATATAATAGGGAACCACTGGAAATTATTGAATGAAGATGTTGACATGGTCATCTTTGCTTTCAGTAAATCACTTTATCAGCTTAATGGAAGCTGGATTAGACAGGCAGACATCTGAGTCAAGGCTTTTACAGTAGGTCTGATAAGTGAAGATCTGAATTATGATGGATTAAGGGGAGGAGTTGGTTGTACAATATGAGTGTAAGAGCTAAGAAAGGCAAGGCACAAAATACACGCTTAACACAGTTGTATGATCATATATTCACACCTGCTTAGATAGGCACACAGGTTTGTCACACAGACAAAAATTCTGGGATGTTGAGGTCACATCAACTTGGTCTTAGAAGACTTTTCTGGGAACATTGTGTGTTTTGAGAGCATCTATGATACGTGGGAATGAGTCAGTTGGTGGATTTGCCAAGTGATGAGTTCTCTTGTACATTTTGTCTAGGAGTATTCTAGTTAGTGCTCCCACTAACTTTCTTTTTTAAAATATATTAAAAATCATTGAAAAGACATTTGGCATGCATATATTCTTTAAAAAATATTTTTTAATGATAAAGACCCTATTATTACATAGTTTTTAGATGCACTGCATGACAACCCATCATTTCTACTGGTTTGTGAGGTTTGCCATAATAACTATTCAACTTAGCAAGTCATTTAAATCTTTTTTTTAAAGCAGCAGTGTTCACAAAGAATACATCCATAATGATCAATGTCCGCTATATAAATAGGACAAAGCTGTCAAAAAGTTGTATGGGTAAAATGACTATTCAAGTCAAAAGTCATTATCTTTCTGAAAAGTTTGCTGTGAAAAGTCATCCCAGTCATTTGCTGGCCTTTGGACCTTGCTTTTCTTTATAACAGTTTATTGCTTACAACTTTAGTATGATAACCCGGGGAGTAATGTTGGTATTTTTATGATCTTTTGAGTTGTGCTAATACCTTTCCCATCCCCCATCCTACTCTTCCCAATTCTAGAAGGGATTTTATTTAAAAGATCAAGCTAGGTTTCATCAGATGCTTTTCTAGGGTCATCACTGCTATTTTCACCTAACCATTTTTTTGTCTAGACCTTAGCATTTATCGACTACTTTAAAAGTTGATAATTACATTTCAATAGAATTGGTTTCCTTTGTAATCCTATGTATCTAATTTTGTGTAAATAAATTTTCAGAAGAAGTTCATTGGCTTTACCAGACTAGACCACTCAGGGGTCCCTAACATGAAAATAGCAAAGAGTCCCTGGTCTGCTGCTAGATAAAAATGACCAGCACTTATAATTATTGGTGACAGTAACAGTGATCAAGTTTGCACTCTTCCCAGAATTCCTCAGCTACTCAATACTCAGAATTCCTGAGCTCCCTGGGTACTAGCTACCCTGCTATTGCAATTCTACAGTTTTAAAGGAGAGAAAACTCATCTTTCTACCCCGGATGAAAGTTACCTTGGACTGAATGGAAAGAAACCTTGTTGCTAAGTCAAAAGCCACAGTTTTTGCCTCTTCTGAAGCTGGGCTCAGGAACTAGGGCCAGGCCAGAGGGTGGGATTCATGCATTAAGTGGAGTAAGGAGTTGACAGAATCATATGCAGCAGATGGAGGGGTGCTTATGTGGTGGGGTGCAGAGAAAATTGGCCCTATAGAGAAGTTAGAACATCAGAGGTCTACTGGTTGAGTAAGCTTTTTTGGCTTTCAGGGTCTTCTTCCATGAAATTAAAGGGTTAGATTGGATCTCTTAAATCCTTTCAAGACCAGTCAGTCTGTGATCTAAAAAGCAGTTAACCTGAAGTGGCAGCTCCTCAGATTTGTTAAGACAGCTGGAAGTATGGAATATGATTTCAGGGCACAAGGTTCTCCCTCCCTGAGATGGGAGTCTCTAATAGAAACGGAGGACTATGGGAGGAGTGGGTGGCTTTGGTTTCAAGAAAGTAGGAGGGCTAACTCATGGACGATATTTCAACCTTCAGACCCTGGGCTAAAGCAAAGGTAGGGCAAGGGGCAAGGGAGGATGAGGAAAGAAGCATCAGCTGCAGACCTGGCTTGTTCCTTCCCTACCCATCCTTTCTGTAGGTGCTATCACGTAAATCCTCTTTGTGGGATGCACTTGGGTTTTTTGTGGGGAGGCCAGGGAGCAATAGTTCCCACACTTTCCCCACTAGTTTTAAGGTTTCTTTTCCTACCTTTTTGTAGTGTGTGTTTATAAAATGTTGTGTATGCGGGATAAGTGAGTGTGATAGGAGAGTTGTAGTGTGTATAAGACTTATTTGAGGTTTATGTGTCCACATCTCAGTGTTTGGTGCTTATCGGAAATGTATGTACTACATGTAGTATAAGGGTACATGTGTGAATGTTATATATGATCTGTGTATGTCATCAATGGTCTGTGTTTATGTATAAGGTATTTTGCGTGACATGTGAAGTATATGGGTACTAGTCTGTCATATGTGTATAATATATGTGGAGTGGAAAATTGTACAATAAATGAGGTATAAGTTGTATGTGAGGTGTGTGTGTGTATATATATATATACATATATATATATATTTGTAAAAAAATATATAGAGAGAGAGAGAGAGAAAGAGAGAGAGGTACTCAGTATTGTAATTGTGGGAGTGTGTTTAATATATGTGAGTGGAAGATTGTACAATAAATGAGGTATAAGTTGTATTGTATGTGAGGTGTGTGTGTATATATATATGTATATTTGTAAAAAAAAAAAATATATATATATATATAGAGAGAGAGAGAGAGAGAGAGAGAGAGAGGTACTCAGTATTGTGATTGTGGGAATGTGTTTAATATATGTGAGTGGAAGATTGTACAATAAATGAGGCATGAGTGGTATTGTTTGTGGGGTGTGTATATACAGCATGTAGCATATATCTCACAATGTGGAGTAGTAGGGTGATTGTGGGAGCTGTTGGTATTACGTGTGGCGTTGGACTGTGTGGATGTATGGCTTGGGACTATAGAGTGGGCGGTACATGCATGTGGTCCATGGGCATGTGTGACTCTGTGGTGTGGGGGGTACTATGTGTGTTGAGCGATATTGTGGGGGGGCATGTCTACAATGCATGAGCATGATGTGTGTTGTGTGGGTCTGTGAGGATGGGGGGGCGTGGGTGGTACGTGTGGTATTGTGTGGGATAGTCTCTGTGTTCAGGCAGAGGAGCCTTGTGCCTCAGGCTGCTGTGGAGGAGGCTGCCCCGCCGCCCCTTGCGGAGAAGGCCCCCCCATCAGCTGCAGCTGAGTACCGTTGGTGGCTGAAAGCTGGGAGGAAGTCTTGGGGAGTGTGGTTACCAGGCTGTTGGTGGCCCCTTTACCCACAGGAGAAAATGCATGGAGGCAGGTGTCAGCCACTGGCATTGATCTCTCTTATCCCGAGCTTTGTGGTAAGCCCTCTGGAGCTTGGCCAGGACTTTTTTGGAATCCCACTCAGGTGAGAGGTATAGGGAAGACCAGAGAGAAGGGCAAAATATGTTAAAGAATCCTTGAAGGTAAATAACTTTTTGGACATGTATACATATATTGTATTTAACTTATACTTTAACATATTTAACATGTATTGTTCAACCTGCCATCTAGGAGAGGGGGTGGGGGAAAGGAGGGAAAAAGTTGGAATGAAGAGATTTGCAATTGTCAATGCTGAAAAATTACTCATGCATATATCTTGTAAATAAAAAGCTATTTTTTAAAAAGCTGATTTACCACTTGCTGGGTTAAAAAAAAAAAAAAAAGAATCCTTGAAGGTTTCTCTAGGGTCATGAGTGAGACTGAATTTCCTGATTCCAACCCCTACTAAGGATGTGACTGAGTAAAGCATTTCTCCTTTTGAGGCTTCCATTATATCATCTGTAAAATAGGTTGATAATACTTTTTCTGCCTCTCTCAGAAGGCTGATGTAGGAAAGGGCTTAGTAAATCCCAGATGGATATAGAAATGTGAGTGGTCACTAGTATGACTATTAATATTACATGTCCTTGAGGTTATTAGAAAGCGATCTTTATCAGCACCTCAAGAAGACTTTCCAATTTACGCCCAGCCAGCTCCCCACTTTGGAAATACTGCTGAGAGGGAGTGGGGTATCTGGTGAATTTCCGGCCCATATAGTTCCCCTTGGGGCTGAACTAGGAAGTGGTTTACAAGATGGTCAGTTCCTCATCTTCCAGCCAGCTTGCTGGCTCAGTGCTTTGGAGGAGGGCAGAGGCTGTCCATTTGCCCCCCATCCCCTGCCATGCCAAGTAATGCTAGGAAGTAACAGGCCAGACCAATTAGCTATGGCAGTGTTGTAACTCACTATCCTGATCCCTTAGACTCCAGGAGCAGGGCACAATGGGAAGTGATCTGAACTGTCTATACAGATGAAACTTTTTTTTTTTTACTATAAAATTGTTTATTAGATAAGGGCAGGAATTTGGTGCCTCTGGGGATACCGTTCCCCAAAACTCGGATTTTTCACTCAGTTATGTGTAATTTCCTGGGGTCATGAATCATAAATGAGAATGTTAGCATTGGGAGGTACTTAGAGATCACAGAGTCTAAGTTTATTCATTTTATTGAGGTAGGAAGAACTTTGCCCAAATGACTTGCCTAAGATTACATAAGTTAAAACCCAGGTCCCTCATTCCCAGCCCCATGTTCATTCCACTTTGTTTTGTTTTTTTTTAATGGTGTATTTTATATCTTTCTTGTGAGGAATGTTCAGGGATGAGAGAATGTAGGATATCCATCCACAGGTTCTCCTTCTTTCTCTCTTCCCATCTTGTTTTCCCCAGGGGCAAACTTAGAACTAAAAATACAAATTGCTCCCAAAACAAGTGACTCTGAGAGCCAGTGCCTTGAGGCTAGTCCTCCTTCTTCCTCAGACCCCAATCAATCAATCATTTATTAAATGCTGTATTACTGTATTTTAGACAATATGCTAAGTGCTGGAGATACAAAAAGAGGCAAATAGCAGTCTCTGCTCCTAAGGAGCTTTCAATTTAATTGGGGGAGGGAGTATGGAACAATATGCCAACAAATATATGCAAAACAAGTTATATATAGGATGTAGGAAATTATTGATGGAGAGAAGGTACTAAAATTAAGAGGGACTAGAAAAAACTTCCTATAAAAGATGAGATTTTAGTTGGGACTTAAAGGAAGCCAGGGAAGGCAGTAAGTGGAGTTAAAGAGGGAGAGCATTCCAGGCATGAGGAGCAACCAGAGAAATTGTCAAGAATCGAGAGAGAGTATGTTTTATTCATGGAACAGCCAAGAGGCCAGATGGTAGGGTGTAAGGTGTTAAGAAAACTGGAAAGGTAGGAGGGAACTAGGTCTTGAAGGCTTTGAATGCCAAACAGCATTTTATATTTGATCCTGGAGGCAATAGAGCCCATTTCAGTTTATTGAAACTATCATTTTAGAAAAGTGATTTCAGTGGCTAAATGGAAGATGGCTTAAAGTAGAAAGAGACTTGAGGCAGGCAGCTATTTTTTTTAACTTTATTCAAATTCCTTTTTATTGGAACAAGACCTGTGATTTCATTGGTGTAAAGAACCCTCCCCAACCTTTTAAAAAATTTTTCTTTTCTTTATTTATTTCATTTTTAAAAAGCTTTTTATTTACAAAACATATGCATAGGTAATTTTTCAACATTGACTTTTGCAAAACTTTCTGTTTCAAATTTTTCCTTCTTTCCCCCATCCCCTCCCCAGATTCTAGGTAGTCCAATGCATGTTAAATATGTTAAAATATATGTTAAATCCAATATATGTATACACATTTATATAGTTGTCTTACTGCACAAGAAAAATTGGATCTAGGGGAAAAAACCTGAGAAGGAAAACAAAATGCAAGCAAACATCAACAGAAAGCGTGAAAATGCCATGTTGTGGTCCATACTCAGTTCCCGTGGTCCTCTCTCTGGGTATAGATGGCTCTCTTCATCACTGAACAAGTGGAACTGATTTGAATCATCTCATTGTTGAAAAGAGTCAGGTCCATCAGAATTGATCATCATATTGTGTTGTTGTTGCCATGTATAATGATCTCCTGATTCTGCTCATTTCACTCAGTATCAGTTCATGTAAGTCTCTCCAGGTCTTTCTGAAATCATCCTGCTGGTCATTTCTTACTGAACAATAATATTCCATAACATTCATATACCATAACTTATTCAGCCATTGTCCAACTGATGGGCATCCACTCAGTTTCAGTTTCTTGTCACTACAAAGAGGGCACATTGCACATATGAATCCCTATCCCTCCTCTAAGATTGCTTGGGGATATAGGCCCAGTAGAAACACTGCAAATTAAAGGGTATGCACAGTTTGATAACTTTTTGAGCATAGTTCCCTCTTGCTCTCTAGAATGGTTAGATCCATTCACAATTCTACCAACAGTGTATCAGTGTCCCTGTTTTCTTACATCCCCTCCAACATTTGTCATTATCTTTTCCTGCCACCTTAGCCAATCTGACAGGTGTATAGTCCACCAGTAGCTTTTGCAATAATTTAGATATGAGATGATGAGGGAGTTCACAGGGGGAAGTCGATGAGTTTCATTTTGGACAAATGGAATTTAAGACATCTACTAGACATCCAATTAGAGATGTGTGAAAGGTGAGATTGGTCAGCAATGGAATGGGAGCGGAAAAAACAAATCAGCATAGACATGGCAGTTTAATCCATGGGACCTGATAAGCTCGTCAAATGAAATAATGGAGCTGGAGAAGAGAAGAAGGCCCAGGTCAGAATCCTGAGGAACATTATATTTAGAGGATATGCTCTAGATGAGGATCCAGCAAAGGAGACAGGATAGGTAGGAGGAGAACCAGGAAAGAGCAGCAACTTGAAAACTAGAGAGAAGAGACTATTCAGACGTAGAGAGTGACTAGTTGTCAAAAGCAGAGAAGGCAAGGAGAATGAGGATTGAGAAAAGGTCGTTGAAATTGGCAACTAAGAGATCACTGGTAACTTTGAAGAGAGTTGTTTGAGTGGTGTGATAAACTCAGAACTTGGATTGTAAGGGTTAAAAGGAGAATGAAAATAGAGGAATCTGTTGTAGATAGCCTTTTCAAGGAGTTTAGCTATGAAGGGCAGAAAAGAAATAAGGTAATAATTAATGGGGATGGAAGGGTCAAAAGAGGGTTTTTTCCAGGATGGGGAAGACATGTTTGTGGGCAGTAGGGAATGAGCCAGTGCATAGAAAAAGATTAAAAATAAGTGAAAATATGGAGATGACAGAGGGGGTGATCTGTTGGAGAATGAAATGGATCACTTGCACAAGTAGATGGGTTAGCCTTGATCAGGAGGAAAGCCAATCCCCCCTCCCCCCAACTCTCATGCATTCTTTCTCAGCTTTTCTGTGACTGCCCACTTGTGAATGAATGAGAAATCATGTGTAAGCCTTTCCCATTTGCCAGTCATTCTGCTAAGCTCTAGAAATACGAACACACAACTATCACAATTTCTGTGCTCAAGGAACTTACTTTCTAATGAGGAAAGAACACACGTGGAAGCGTGAGATGTGGGCAGAGAGGAATATTTTGGTTGGAAAGTTTTAAGGATGGTGTGAGTAGATTAACATATCGGAACAATGGAACCATTTTTTGTTATGGCTCCAGAGATAGAGAGAACTAGGTAGTAGGAGTTTGCGGATTCACATGATTGGGAGGTAGATGGCAAGGAAATAGGCAGTAAAGTGAAGCATGGCTGGATGAGATGTATGAATCAGGAGCATAAAAGGGAAGGATCCAGGATGGGAGTTTCAGGGCTGACAGCATCTAGGTATAGTATTTGTCTGGTAAAAATAGTCCTGGCAGTGAGTAGCATTGTTTTAGGATCTGCTAGTCATATAGCTGAGAATAGGAAGGAAGAAAAGATGCATTTATGTAGTGTCTACTATGTGCCCAACTCTGTGCTAAGTGATTTACAAATATTATCTCATTTGACCTTCATAAGAATCTGGGAGGGAGGTGATATCATTATCCCCATTTTGTGATTGAGGAAACTGAGGCAGACTGGGGTTAAGTGACTTGATTACACACATAGGAGGTATCTAAGGCAAGATCTGACTTCCTGACTTTCTGGTTTTCCTGACTCCAGACTGATGGATTATTCACTATATACCACTGAGCTGTCTGTAGGATCCTAAAGGAAACTGTCTTTGCCTTTTGGAAGACTTTTGCTTGCTAGGTTTTAAGGAAATGGCAGGGCTGAGACCTGGGGACAAGGAGCTGAGTTGTGAGATAGGACTTGGGATTAGTAGATCATAGATTTAGAACTGCAAGGGACATTTAGAGGCTAGGCAGTCCCTTCATTTTACAGATAAATTGAGACTCAAAGACTTTTGGTGACTTGTCCAAGATCGTGCAACTGAGACATGATATAACCAGGATTCAAATCCAGTACTTCCCAATGTATTATCACCATTTGTCTCAGGAATATGGTGATCCATGTTTTTCCTACTTTTGAATACATAGAGTGACTTGAATAAAGCTTACCAGAGTTTGCCTAGCACAGGGTTTCTTAACCTTTTTCTGTGTCAGGGATTCTTTAGACAATTTGATGAATCTTGTGGGCCGCTTCTCATGTTAAGGTTTTTAAATGCATAAAATAAAGTATACAAGATTACAGAGGAAATTAATTATGTTGAAATATAGTTATCAAGATGCTAAAAAATACAAACACTAATTTGGAGACCTTGTGTTAAAAATTTCTGGCTTATTGGAAGTTATGAAGTTTCTTTATATAAGAAATAAGAATAATATGATTAGCATATCAATTCATTCCCTTTTGAGAATTTAACTCATATTTATATAGTTGGCTGTCCTAAACATTTTCAACTTCTAAACAGCCTTGTTTATATTCTTTATTTGCCTGGAGAATAAAACTTAAGTTACATATATCCATTGCAAATATAGTATCATTCCTATCAAAATAAATTAATAGGGCTCCAATTATTGAAATTTTACTGTTTCTAATCAACTAATTAATCACTATAGATTTATTCAGCACCTTCTATATGCCAGGTATTGGGTTAAGCTGGAGATAAAAAGACAAAAATGAAACCATTCCTGTTCTTTACTTTACTTTACTAGAAGAGTATATATATATATATATATATATATATATATATATATATAATGTGTATGTGTGATATATGATACATCTATATGCTAGAATCTATAAAGTATAAAGTTAAATACAGAGTAGTTTGCAGGGGAAGACGTAGCAGTTTGGGGAGATAAGGAAAGACTTCATTTGGAAGGAGGCTGAGTCTTGAAAGAAGAAATGGATTCTAAAAAGTTGAGGTAAGAAGGAAGTGTGTAAAGTTAGGTTAGGAGGGAATTGTTGTTGCAAAGGTGACAGAAATGATAGATGAAGCCTTTGTATAAGGATAGACAAGATGGCCAGTTTGACTAGACCATGGAGTTCAAGAAAGGGAGTGATCCAGAATGAGGCTGGAAAGGTAGGTTGAGATGAGGCCCTCACTTGTGAAACAGGAATTTCTGCTCAATCCTTGAGGCAATAGGGAGCCACTGAAGTTTCTCCAGTGTGGGGAATGACATGATCACATCTTTAGTTAAGGAAAACTGGTTTGGTATTTGTGTGGAAGATATGATGGTAAGAGCAGGGATTTTCAACAATTAAAAGATTATTGCAATAGTCTAGCCAAGAGGTGACAAGGGCCTAAACCAAGATTCTGGCTGCATGAGTAAAGAGAAGAAGATAGATTCAAGAGATATTTAGATAGAAATAGCAAGTGATAAAAGCTGTTTGGAAACTTGGGGTGAGAGAGAGTGAAGAGTCAAGACTAATATCCAAGTAAAGAAAGAACCTGGAGGAAACTAGAAGAATGGTGGTTTGATTAATGGAAAGAAGAAAGTTTGGAAATGGATGGGTTTGGGGAGGAAAAAAGAATTCCGTTTTGGTTATGCTGAATTTGAGGTGCTTATGGGCCATCCTGTTAGAATATTCAAAAGCAGATGATGATAATAACAAGAACTAGCATTTATATAGCACTTTGATTTGCAAAGTACTTTACATAGAATTATCACATTTGGTAATATGAGACAAGACCTTGAAGCACTGAAGCCAGATGTATGGATTTATACAAATACAATTATCCTTCCTCTTTGAGCCTTTCCCCTTTGTGGTTTCACTATTTCATGGATTAATATAAAAAATTAAATGGGAGTTTTGGGGAAGTTTTATAGACGCTGATATGCAAAGACCAGCAAACAACACAGAAAAAGTTCAGAAACTCCAAAATGCATAAATATATGTATGGTATTGTATAATATGAACATACTTTATCTTTTAATACCATGATAATTCAGACTTCTTCTCTGACACAAAAAGAGGGCCTTAATGTGTATTTTCTAAATATGGGGGGTGGGAAGTGCCTTACTTCTAGCTCCCACAATGTGGAAGGAATAACTATATTATATATCCTGAAGGTAGGAGAAAACAGAGAAAAAGGAATCCAATTGTGTTTCATGGTATTGTATAACATGAACATACTTTATCTTTTAATACCATGATAATTCAGACTTCTTCTCTGACACAAAAAGAGGGCCTTAATGTGTATTTTCTAAATATGGGGGGTGGGGAGTGCCTTACTTCTAGCTCCCACAATGTGGAAGGAATAACTGTATTATATATCCTGAAGGTAGGAGAAAACAGAGAAAAAGAAATCCAATTGTGTTTCCCATTTTTGGATCATGGAATCCATAAAATGAGGAAGTTTGACTAGATGTTTCCTTTCAGTTCTAAATCTCTGATCTTAAATGTTACTCTTTGGGCTCTGGATTAACGGTTCTGGGTAGAAGGGGAGGCAGCAAAAGACTGTGGAAGAAAGGTGAAGGTTAAAGTCAGGGAATATTCATAGTTTGGATCCACATTTGGGTCAGGGAAGTTGACAGGGTATGGATGAGGTTTGAAGGTAAGCCAGGGTTATGATCTTGGTTTTGCATACTGTATAGGATCAGCAAAGCATTATTGTTCAGAAAAAGGTTGGAGGTTTGGGCCTGGGTTAGGCCTAGGGGTTTGTATTAAGGCTGGAGGTTACTATCTGAGAAAGGTTAGGAGGTTCAGCTCTGATGGAGGCATCAAGTCAATAAACTAGAATTAGAGGTTAGTGTCTAAATGTGAGGACCCAGGAAAGAAGATTCTGTCCAAAGATGTTGGGGGCCCCTTGGGTACATGTATGGCATTGAGCTGTGTCTGAGTTTGTATTTCACAACATCTTCTGGAAGATTCTGAACACTTCTCTGCCCATGTTGGGTAAACAGAAGCAGCTGATCTGGGCAATGACCCATGGGCTGGGGATACTGTGAGCCCAGATCTGATTCCTTGGCCTGGCTCTCTGACAAGTATATGGTAGCTGTGGAAAAGGAGTGAGGGATGAAAGTTTTGGGGTAGAGGAGGGAAAATCTGGATTTTTTTTTATTGAAGTTTGGTCCCAAGAAGGCAAAGAGTAAATAGGGAATAGTTCTCCCATGAATTATATGAGGAGTTATTAGAATATGAGGGGTTATTATTTTTTAAAAGCCATGGAGGACTTCCTGGAAGAAGTGATTCTTAAGGTAGCAAGATAGTTGTGGATGTGTGGCAGCTCTATTTTATTTAGAAATATTTATGGGGGTTCTAATTTCATCCTCTAACTTTTGCCTAGTATCAGACTATACCTATTCCTCTCTTCATTAAATTCAAGTACAAATACAAGAATCCTCTCTTCTTTGCTTTAGCTCCTCTTTTCCTCTCCTATTATTCCTTTCTCCCCACCTAATGGGGGCTTGGTTTCACTCTGTAAATGGCTGATGGGAAAAAACCTGCATTTAGACATTTCCTGGAGAGAACCTGGAGTAATGGGGGATCCCTTTCTGCAGACTCCTTTCTTGTTAAATATTTCTCTTTTATGTATATCTCTCCCTGGGTGGGCCCTTCTTTCTCTCTGTCTAGACAGAGGAGGGTAAGCCTTCTATACAAGGATTCTTCTTACTCCCACTTCCACCCTCTGCTGGGCCCCCTCTTGGTCCTGAAAGTTGAAAGCAACTATCTTTTTTCCCTTCCCCTAGAATCCGGAAATTGTGGCTTTTGCCTCATTAGACTGGCTGGAGGTACCCTACATGGACCTTGTTCCATGCTATCGACTGGGGAGGGGGAAGAGCAAGGGAACAGCTCCCCATATCAGCTGTATCCGGGCCACTCCTTCGCCTTATGAGACAGGGCTTATTCCATATGGCATTACTTCTATCCTCCCATCCTCTTTTCTCTGCTCTAATTCCTCTCTTTTCTTTTTTCTTCATTCCTTTCTCCCCTCCTAATGGGAGCTCAGTTTTACTCTTTAAGTAGCTGATGTGAAAAAACATGCATTTGGACATTTCCTGAAGAGAACCTGGAGTAAATGGGGCCCCTTTCTGCAAAGGTGTCTCCATCTTGTTAAATATTTCTCCATCTATACATCTTTCTCCCTGGGCTGGCCCTTCTTTCTCTCTCTCTGTTTTTGACTCTTATTTCTGACTGTATATTTTATTTTCTCTATCTTTCTCTATGTCCCTGTATCTGAAACTCCCTCCATCTTTGTTTCTTTTTCTGTTTCTTTGTGTCTCCATCTCTCTCCCCTCCCATGACTTTCTGTGTACTATGTTTATAAACAGGGAGAACTTTAAGGCTTGAAGATTTCCTGGAGTCTTTCTATTTTCTCTTTCCTTGAAGGTGCTGGAGCTGTTGCTGTTTTAAAAGCCAGAGGAGGAAAGCAATGGGGGAGGGAGTAGCTGCCAGCATGGGCAGTGACTGCTCTTGATGGGCTGCTCTCCTTCCTAATTCCTTCCCTCTGTTGGCTCTGGAAAGGAATCTGTATGCCAAAAAGTGTGAGTGTGGGTGTCTGTGGAGGTCCATCTCTGTGTGTGTGTGTGTGTGTGTGTGTGTGTGTGTGTGTGTGTGTGTGTGTGTGTGTTACTGTATCCAGTGTGTCTATTCCTGTATGTACCTATTTGTGTGTATGTTACTGTATCCACAAATGTGTAAATTTGTATACATGTGTCTATCCCCACAAGTGCCTATTTGCATATGTGTTACTGTATCCAGGAATATATATATTTGTGTACACGTGTCTATCCCCACATGTACCCATTTGAGTATATATTACTATATTTATGAAAGTGTAAATTTGGGTACATGTGTCTATCTCTGCACTTGCCTATTTGCATTTGGAAATGGGTGGGTTTGGGGAGGAAACTGTGTAACTGGGTTACTGTATCCAGAAATATATATATTTGTTTTTTTTTTCCCTGATGCAATTGAGGTTAAGTTACTTGCTCAGGGTCACACAACTAGGAAGTGTTATGTTTTTGAGGTCAGATTTGAACTCAGGTCCTCCTGACTTCAGGGATGGTGCTCTATCCACTGTGCCACCTAGCTGCCCTAAATATATATATTTGTGCACATGTGTCTATTCCTGCACATGCCTATTTACATGTATGTTACTGTATCCATGAATATATATATTTGTGTACCTGTATCTCTCGCCACATGTGCCTGCTTATATTTGTATGTGTTACTGTATCCATGAATATGCATATTTGGGTACACATGTCTATCCCCACATGTGCTTATTTGTGTATTACTATATCCATGAATGTGTCTATTTGTATCTATGTGTCAAATCCACATGTGCCTATTTATGTTTATGTTACTATATCCATGAATGTATAAATTTGTGTACATGTATCTGTCCCCACATATGTTTATTTGTATACATGTTACTATTATCTATAAATGCGTATATTTGTGTACATATGCCTATTCCCACAAGTGCCTATTTGTGTGTTTATTACTATATCTATAAATGTATACATTTGTGTATATGTGTCTGTCCCCACACATATCTATTTGTATTTGTGTACATGTGCCTATTCCCACAAGTGCCTATTTGTGTGTTTATTACTATATCTATAAATGTATACATTTGTGTATATGTGTCTGTCCCCACACATGTCTATTTGTATACATGTTACTATTATCTATAAATGAATATATTTGTTTACACATGTCTATCCCCGCATGTGCCTATTTGTTTGTGTTACTGTATCCATGAATGTGTAAATGTATTTATATGTATCTATCCCCACAAGTGCCTATTTGTGTACATGTTACTACTATCTATAAATGTATATATTTGTTTACATGTGTCTATGCCCACCTGTGCCTATTTATATTTGTGTGTGTTACTGTATCCATGAACATGTATATTTGTTTACATGTGTCTATCCCCACACGTGCCTATTTGTGTTTGTGTGTATGTGTGTCTGTATGTTGACATCTGCATGACTTGGTTGGTGTGGCTCAGGGAAAAATCCACAGCAGCAGTTCCAATCCTGCAGTCCCAGCCTCTGGCCAGTTTTCTCCTGTTGCTCTCTAACAGAGGCTGTTTTGTACTTGGAGCCAGCACAGGGCTCCCTCCCATCATGAGAAGGGCTTTGTCCCCTGGGGGGTGGAGTAAAGAGGGGGTGGGTGTGCCCATCACAGAAGCTCCCAGGCTGGTCCAGGAGGCCCTGCTTGACCCTTTTGCCTGGGCTGTCAATGATGGCTAATCCCTTTGTCCTGCTCAGGTAGCCAGGATGTGGTGAATATTCTCAGGAGCCAGACTTTCTTGATCATTAGGTTTCCCACAAACTGGTCCTCTTTTCATCCTTCTTCCCTTCCTTCGCTGCTTCCTATCGCCATTCACTGGGCTCCTTTCCTGTTCTGTTTATGCAGTTAGTTTCTTGTGTCTCCTCCACCTGGATAAACCTATACCCATCCGTTAAGGCCCACCTTAAGCTCTCTCTGTCTCTTCTGGGAAATCTTCCCAGCTTTCTCCAGCCAGTCCTTCATCTGAACACATGTTATGGCCAGCATTCTCTTCTGTATTGTTCTTTACTGCTCTGTGTACCCTGGAGACTGACGTCAGGGTCCCAGATCCTGAGCTTCCTTGGGCCAGGACCTAGGTCTCATCTTCTCTGTCTTCCCTTAGATCTGTGTGCCCAGATCTCAATGACAGTTCTCAAAGACTAGCAGTTCTCAACATTTGGCCTGGGGAACTTTTCAGAAGACCTACAAGATCAAAATTATTCATAATAAACTAAGATATTTTAATTTCTAGAATGGTAAATATCTATGGATGAAACCCACATAAACAAAATTCTTTGAGGGGAGGGGGAATTTTTAGGCAGGTAAAGGAATCCTGAGTCCAAAAAGTTTGAGACCCGACTCTCTGAGACTATAATCTCCAAACCAGTTGCCGGCTAGCATCAGTCAGTTTATGTACAGCAAGTCCCTTGTACCATAAGATCACAAGTCCTGATTTTTAAAAATGTATTCATCATGTTTTTTACCTGCTTTTTGGGCTGTGAACACCATGAATGCAAGGATGTATCAATTATTTTTCACTCAATTCTTTCTGAATCCCTTAGGGATTTTCTTAGCAAAGATATTGGAGTGGTTTATCATGTCATTTTCCAGCTCATTTTACAAATGAGGAAACTGAAGCAAACAGAGTTAAGGGTCACACAACTACTAAGTGTCTGAGACCAAATTTGAACTCAGGGAAATGAGTCTTCCTGATTCCATATCTGGCATTCTATCCATTGTAACATCACTGCATATATTTTGTCTGAATGGGGACTTCTTAGCCTTTTTTGTGTCCTGGACCCCTTGGGTAGTGTCAGCTGAAGCCTATAGCCTATAGAATCCTTCTCAGAATCATGTTTTTAAATGCATAAAATAGCATAGGATTATAAATCACACCAATTATGTTGAAATATAATTATCAAAATATTAGAACCCCAGATTAACTCTCTCTGCCCTAGAAGGCATTTAATGAATGTTTGTTCCTTTCCCTATCCAGACTGGGATGTCCCCAAGGATTAATCTCTGTCTCCTCTGCTCTCCCATAGCATGGAGGGATTCAAGATTGGGCACATGAGGGATGGAGAGGAAGCCTCGGGAAAGATTTGTGGATTATAGATTATTAAAGCCCAGATCCTTGGATTTTAGAGGGATGGAGTTTCACTTCTTAGAGAGTCAATCTTCACCACAACCTCCTCTGCCTTCTCCTCCAAACCCAGCTATCTCATTTTTGGCATCATTGTAGAACTCCCAAGGTCTTTCTGATTGAAAACTGTCCCATGAAGCCCAGCTCCTCCACAGGGGCACCCAGCCAGGCAGCTTCCTCCATCTCCTGGGACTGGGCAGCTCCCACTTGACAACCCGCCCATCTGCTGGCTGCCTGCCGGGTTGGGTGTTGCAATTCTGTACAGGGAACTAGATGAAGCAGAACAGCCAGGAAAGGTTTCCTATTTCTGATGTGTCCTGTCCATACAGTGGAAGGGAGAGAGATCTTGTTATTCCCAGGAGCCCCTCCCTCCCATATTCATTCATCAGCTCTTTTCTGAGCACCTCCTTATAGTATGCCCAATCTTGCTAAAAGAGCCTGTTGGGAAGACTGAAGATCCAGCCTCAGCCTGGGAAGCTGACTTCCAGCTGGGGAGACAGAGAATGCCAACAAATTATAGTAACTAGAGCTCACCTTTCATGGTTGTCTATTGTTTGCAAAGAACTCAAAATCCAGGCAGTCTAGGATTAATTTCTGAGGTTTTGGATTTCATCCTAAGGGTCTAAAGGAAGGAGAAAGAGATTCTGGAGTCTTCTATTCTCCTTCTCTGTCCCTCCTTGCCATTCCCAGCACAATTGTGCTGCCCAGACTAGAGCAAATATTTGCTGGCTGTGTGAGGTGCCATTTTCCCTAGATGTGTGCATTTCTGAGCATTATATATATACACGTGATGTTATGTGCAAATATGTATGAATATATATTTTTAAATTTTATTTTGTTAACTATTTATCAATTACATGTAAAAATGTTTTTAACAATTTTTTTTTTAATTTTGAGTTCAAAATTCTCTACTTCCCTTATGTCCCTCCCTACTCCTGGAAAGGCAAGCAATTTTATTTCATTTGTACATGTATGGTTATGCAAAGCATATTGCTTGCCTTACTCATGTAAGAAAAAACACATACAAAATAAAATAATAAGGATAAAGAACTTTTTAAAAAGCATAGACATACATAAATATTTTATAGGCATGTGGGTGCATACATATATGTATTTATGTGTATACAACTGCCAGTTTTCCAAAGGAGGTTATGTGGGTGAATATGCTGATCAATACAGCAAACTTTATTTTATTTTAAAACAATAGATTTTATTGCTATCTTTAGTTTTTAAATCATCCATATTTCCCCACATATTCCTCTCTTCTGTCCAAAGAGCCATACATTTTAATAAGTTCTATTTATTTATTTGTTAGATTTTGAATTACAAATTATCTTCCTCAGTAACTTCTTTCTCCCAACTCTACATCAGAGAAAACCAACATTTGAAATAGATATGTGAAACTATACAATATCTACTTCCACATATCAGTTCTTTCTCTAGAGGTGGATAGCATTTTCCTTCATAAGTTCTTCATAGTTGATTGAATGATCATATTATTCAGAATAGCTTGGTCCTTCATAATTACTCTTTGAACAATATTGCTGTTACTGTTTATAGTGTTCTCTTGGATCTGTTCATCTTACTTTTTACAATTTCATATATCTTTCCACATTTTTCTAAAATCAACCTGTTCATCATTTTTTATAGCACAGTAGTAATGTTTCATCACAATCATATACTGCAACTTGTTCAACTATTCCATATTTGATGGGCAATTTATTCATTTTCCATTCTTTGCCACTACAAAGAGAATTGCTATAGAAATTTTAGAACACATAGGTTCTTTTTTTCCCTTTTTCTTTGGAAACAAACCTAAAAATGCTATTGCTAGGTCAAAGGCTATACATAGTTTTTTAAACTCTGGGCATAATTCCAAATTGGTCTCCAGAATGATTGGATCATTTTACAATTTTACCAGCAGTGTGTTGGTATCCCAAATTTTCCACATCTTCTCTAGAATTTACCACTTTTTCTATCATTTTAGCCAATTAGATAGGTGTGAGATAGAGTACTTCAAATTGGTCTCCAGAATGATTGTATCAGTTTACAGTTTTGCCAGCAATATGTTAGTGTCCCAATTTTTCCACATCCCTTCTATCATTTGTCCCTTTCCCTTTCTATCATTTTAGCAAATTGGATAGATGTGAAGTATTTAAGTTTGCATTTCTCTAAACAATAATGATTTAAAGTATTTTATTCTTTTTTTTAAAAATAACTTTTTATTGACAAAACCCATGCCAGGGTAATTTTTTACAGTATTATCCCTTGCACTCACTTCTGTTCCGATTTTTCCCCTCCCTCCCTCCACCCCCACCCCCAGATGGCAAGCAGTCCTTTACATGTTAAATAGGTTACAGTATATCCTAGAAATGTACAGAACCCAACAGTTCTCTTGTTGCACAGGGAGAATTGGATTCAGAAGGTATAAATAACCTGGCAAGAAAAACAAAAATGCAAGCAGTTTATATTCATTTCCCAGTGTCCTTTCTTTGGGTGTAGCTGCTTCTGTCCATCCTTGATCAATTGAAACTGAATTAGCTCTCTTTATAGACGAGATCCACTTCCATCAGAATACATCCTCAAACAGTATCATTGTTGAGGTATATAATGATCTCTTGGTTCTGCTCATTTCACTTAGCATCAGTTCATGTAAGTCTCGCCAGTTCTCTCTGTATTCATCCTGCTGGTCATTTCTTACAGAACAATAATATTCCATAATGTTCATATACCACAATTTACTCAACCATTCTCCAGTTGATGAGCTTCCATTCATTTTCCAGCTTCTAGCCACTACAAACAGGGCTGCCACAAACATTTTGGCACATATAGGTCCCTTTCCCTTCTTTAGTATCTCTTTGGGATATAAGCCCAGTAGGAACACTGCTGGATCAAAGGATATGCACAGTTTGATAACTTTTTGATCATAGTTCCAAATTGCTCTCCAGAATGGCTGAATGTGTTCACAATTCCACCAACAATGTATCAGTGTCCCTGTTTTCCCACATCCCCTCCGACATTCCGCATTATCTTTCCCTGTCATTCTAGCCAATCTGACAGGTATGTAGTGGTATCTCAGAGTTGTCTTAATTTGCATTTCTCTGATTAATAATGATTTGGAGCATATTTTCATATGGCTATAAATAGTTTTAATTTCTTCGTCTGAGAATTGTCTGTTCATATCCTTTGACCATTTATCAATTGGAGAATGGCTTGATTTCTTATAAATTAGAGTCAATTCTCTATATTTTGGAAATGAGGCCTTTATCAGAACCTTTGACTGTAAAAATGTTTTCCCAGTTTATTGTTTCCCTTCTAATCTTGTCTGCATTTGTTTTGTTTGTACAAAAACTTTTCAATTTGATATAATCAAAATTTTCTGTTTATCTTAATTCACCCAACAAGGAAATTGCAAACCACTCCAGTATCTTTGTCAAGAAAAACTCATAGATAGTGTTGTTCTTAGGGTCTTAAAGAGTTGTACTTGATTGAATAACTTGACTGAATAACAATACATTTTCCTCCTGGCCCGGTTAACTTTATTTTGCATCAGATCAGGCTTCTCTACTTTCATCATCTTTGTCCTTTTTTTAAGTGTTTATACTATATTCTCTATACTACTATAGTGCCCTCTACTACATTCACCTATTTGTGTGTTTAGTTGTTCCCCATTTGATGGGCATCTACTTTGTTTTCTCTGTGTTCTTTAGGATAACAAAAGAAAAGTCAATAAGTGTTTATTAAACACTAAACTATGTGCAGAGCATTGTGCTCATCTCTGAGGATACTTTGATATTTTTGTAGACTTGTCATGTTGTCAGGATGGGTACTCCTTCCAATTGGAGAGATTATACATCATTTGTACCCATTACTTGTGAGACTCTTCTTTATGCCCTTTCAGAAATCCTCCATAGGAAGTCCATTCTATGACTGGTCACTTTCCTCTAGATCTCTTGACATTGGGTGAATAGAGCACATATCCACTCGTTATCTGTTTGCTTGTGTTATGTACCATTTCATTGTATTTTGAGCAGTTCAAAGTTTTAATCCTTTGGGAATGGTAATATTTCATGTCTCAGAGCAATTAATAATAATAATTGATATTCATATACCACTTATTATGTGTAAGGCACTATGTTGAGCACTTTGTAACTATTATCTTATTTGAACCTCACAATACCACTCATTTTATAGGTGAGGAAACTCAGGCAAACAGGAGTTAAGTGAATTATACAGGGTCACAGAGCTAGTAGATATCTAGGGTGTGGATTTGAATTTAACCCTTCCTGACTCTGAGCCCAGCATTCTATCTACTATTTCACTAGCTGCCTAAACCCTCACTATACAAATATTGATATTAAAAAGTTAGGCCTTTCAATTTCAGTAGATTTGGGATGGAAAATGCCATCCACATCCACAGGGAGAAGGATGGAGACCAAATGTGGATCGAAACATAATTTTTTTTTACATTTTAATCATATTTTATTTTTCTAAATACATTCAAAGATAGTTTTCGACATTTATTTTTGCAAAACCTTATGTTCCAAATTTTTCTCCCTTCCTCCTTTCTACCCCCTCCCCAAGACAGCAAGCAATCTGTTATAGGTTAAACATATGCAATTCTTCTAAACATATTTACATATTCATCAGGCTGTGCAAAAAAAAAAAAAAATCAGATAAAAAGGGGGAAAAAACCATGAGAAAGGAGAAAAAATATCAAGCAGACAACAATAACAAAGGTGAAAATACTATGCTTTGATCCACAATCAGTCTCTATAGTTTTTCCTCTGGTTGTGAATGGCATAAATGTATTGGATTTGAAGCATAGTATTTTTACCCTTTTTTGCTGTTCTTGTCAAGGTGACCTTGACCTATGACAAAGACATCTGTTTCTATCATTCCTTTGGATCTCTTGCTATCTCCATGCATTTCCTTTATCTCTGTTTCTGTTTCCATTTCTAACTTTCTCTGGCCTCTTGTATTTATGTATCTATGTTCTGTTCTCTGTGCCCATCTATCTCTGTCCATACAATCTAGGACCTTTTAGGGAAGGGTTCATACTTTTTCTGGGCAAGGTCCCCAAGGAGCTGAGGAGAGTGGGTGGCTCTTTATGAGAACCTCCCATGGACTGTCAGAAGAACACATCCTTTCCAAGGAATTGTTTTCTGCCTGCCGGGAGAGAAAATCTAGGTTGCTTCTCCCCTTCCCACCAGACTAGCAAAGAGAGACAGACACAGAGAGCCATAGTCAGAGGTAGAGAGACAAAAGCAGAGGAAAAGGAGAAGAAAATCTAAGAGAAATGAAGACAAATAGAACAGGATGTTGAGAATCTCATAGAAAGGCACAACAGAGCCTGACATGGAAGAACATGGCCAGAAAGTCATATGCAGAGCCTGAGATAGGATCATAGAACTTGATAGGCACATAGAGACAGGACAAGAGAGAGTGATAGAGAAAAATAAAGTAAGATAGACACACATCAGGAAAAAAAAAGACAGAGGAAGAGTTTCTGAGCTTGATCTTCTGTAGAGATTCAGGACTTTCTGGCCTTTAGTCATTAAAACCAGAACTATAAAGAAAGGGCTATTGATGATGGACTTTGGGGTGAAAACTGAGTGGGGCCTAAATTATTCTGATTTCTGAAGTAAGGGGAACCTTCTGTCTTTTTTGCTCTTTGTTGGCTCTGTGTGAAAGGGATAGAAATGGAGGCGGATAGTTATTTAGTTAAGAGATAACTTAATAATCTGGGTGGAGTCTATTGGGCTGGCATTTAAGTTCCCACATAGATAGGGTTGTTAATGAATTGAGAAATGAAATTGTTATTTAAGGGTTCTAGGTTAGATTTGGTTAGAGAAGCTTTAGAAGGATCAGCACACAAAGCTCTTACTTTATTTTTTCTCTATCACTAAGAAGGATGGGGAAGGCAAGGAGAGGATTGTTATTATTATGCACATTTTAGGAGCTTCCTCCATTCTATAGATTGCCTTTCCCCTTGTGAATAAGACCAGGACTGCAATCTTAGGTTTTTGAAGTAGTAGAAAGTGGGTGCTAAGATTCCCTTCACCAAGGCTCTGGGACAGTCAAGTCAAAGGGCATATAGGCCACTGAGCTAAGGCTTGTTCAAGGGTCAGAAAGATCTAGAAGCCTAGGAATTGGGGTTTTGGGATCAGGGTGAAAATTATAGGACCAAAAAGGCTGATCCTGTTATATAAGAGCTATAGAAAAGGAAGCAATCTCATATTTAATGTCATCCCCTCATTTTTTCTGATGAGAAAACAACTATCTGAAGGTCACTCAGAGGTGGGATTTGAGCACATTTTCCCTGATTATAAAGCCTGTGTCTTTCCACTGTACCATACATCATCCCAGATGGCTTTTGAATACTGATTGCCTCAGACCCAGAGTACTTC
Source organism: Antechinus flavipes (assembly GCF_016432865.1). Classification (NCBI taxonomy): domain Eukaryota; kingdom Metazoa; phylum Chordata; class Mammalia; order Dasyuromorphia; family Dasyuridae; genus Antechinus; species Antechinus flavipes. The sequence goes on along the minus strand of NC_067398.1, from coordinate 79,207,016 downwards.
ATAAGTACAGAAGACTTGTAAAGATGCTTCTTTCTGATCACAAAGAACTAACTTGTCCTATTTCCTATAAGGAATAATTAATTGTATCTGTGTCCACCTTAGGATTTTAGAGAGTCTGCTTAACATTTCTCTCACCTCAGAGGTTAGCAGGACCAGTGGGCATTATTCCCATTTTACAAAGCCGGTGTCTTACCAAAGGCCAAATGAAAAGTTTATTATAGAGCCCAGTCTAGAACTCATTTGTGTAAATGGGTGGGTAGGGACTGTAACTGGGAAAGATGAGCTAAACAATGTGTACTTCCCTAAGCCATGTAACAGATGTTAGTACAGGCCAGGATGGGGAAAAGAGAAGGGGGTTTCCTAAAGAGCTAGCCACTGAACTCCATCTATCTTTCCCATCCAGAAGTGCTCCTAAGGGTGGAACTAGATACAGGCTTGAGAAGTCAAAATTCAAATCCTGGCTTTGACCTGCTGTGTTCCCTCAATTTCTCAGCCAATTTTCTTGTCACTAAAATGGATGCATTTATTCCCAAATTAGCAGCTTGAACTCTAGACTCGTTTCTGTCCTTGACTTGCTGAGCAGCCTGCTCTTTGAACCTGAATGTGGGCTACAGATGAAGAGTTGTAGAAAAAGGCAATTAGATGTTACTTCAAAACTCTCATGTTGAACAAGATAGGAGCAGAGATTCCACAGAAAAGCATCTGTGCTCGTGAGACTTTTCTAAAATATTAAATTGGGAAATGATATGGTTGATATGTAAATAAAATCAATCTAACACTGGGATAGATCATGAACCTTTGGCCCGTTCTCATCCTGTGCTATTTTTGTCCATGCCTTACTATAAATCCTCCATCAAAAGGACGTACCCTACTCAGGATTCTGGAGACCTTCCTCTGGTGAATGTTATGTATATGGCTACCTGTGAAACACTTGCACTGTCTATTTATTGTTGCTTATTCTTGCTCCACGACTGGCTCACCATCTCTTACCAGTCACATGTATCTGTGGGAATGTTGCTATTTTGTTGCTAAGTGGTTTCAGGAGTATTTGGTTCTCTGTGATCCCATTTGGGATTTTCTTTGCAAAGATTCTAGAGTAGTTTAATATTTCTTTTTCCAGCTCATTTTACAGATGAGGAAACTAAGACAAACTGGGTTAAGTGACTTACCCAAAGTTATACACTCAGTAAGAGCCTGAAGTCTCATTTGAGCTCAGGTCCATCTTACTCCAGGGCTGCCATTCTATTCACTGTACCTCCTAGTTACTCCTATATGTGTGTGTGTGTGTACATGAGACATTTATGTGTATATGTGTCTATGTATTGTATATGTATATGTATATATGTGCATGTTTATATATGTATATGCAAATACTTTTGATGATGTCTTTTAATATCACCCCACAAATGCAAATCAACCTTGATAATAGGCTTCAGCACAGTTTTTCCTGTGACTGAAATTTTTATTCTTCTGTGATTGTGATATGCTTTGCAGCCATATGGCATTATGAGGAGATATTAATGTTTTAAAAAATGTATTTTGTTGGCAAAGAGCAGATTGGAAACATTGCATATGGCAGCTAGGTGGTAAGTTGGATAGAGTGTTGGGCCCAGAGTTGAGAAGACCTAATCTAGCCTCAGTTATCAACTAGCTATATAAACCTGAATAAGTCATGTAACTACTGCCTGTCTCAGTTTCCTCATCTGTAAAATGGGAATAATAATAGCACCTACCTCACAAAGTGGTTGTAAGATATTTGTATTCCCCTTAATATTATGTCTGGCGCATAAATGCTCATTCTCTTCCCCTTTCTCTGTATATTTCTTCAAGTTTAGTTCAGCCTAATCTCCTCATATTTAGTTTGGGGCCTACTTGATTGCAGTACACATCTAAGATATATATACATATATACCAATGCACTAATTCATTGGACTGACATTCGATTGCATACTGGGCAATATGCATTTAATCACCTGGTTTTTCCTATGTGAATTTCAGTCAAGTCAGTAAACTTTTATTAAGCACCTATCATATTCCAGGAACTGTGCTATATCCTGGGAATAAGAGAAAGGCCAAGGATAATTTCTGTCTTTAAGGAGCTTACAGTCAATATTGTATCACAACAAACTTGGAAGATAGTTGCTATTGTTATTCTCATTTTACTTTTAAGGAAAATGAGGCAGCGAAGGTTAAACGCCGTGCCTAAGACCACCCAGCTAGAAAGTGTCTGAAGTGTGATTTGAATGCATGACTTCCTGATTTCAGGCCCAGCAATCTATGTACTTTGCCAGTAGGTAGGTGTGTTTTGAGTGGCCAAAAATGCCACTGATGAAGGCTTATAGAGTCCTGGGCCTCAACGAAGTCAGAACAATGGTACTCACAAGAGATTCTAGAAAACCTTTCTATCTATAAGGAATGAGGCAGTTTTCTGCATATATTTTGTAGAAGAAATCCTCCATAATCCTGATAACATCTTTGAAGAGCTCTGAAGTGTCTCTGCTTTATGCTTGTTATTTTAACAAATCTATTTCTCACTGACATTTTTCATTTTTATATCACTTTCGTTCTCAAATATATTCTCTCTCTCTCCACTCTCCAAGAACCATCCCTTAGAACAAGCATTTGTTTAAGAGAGATAAAAGGCTGTTCAGCAAATCATCAGCTGTGTCTGAATGTATATGCTGAAGATTTCATACCCAGAGCCTCCTTTTTTTTCGAAGATACTTTTTCTTTAGTCTCCTCTGAGCCATATTTAGTTATGATAAACAATGTTCAGTTTCATATTTTTTTACTTTCTGTTTACATTGTCTTAGTCATTATGTATGTGCTTTTCCTGTTTCTTTTATGGTCATTATTGATCCTCAAAGGATTGTTGGACGAATCTCTCTCTAGTTGCTTCTACCAAGGAAACTTCAATGACCTCAATATATGTGTGAGGGACATCTTTTTGAAGGAGACCCTTTAAGACTTTTGCTCTACTGAGTCAAATGCTTCTTTGTAAACAACCAACAATATTGTTGCAACCAACCACAATTAAACAGTGAGCCCTTGTATTCTCTGGGCTTCTTAGTCACTTAGATGACTATGTTGTCTGCTGGAGAGAATGGTCTATAAAAGCAGGCCCTGTTCCCTTCTCATATTTCCATTAAGGATGCTCTTGATACTTTGACCACACTAATAAAGATTTTATAGAGATGTGAAAAGTCGACATGTACCATCAATACTTACTGAGAAGTAGCTTTGGGGGAAGGGGTATATTAGAACTATCTAATTTTTCTATCTTATTGTGGTCTTTCCCTCTTGTAGATATTTTAAAAACCTATTTCTGGGTGCCTTTAAAACTATCATGTCTCCTCACTATATACTTTCTGGCCATTTTTTCCTGGTTTCATGTTCTTGAATATCATTTCTGCTTCTTCATTATAGCTTACCAGGGACTGAGATGTTTGACTCTAGATAAGGTGAGCCATTGATGAGATTGCTAAGGAAATATTGATGGGCCCATTCTGTTTCACTTATATGTGTTGTCCTTTCAATTTCATCTATAAAATTTCTTGAAATAACCTTTCATTGGGTCTCATATTAATTTTCTGCAGGCTAATTATATCTTCTGATTTCAGATGTCTTATGAGACAATATCTCTTATAATATTAGTCTTTTGTGTAAGGTGTTGTAAATGAATATGCACTCCAAAGTAGGGTGACCTTGGCAGCTCGCCTTCTCCCTTTCCTTTTAGCAATATTTTTATTTGATGATATCTCTAGGTTCTTTGGGATCCTTCATGTGACTCTTTTAACTATGTTTATAGTGATAATCAGTCAATATCTTTATCTTTATCCATTTCCTATTTTTCAGAAGAATCAGCAGTTTGTCCAGATAGATTAGGCTGAAGTTATAATTGCACATAGTATTTTCCCATCTTTAATCTTTCTTTTAATTTGATATTAATTTCTGCCTTTGTTAACAATGCACATAGACTACTGATTCTGAAATGACTGCAGTTATCAGCAACTAGCTATTTCCTGTCTGTTATGATATAATCATTTTTTCTCATCTATAAAATAAGGGGTGTGGCTTAGATGACCTTTAAGATCCTTCCCAGCACAGAATCTGTGATCCTATGAAGAACAGTTACATCATGTTATACCAGTTATCTAATATCTATCTACGTTAGCTATCTTGTCAGTTATAATAGAAATACTCTGTAAAACCTAATGTGGTTTAAACCTCAGTGATCTTGAGCATTAGCTCATATGACCATAGTTGAGCAAAGAAGAAGAAAGGGGAAAAAACGAAGAGAAAGATTTGTCAGTAGTTCTTTTTGGAAACATTCGTTATGGAAACGAAGTTCTTATAACAAAAGTATTGTCCCATTATCTTTGCCAAGAAAACCCCAAATGGGATCACAAAGAGTTGGACATGGTTGGAAGGACTAAACAACAACAATGACAACAAACATAATGAGGAGAGATGATCTAGTACTGTTCCATAAAGTTGTTTTGTTTTTCCTTGGATACACAACGAAATCACAATGAAATGAGTAAAGCTCACCTCCTTGAGGAGAACTGGAGGTTCATCCTTCCATTCAGATACAGCTTCCTTGGCTCTTTTGTTTCATTTCTAGTGAGTACAGGAGAATTAGGAGACAGTGAGATGATACAGTGAATAGAAGCCTGGATCTGGAGTTAGGAAAACCTGAGTTTCAAGCCTCAGATACTTGCCAATTCTATCACTCTGTACAAGTCGCTTAATATCAGTTTCCTCAAATGTAAAATAAGGATCATAACAATGTCATCCTCCTAGATTATTGTCAATGTCAATCATAGAGATAATATTTGTAAAGAGCTTAGCCCTTTAGAAGGCTAAGTTAGAATCTATATAAATCCTAGTTATCTCCCACCATTTCATAATGAAGTTATCATAGTGGGATTTCAAATTATCTATCGAAGATAGTTATTACAAATGATTTTGTTTGTTTGTTTTTGTTTTGTTCTGAAAATAGACTTCATTTCCTCCATTTTGTTTCCAATTTCCTTTACCTTTCTTTTTCTGGGAACTCTTCTTCCATAATCTAATATCCCCATATTTTATATTTTCTGTTCCTTTGCCTTCTGTGACCAGGTACATTTGGTAAGCGTCGGGCTTGATTTTCCTAGCTCTAGAATTCTTTGATTAATATTATAGCAAACTAAACTGCTTTGTCCTTGGAAGTGACTAGGCAGTACACTAGAGTTACTGGACTGTGACTCAGGGAAACAATGGGAGGGAGAGGAAAGGTGAATGAGGGAAGGGGACTCTGGGTCTACCCACCAATGCTGAAAAGACTGTAAGTTCATATTCATACTGTCAGCCTGGAGACCTCTTCATTAGATCCCAGTCAAAGGTGGTATGGTAGAGGGGGACATCTTTTATCCTTCCCCCTCCCCCATCTCTAACTTTCAGGCTGCTCTCATAAAATTTCTTTTCCCCTATGGGCTTTACTGAGGTCTTCCTCAGATGTCTCTGTGTGGCCTTGACGTGACCCTGGCTTCTCAAAGGCTATGTCAGCAGAAGGCAAGCCCTGACGGGTCCTACCAAACTGGAAAAGCTTTGGGAATTGGCCCAGAGAAGGACTGTTTGTGAGCCTCACTAAGTGCAAAGAGGCACCAAAGAAGATTTTTTGACCATGGCAGCTTGTAAAATTGCCTGTTGAACTGTGAAGAGGCTGGTCTTAGATTAGTTGGAGGGAATGCCCACACTGATGAAGTTATTGCTCCTGGAAGCATCTTTCTTCAAGGCTCTCCTGAGTATCTGCAACCTGATCCTGCCTCTATTATATATGGAGGAAAGTAGCCTGGATAAGTCAAAAAGCTTTATATTGAGGGTTTTTTTTTTTAAATTATTGCTTTTTTATTTTCAAAATATATGCAAAGATAGTTTTCAACATTCACCCTTACAAAACCTTGTATTCCAATTTTTTTTCCCTGCTTTCCTCCCACCCCCTCTTCTAGACAGCAAACAATCTATATATTGAGTTTTGAAATTAATATCCTAAGCAAAATTTAATTGAAATGGTTAGTTTTTCCTGAAGACAAGTGAGTTACAGGGTGAATGGAGAGCTATTCCCAGTTGAATTAGGTAGAGGGAAGAGGGACAAGGAAACCAGCCCAGGAAGAAAAACCATCAAGGGCTGATTGTAGTCTCTTCCTCCAGCCCTCACATCACATCAGAACTGCTCTTCATGTCTTGCTTGTTTTTTTCTTCCAGGATTGGGGGCTCTTGTATTGCTGGTCCATGATCTCACTCCAAGATTAGCAACCCCATCTTTGTCACCAAGTAGGTAAGGGCCATCAGTCTCCACAACTTGTCCCTGACTAGATTGACCCACTAACTTTCTAGTCTATCCATCATTATCATATCTCTTTAACCCCAATCTCAGCCTCCTGCGTCTCATCCTTTACTCCCCCAAGACAACATCTAACTGGACTCCGTATTGTATCTCCCTGGAGTCCACACTGGCCCTTTATAGTTCCTAGATCATTATGAGTCCCTAGATTCTCCTTTCTCCAAGATCCTCAAACTCCTTTTCTCACCCTTTCCAAAGGGCTTCCCAGCCCTCTGGCTTCTAAATCCTTTCTCCCACAATTGTGGGAGCAGAGGTAGCAACCAGATTTGGAACACCTTCAATTCTCTTCCCTGACTTCCAAAGGAGAAATATGTAATGAGAAAGTCAATCCCTACATCAAGAGTTCTTAAACTAGGATCCATATATAGATTTCAAGAGGTCTATGATTTGGATAGGAAATCTTTATTTTCCCTAAACTCTGACTGAAATTAAGTGTTTCCTTCAAGTATTTATAGCATTCTGAGATGGGGTCTATGGACTTTGTTAGACTGCCAAAGGGGTCCGCAACACGGAAAGGTTTAAGGCCCCCGTCCTAGAAGGAACAAGGCTATGTTTCCATTGCTTTCCTGAGTTCTAAGTCTTGATCAGTGGAGCTTTTGACTTTTTTCTTTCCTGGAATAAGAGCCTTTGGTTCTCTTATTGAGTTTGTTGCAAACTTAGAAGTCTCTTTATAGACACATGAAGTTACGTTGAACCAGCCCCAAACCCATTCCTCTTCCATCCTTACACCCATATATCCAAGGCTGAAGTCAACATTCTAGAAGCAGGAATCTCAAACTCACTCATTATTCACTAAGTTACCTAATTCATCAGCTAGCCAACAAGGTGGCTCAATAGGTAGAGTGCTGGGCTTGACTTAAGAATGATCTACTTAAAATCTGTTCTCAGAAAGTGTGATCCCTACCAATGAAGTTGTCATGAGTATCAAATAAGAATATTTTTAAAGTGCTTAGCATACCCTACCTCTATTTTTATATGTGAACTCTGTAAATCTCTAGGGGACAAGGGATTATATAACATGACTTGGCAATGGTAGTAAAGGGAAAGGGTTGTAAGCAGCTTAAACAGGAAAGAACTGTTTCTAAACTCTAGGTTCTAGTCCTAGCCCTATCTATCACTAATTTGCTGTATGACTTTCTCTGAGCTTTTATTCTGTAAAATGGGGACAGTTATCTTTACTTTCTTCTGTCATGGAGCTATTATGAAAATTTTGAGTAGGAAAAGCTGTTATAAGTCATGTAGACCTATCTCATTGATATGCATGTTGTGGACATAAGAGGACTTTAGGAAATACTGAGTGATGATGGATGATTGTGTCAGGGATCGTTACTATTATTTTTGTCTCCCAGATGAGGAGCTCAATCTGATCTCTGCTACACCAGTCAAGGAAAATAAGAATCCATCTTCCTATCCCCCCTGCCTGAAGCCACCTGTGTGACTTACCCTGAGTTTCCTAGCTAAAATTCCTCTCCCAAACTTCCTTAATCCTTCTCATGGGTATTGGGTCTTCCATAGGATTATGGGATCCAAGAATGTAAGAGATCATCTAGCCCACTCCCTTTATTTTACAGATGAAGAAATACAGGCAGAGACTTGTTCAAAGTGACACAGATGTGAGAGAAGACAGGAAAAATCAGACCTTCTCCATGGCCATCCCCTGATCTCAGAGAGAAAGGCTTGCATTTACAGCTTTGAGTTGTCTCATTTTAAGGAGCTGTCCCAGCATTCTGAGTGCTCTCTGGGCCATGCAGTTACACAATATCTTCCAGTTGTATGGCTCCTTGATTGTCAGTCTCCCTGGCAATGGCTTTGGACCAGCTCCTCTCTTCTCTTCCACCAATTACTCCCCCCACTTCTGCCATTGCCAACCTCTTCACCCTTTCCTGACTCAGTGAGATTGTATTGATAATAATAATAGTGATAGTAATTATTTACATTTATAGAACGCTTTTAAAAAAGTTTCGATAGTATTTTATTTTTCCAATTACATAAAGATAGTTTTCAACATTTATTTTAGTAAGTTTTTGAGTTCCCAATTTTTTTCGCCCTTCTTCCGAGCTGAAATAAGTTACACATGTACAATCATTTTAAATATATTTCCATATTAGTCATGTTGTGAAAGAAAAATCAGAACAAAAGGGAAAAACCATGAGAAAGAGAAAGCAAATAAAAAGGTGAAAATAGTATGGTTCGATCTGCATTCGGTTTCTACAGCTCCCTCTGTGGATACGGATGCCATTTTCCACCCAAAGTCTATTAGAATTGTCTTAGATCATTGCATTGCTGAGAAGAGCTTAGTCTATCATAACTGATCATTACATAATCTTTTATTACTGTGCAAGCTCTTTAAGGCTTGAAAGAATGCTTTCTCCACAGCATCTCTAGAAATTAAGCAGTACAACTATCTTTGCATGTATTTGGCAAAATAAAATACTATTAAGAAAATTGAAATAAAATAAAATAACTATAAAATGTTTTTAAAAAAGGAATTAGGCAATACAATTGTTTGTTGCTTATGATCACACAGCAGTCAAAGGCCTAAACTGGGGCTCCTGACCCCAAATCTAGAGCTCCACCTGCTCTGCCATGGCTGATTTTGGTCTTTGAATTCTTCATCTCCGAGCTAGAGAGCCTCCTGAGAGGCAATTTACATTTGAGGGAAATGGGAGGCAATGTGGCATTGTGGAAATAGAAGTGAACTTGAGTCAGAGGACCTGGGTTCAAATCTCTCTGCTTTGATCTTCATCACTTGCTTTGGGCTTTAATTTCCTCATTTCTAAAAAAAGGGAGAGATTAAACAAAACAGTACCCAAGGTATCTTTATAAGATCATTGTTTCTTTGGTGATTTCCCCTAAGGCCCACAGTTGGTTAGTGTCAGAGCTAGAATTAGAATCCAAGGCTTCAGATTTAAGGCTCTTTCCATTACACCACACACGTTTCCTTTTATCTTTACTCTCAGCCATAAATACACATTGCTTCTTTTCCTGTCCCTGTGGGCCAACCTTATTCTTTCTCTAACAGGTGTGTGACCAGTGTGATCAGCCATGGCCCCATTCCTACGCATCTCCTTCAATTCCTATGAGCTCGGATCCCTGCAGTCTCCTGAGGAAAACTGCCAACCGTTCTGTGCTGTCAAGATGAAGGAATCACTGACCACAGGTGAGAGGGAGCCTGAGCAGGAGCACCTCAGCTCGGGAGAAGCATTCGGTTCTGGGCCCTCACAAGTGTGGGATCCTGCAGTTGGAAGGGGATAGAGAGGGCCCCGGGGCCAGCCCTCCGGCCCCAGCATTCCTGGGTCCAGGAGACAGATGGGATAGAAGGAAGGGACAGGTCAGGATGGTGGTGGAGACCTTGCTGGGGGGGACTGGGCAGTGGTGGAGATCTTGCTGGGGGTGGGACTGGGCAGTGGTGGAGACCTTGCTGGGGGGGACTGGGCAGTGGTGGAGACCTTGCCTATAATGAGATTGTTCCTGGTGAATAACTGAGTGGAGTGAGTTATCCAGAACTAGTTTGGGGAACAGGGGAGATTCCTTCTTATGAGGGAGCAGTGAATGAAGATGCCCTATGCCCTGTGCCTCCCCCCCCCCACTATGTGTTCCTCAGAGAGAGGTAAGACGCTGGTCCAGAAGAAGCCCACCATGTACCCAGATTGGTCCTCCACGTTTGATGCTCACATCTATGAGGGCCGGGTCATCCAGATTGTCTTGATGAAGGCGGCCGAGGAACCCCTGTCGGAGGTGACCGTGGGTGTGTCGGTGCTGGCGGAGAGATGCAAGAAGAACAATGGCAAAGCCGAATTCTGGGTGAGGAGTTCTGCCCCGTGGTGATCGAGAATCGTGAGGAATGGGCACTCTGTGGATACTTGTGAATTAGGGGGCTTTCATGGGCATCCACAGAGTACCCATTCCTCACGATCCATGAGATCCATGTGGATGATGTGTTCTTGTGTCTGTGTGTTACGTGCATGTCGTGATAGCCGATAGGAGCCACGGGGCTTTGCTCTCCCCAAGCAGAGATGTCTCAACAGGAAAAGCCTTTATAACTGTCCGTTGCTCTGCCCCCAGTGAGACCTGCTTCAGGCAAGCTGGAACGGGGGAAGGGGCGATGTGAGACAGGACCTCCCCTCCCCTCAGCAGCTGAGGGCAGAGCCTGACTTCATACCGAGTATTTCTATTTCTGTACCTACTTCTGGTTGCCATAGTGGACAGAAAGAGTGTAGAAGAAGACAGTTGGGGAGGACAAAGAGGGAGAAAATAATGAGGACTCATTGGGGCGGGGGAACAAGTACCTTTGTCCAGAGTGGGGCCTGCAGGAGAGTCAGGAAGGGAAGGCTCCCTGGAGGAGGTGAGTGTCTTAGCCAAGCCTGTTGGTCTGCAGGTGTGAGCCTGACCAGTGTCCCGGGTCCAGAGGGTGTTTGGGGGGCCTTCTCTCTTCAGGCTGAGGGCCCACTGCCTCCGCTCCGGGCTGTTCCTCTCATTGAGCAGCTGGTGGGCGGGGGTGGGGAGTTTCCCTTCCTTCTCATTCTGTTCCTGGGTCCAGGCTGGGGTTAGAATCTTTCACTTCCCTAAATGTAACAATACCTCCTGGGGGATGGGGACCCTGCCTTCCACTTCCGAGACCCTTTTCTCCAGACTGGACGTCCCTCTGGGGGAAGATGTTTGATGGGGCTGCAGTCTGAGGGAACGGAATGGGGGAGGGGGTGGGGACCAGTGATTGGGTAGGACTCAGAATGCGGTGTCTGGATTGAGAAAGAGGCCGAGGGATGGAGGCCTGAGGGCCCCGGGCTGGCTGGCTTTGGGGACTCCTCCACCCCTCCTTACCCTCCCGCCTCCTGCTTGTCTCCTCAGCTGGACCTGCAGCCCCAGGCCAAGGTTCTCATGTCTGTCCAGTATTTCCTAGAAGACACAGGTAAGGGATGGCTAACCAGGGCCTCCCCCCGTGTGCCAGGGCCCTGCTGGAAGTGGTGTGGCGTGGGGGGTGGACGAAGAGGTCGAAGACGGAGCCCAGGGCAATGACAAACGCTGTTGTCACCCAGACTTACTGAGCTTACTGGTCCCGAGCCTCTAGGAGGACAGACCACCCCGTTTCCTCTTCAAGTTTGGCTCCGAGGGGGTGGGGCAGAAGCTTTTGGGGAACCAGTTGCTGTTGCCTACTATGAATTACCCAAGTGGACTTCCCTCACCCTTCCCTACCCCAGGACTTTGCACTGAAGTCTCCTCTGAGGCTGACTCTCTCCACCCACTCCCATCTCTCATTTTCCTATTCAGAAAACGTGAGTCCTCCTGTCCTTACCCCTCAGCCATTGGGTGACCTTCTCCTTCTGGTTTTCAAATGAGATTTAAGGAGAAATGCTCGCAGGGCCTGTCCTGGCTCTGCTGTGCTATAATTTAATGACTCTGGAATCTCCTGGCTAAGGTGAGAATGACTCTTCTGGCTCTCCCTCCCCCCAGATTGCAAGCAGTCCCTGAGGATGGAGGACGAGAGCAAATTCCCCACCATGAACCGGCGGGGGGCCATCAAGCAGGCCAAGATCCATTATATCAAGAACCACGAGTTCATTGCCACCTTCTTTGGCCAACCCACCTTTTGCTCAGTCTGCAAGGACTTTGTTTGGTGAGTTGGCAGGGAAGGCTCCCAGGGGGAGGGGGGAGTCTTGGTGAGGGGATGAGTTGGGGAGGAACTGGGAGGAGGGATTAGGGCAGCTCCTTGGAGGCTAGACTTCTAGGGGAGGTAGCAAAAGTCACCCCTCACCTGCTCTCTCTGGTCTGGTTTTTCAGGGGTCTTAACAAGCAAGGCTACAAATGCAGACGTAAGTATGAGTGTGTGGATGTGTGTATGAGTGTACGTGTGTGAAAGTGTAAGCTATGGAGAAAGGAAAAGGTGCTGCTGCCCAGTAGCCCTTCTGTAGCCCCCTTCCCCAGGGTCCCGGCTCCCCAGAGAGCCCTGCACTGTACTCCCCCCAACCTCCTTCCTCAGGATCTCATGCTCTCTACTCCTAGATGGGGTTTTCCATCCACCATGCTCCTCTCTCCCTCCATGGCCTTCTCATCCCCTATGTGTCCCCCCCACCCCAGTCATTATTTCTTCTTCCCTTCCACTCCCCCCGTCCCTCAGGGCTTCGTGGTAACCAGGCAGGCAGGAGTGGGGAGGGGAAAAGAATCAGTCCTTTGGGCCAGATGCCTCCCTGATGGTGTGGGAGGCCACTGGGGAGGCCAGGAGAAGGGGAAGCTTTGTGCCTGGGGGCTGGGCACTGTTGGGCGCCTGCTCACAGTCTCTGCCCCCTGCCCTGCATCTCTTCCCACCCCTTACCCTGGCCTTGCCTCCCCAAGAATGCAACGCGGCGATCCACAAGAAATGCATCGACAAGATCATCGGCCGGTGCACGGGCACGGCGGCCAATAGCAGGGACACCATGGTGAGATGTGGGGGGCAGGGTGGGACCATGGTGGGGGCGGGGCCAGGGAGGGGAGGGGGACAAACCAGGGACATCAGAGTGACCGCAGTGAGACCGCCGGGGAGGGGCCACTGATGCTTCGGATTAGGAATCCTCTAGGAATTCAGGGGCTCGGGGTTGTGGCCAGCACTCACATAGAACCTAGTCCTTTACAGCGGCTGCAGTGGGGGAGGCTCTGAATGGTGCTGGATGTCCCCGTCTGAGCCTTCATGGCCGGGAAACTGGCCCTCCTGGCGAGGGGCTGGTCCCAGCGGCCTCTGGGAGGTGGGCGTAGAGACGGCATGAGGTTTGGCTTTCTCCCACCCCCAGGGCCCAGTGCCATCCACACCTTCTTTTTCCCTGAAAGTAGCATGGATCAGGGCCTTTAAGCCCCCGATGGCTCTGACTGCCACAGGGTGGGGGGCAGAGGGCTGGGAGCAGGGGGCAGGGACTCACCGCGTGTTCCTCACCCTCTCCCAGTTCCAGAAGGAGCGCTTCCACATAGACATGCCGCATCGCTTCAAGGTGTACAACTACATGAGCCCCACCTTCTGCGATCACTGTGGGAGCCTGCTCTGGGGTCTGGTGAAACAGGGATTAAAGTGCGAAGGTTTGTGAGCAGGAGGCGAGGGTGGGTGGGGCGGGGGGAGGCAGGGGGTCCGAATCCCAAGCCCGTCCCTCTGACATCCAGGTAGAGAGGTCCGGGAAGTAATTACGCCACCCTCAGAGCTCTGAAAGGGGTCAGGGCTCTGCTCAGTGATGGCAGGTCCTGCCTGGGGAATCATCCACTGAGGTGCTGGTTGAAGCCATGGGCGTGAAAGAAACTGAAAAGGCCTGAGTGAGAGGAGAGATTTCAAAGCCAGAGCCTTGGGGAACATCCACATTGGGGAGTGAGGAAGTGTAGTGGGGAGCTGGTAGAAGTGGGAGGTGGGCTCTTGGAAGCTGTAGGTAGAGACATTCAAAAGAAAGGGGGTGCACTTACTCATTAGTTGCCAACCCTTTTCACTGAGATGATAGAGCGCTGGTCTTTGTGTCCAGAAAATCCAGTTCAAATTTTGCCTCAGATGTTTATCTTTCAGGCAAGTCACTTAACCCCTCTCCTTTTTTTCATCTGTAAAAAGGGGATAATAAAATGGCGCTTTCTTTACTGGGTTGTTTTGAGAATGGAATAATATAAGGGGATAATAATGGCACTTTCTTTATTGGATTGTTTTGAGGATGGATAATATAACATGTAAAGAAATTTGCAAATCTTAAAAGTGTTACATAAATATTAATTATTACAATTATTTTTCATTATGTAATGCTACCTCTTGGATAGAAGTAGGTCAGAGGGTATGTAAATTTCTCACCTGAAATCTCATTTCTTTGGGGAAGGAAGGAAATATGTATTTACTGATCACCTCAAGTAGGCCGGTCACCGTGTTAGCAACTTTACAGATTTATCTCATTTGACACTCACAACACTCCTGCATCTCTATTTTGCAGTTGAGAAAATTGAGGTAGACCGAGCTTAAGTGACTTGCCCAGTGTCACACTGTCAATAAGTATGTGAGACTAGATTTGAACTATAGAGCAGCTCTCTAGCCCTCTGGGGTCTCCAGAATGCGAATGCAGATGGGATTCAGGGAAGATTCCAAACTCCTGTATTTTCTTTCTCCCCTAGACTGTGGGATGAACGTACATCACAAATGTCAGAACAAAGTGGCAAATTTATGCGGCATCAACCAGAAGCTGTTAGCTGAAGCATTAAACCAAGTCAGCCAGGTATGGAGGGGAAAAGATCAGCCTCCGGGCTGTGGGGACTGAGCAGGGGAGAGGTTTTACTGCTAGGACAAAGGGAAGCTCTGACCAGTACTGATCAGATAAGGACAGATAATCCAAGAAAATCCAACCCCAATTTGCAGAATAGAAAATTTGGGATTTGGAGGATGTGTGTTAAGTTAAGACCAAAGCTTTCTTTATTCAAAGAACTCCCCAGAACATTTCAGGGCTCTGAAAAAGTTAAAAGAAGAATCTTGTAGAGGGGTGGGAAAAGTGCTCAGAAACTTAAATAAAAATCTTAGAAGGCAAGTCATTTAACCCCTCTCCTTTTTTTCATCTGTAAAAGGGGATAATAAAATGGCGCTTTCTTTACTGGGTTGTTTTGAGGATGGAATAATATAAGGGGATAATAATGGCACTTTCTTTATTGGATTGTTTTGAGGATCTACCAGAAGTGAAATGAACATATCCTGAGAAAAATGGGGCATCAGTGGGAAAATGGGATTTAGTGGAGCCTTTTCAGCCATATAACCATTGAATAAAATGGAATAAATCTGTTGAACTAACAGGGTTCCCCCCATGAGCAGCTTTGGAAAGTTGTCTTAGTCGTGGAGTCAGGGTTGTGGGGGACGAGGATCTGCTCTTCCCTCCAGCTGCTCCCTCCCCTCCTGGTGCTGTGGACCTGGCTCTAACTGCTGATTCTGCTCCCTTTCTCTAGAAGTCTTCCCGGAAGTCAGATACAGGGTCTCCGGACAATTTCGGCATCTATCAGGGCTTTGAGAAGAAAGCAGAAGCCTCTGGAGAAGATATGGCAGGTGAGTGTCAAAACATAGACTCCAATTCAGCTAACTTTTTTTTTTTGCTGAGACAAGTGGGGTTAAGTGACTTGCCCAGGGTCACACAGCTAGAAAGTGTTAAGTGTCTGAGGTCACATTTGAACTCAGGTCCTCCTGACTTCAGGGCTGGGGCTTTATCCACTGCACCACCTAGCTGCCCCCTTCAGCTAACATTTACTAAGCATTACTGAGTACAATGCAATTGGGATGCAAAGGCAAAAAAAGAAGCCATCCCTGCCAGTGAGGAACTTACATTCTTTTTGAAGGATACAACATATATCAATATATGTACAATATAGTATTATAAGTATGTACCAATAAATATACCCAAGAAAATTTGAGGAGGTAGAGACCATTGTTGGGGCGATCAAGAAAAGTTTCATAAAAGAAGTAATACCTGAACTTAAAGGAAACAAGAATTAGAGATGCAGAAATAAGGAAGAAAGCAAAGGGGATAAACATCTCTATAGCACCTAGAATGTGCCAGGCACTGTGCTAAGCACTTTACAATTATTATCTCATTTGGTCCTCATAGTAACTTTTATCACTGCTATTATCACTATTTTACAGATGAGGAAACTGAGGCAAGTGGGTTAAATTACTTATCTTAGGTAACAATAGTAGTATTTAGGTTGGATTTGAATTCAGGTCTTCCCTACCTGTGTTCTCTACCTGCCTCTGTCCAGATAGTTTATGGAAAGGTGTAGAGTTCAGAAAACTGTGAATAGTCTAATCCTATGGGGAGCAGCCAGGCTTGATGGGAGGCACCTTCTTAAGAGTCCCTTCGGGCACTTCTGAACCAAGTTAAATGCTGGTGGATGTTGGCGTGCGAATCGGGGTCTTGAGTGAAGATCTGAAGAGTTTACTTTCTGTTCCCACAGATAACGGGACCTACGGAAAGATCTGGGAAGGCAGCACGCCCTCCAAGTTCAACATAGACAACTTCACATTCCACAAAGTCCTGGGCAAGGGCAGCTTTGGGAAGGTGAGGGGCTAGAAGGGAGCTGAGAGATCCCTTTGTCCAAAAATGTCCCCAAGAGGCTGTACGTTGCAAAGCCAGCATGCTGGTCCCATGGTTAAAGCCCCAGGTTCTCCTTGGCAGTGGAAGGAGCCCCCATCTGCATATGGAGAACAAGGGGTTGATTAAATTAGCTAATTCTGGGGCTGCCGAGAGAAGTTAGAGTTTGAAGACGGGTAAGAGAAAAGGGGGAGCTGACAAAGACAACTTCCATGGGGTCATCTTCTCAGTCTTAGTTAGGGTAGAGAATTTGTGAGAAATGAGACACTAGTTAATACAGGAATCATCGGAGATCCATTAGAAATGATCCTCAGAAAATGTAATTGTGAGGCAGTGGGAAAATAGGATTGATTGATGCAATGTCCATCTACACACAGTTTTTTACGGATCTGGACAACTGTGTCATGAAGCGTTATGCATGTGTGTTGTTGGGAATGTGGGTCAGGTGTGGGCAGGGGTTTGGAGGGGATGATGGGAGAAGGGTCTACCGTCCCCCGCCCCCCTTTGGGACCAAGGTGAAATTGCAGACTGCAGGCTCCTCTGCCTCCTCTGTCCTGCTTCAGTTCCCTTGCCTCTCTTCCTTGGTGACTCAGGTGCTGCTGGCCGAGCTGAAGGGAAAAGGGGAGTTCTTCGCTGTGAAGGCTCTGAAGAAAGATGTCGTTCTGATAGACGATGATGTGGAATGCACCATGGTGGAGAAGCGAGTGCTGGCGCTCGCCTGGGAAAACCCGTTCCTGACGCATCTTTACTGTACCTTCCAAACCAAGGTACTTTCCCCAGTCATGTGTCCCGTCCTCTCCACTTAGCCTGCAGGATCCCCGTGCTTAGAGCCATGACTCCCCTTCAGGGAGGGACATCTCAGAACCAAGGATTTCTGAGTCTAGATGTGGATGACCGACCTGCCTTGGAGAGGTCTTTCCCCTCTCCGAGCCATCCTCGTCACTTTCCAACGCAAGAAACTTGTATGGTTTCCAGAACTGTGCTGGCAAATATTTAATAACCAGTTCTATGGAAATGGGAAGGGTGGGGAATATGTGTGTGTACACTTTTATATTTAATCAGTATTTCCTCCATCACTTTTTAAAGTCTAGACAGTCAACAAACTAATAAATCAACTGATTTATAGTTTGCTGATTTCCGAGATGTAAATTTTAACAACCAGCTCCTGTTCAGGCTGGCTCCAGCACACCGCTCTCTGAATGACTCCCTATTCCTTCTTGGATAAAATATAATCTCCTCCTCCTGGCATTGAAGTCCCTTCACAGTCTGACACAGTCCAGGCTTACTTCCATATTTCTCTCCTTCTCATACTCCATTCCTACCAGACTTGTTCCTAAACTTGGACAATCCACGTCACCTTCTTGTGTTGGCAAAGACTGTCCCCATGCCCAGACTGTTCTCCTTGCCTCTGCCTTTTCAGCTTCTTTCAAGGCTTCTCTCAAGTGCCACCTTCTCCAGGAAGCCTTCCTCAAGGCTTCCTACATCATCCTACACTTCCTGAAGCAGTAACCATATAGAAGGAAGAGTAACCAGCTTTCTTCCACAGGGTGTCCCAGAAGTTTCAGAGCAGTTTTATTTACTGTTGTATCCATCTCACTCCCTTCTTCCTCGGCTCCAGCAGAAGATAAGCTCATGAGGGGAAGGGACTATTTTTTGTCTTTTATCCCCAGTGCCTAGGGCATAGTTGACAAATAATAAGTTCAATCAACTTGTTTGTTTTTGTTGACTTGTTCAGCATTGCCCATAGGGGTACTCCATAGGTGATCTACCTACTGTCCCAATATGCTGGGCTGTGGCCCCTAGGTTCACCATCCTTTCTTTTTCCTGGCCAGGATCACCTGTTCTTTGTGATGGAATTCCTCAATGGAGGGGACCTGATGTTTCACATCCAGGATAAGGGACGCTTTGACCTGTACCGAGCCACGTGAGTGATGGGCCAGCCATTCCTGAATGATGGGAGAAAGATTCCCCTTGCTTAGTGGAAAACATTGCAGAGGTCCCAGATCCTTCATTGCCTGACCTTTCTCTCCGGGGAAGCCATTCTTACCCTGGTCTCAGTCGAAGGGATCAGGGTTAAGGGAGGAAAGAGTTTCACCAGATAAAGTATTCTTGATACCCTTCAGATCATCCCCTGTTAGAAGCCTCAGTAGACTGACAATGAGCCCATGAGCAGAACTATTGGCTTTATATGCTAGCCTTATCTCAAATTAACTGTGACCTTTAAGGGTCCCTTCCCATTCTGCTCCTTAGTTTCTTCATCTATTAAAAAAAAAAAAAGTGAGGTTGGGAGATTGGAAGAGTTGATCTTAGAATCCCTGATTTTCCTGCTCTGATGTCCTGTGTTTTTTTTTTTTTTTTCCTGGAGTTGCAGAGGAATGATAACTCCTTAGGTGCATAAAGGACCTTTTCCTTTCATGTTCATTCTCCTCCTGGATCCTCACACCAAGAGGGCATGCCAGAGATGATTATCCCCTTTTTACAGATGAGAAGAATGAGACGCAGAGAGACAATAATAACACCTTGCATTTATATAGCACTTTCACACAAATTATCGTATTTGATTACACAGTCACATATTAAGCTGGGACCAGGTTGAAACTAGAAGTTGGGCTTTGACTCCTGACTTTTGTCCAGAAATGTTTCTTTGGCACGAAATTTGGCTAGCCTCAGTGTCAGGTCCTGCTTTTGAGGAACTCAATCATCCAGTTTGTTTTAGAAGAGGAAAAAAAAGTCATCAATCTTAAGTTGGAATGGAACACTGAAGCAATTTTCTTTTGGGGAGAGAGAGTTTAGGATGGGATTGGCCCTTAGCCCAGCATGATTTCTGGGGTCCAGTCTGAGCTGTACTTCCATAAAACTTCTCTTGTGATGCTGTATGGATTCAAGCTTCACTTCCTCTCCATGGTTTTTGGTTGGCCTGGTAGTGACAGAAAGAGAGGGGTGTGAGTCCTGGGATGAAAGAGAGGCGAGATTCAGGCAGAAGTGGCAAATCTCTAAGCCAGTTCCTATCTTTTCCCATTCCCATGATGCCTGAAAGAGCCCCAACCTGCTCTTATAATCCTAATTTATCCCCCATAAACTTAACCCTCTCCCTTTGACCTTAAACCTCTGCTTAATATTCACAGTATTTCCTTTGCCGTGGCTCTATTCTGTGGGAGTAGAGCCCACTGCTTATGGTCAACTCCTGTCTTGCACCTAATTTTCCTGCCACGACCCCAACCCCAAACAGAGGATCCAGCATTTTCTGATGGCCCTCCTCTTGGCTTTAATCCTCTTCCAATAACGATAACTTCCTCCATAGCCTTAACACCTTTCCACTGACCTTGCCCACCGACCCCAGCCCACCCCCCACCACCTCCACTACTGGCCATCCTGCTCATGGCCTTAGCTGCTCCCTCCATATCCCTGACCTTTCCAGATGAGCCTAACCCACTGTGACTTTAAGCCTTCCAGTGGACTTAGCATCCCCATCACCATGACCAACCTCCCCGGGACCTTAATTCTATACACCATAGTCCTAACCCCTTGTTGCTTTTAACTCCATAGTTAACTCTCTGAAGGCCATCACTTCCTCCTTGGGGCTTTAATCCCCTGCATGCCCTGGACCATGTTTTTCTCTTTCACCAAGACCCTCAACAGCCCTGACACCCCTCGTAGTCCTTCCCACTTTCTCCGAGAGTGACCAGCTCTCTGCCTCCCTTGGACAGGTTTTACAGTGCTGAGATCCTGTGTGGTTTACAGTTCCTACACGGCAAAGGCATAATTTACAGGTGAGTCATGGGCTGGAAGTGGCCGGAGTGGGGGCTGGGGATGCAGGGCAGCTGGGAGACCCTTCCTAGCCAGGGGTTGCCACCTCCCCAGCTCGGAGTGCAGGGTTCTGCTAGCAGCAGATGCTTAATCAATCCTTGTTGAGGTGAGTTAAAGCCAGGGCAGACAGGCCAGGTCCAGCAGACCTTCCTGGAGGCCCAGGGACAAAGGCCCGTCCCCTTGAAGTAGGGAAAGGAGAAGGAATCCATTTAATCACTCTTCCTCTCTTCCATGACCCACATACTCCCCATAAGGAGAACTCCTTTCTCAGGTGTCCTCTGCCTGTCTGTCTCTCCTCGGCCTCTACTGCTCTGCTTGGGAAGAGAATTCGGACATCTCTGCCAAGGATAGAGAAGATGGGAAGCTGGGGACCTGATCTCCTCTGCTAGAGCAGGCTGGCTCACTGATCCCTTTCTTTAATCACACTCTCTCTCAGGGACCTCAAACTCGACAATGTGATGCTGGATAAAGACGGCCATATCAAGATCGCCGATTTTGGGATGTGCAAGGAGAATGTGGTGGGGGAGAACAGGGCCAGCACCTTTTGTGGTACACCAGACTACATTGCCCCCGAGGTGAGAGTGGGTCTGGGCAGTAGGCGTCCCTGCCCCAGCTAAGGAGGGGAACCTACTCTGTGACACTCAGAGCATCAGTTGGTTCAAGAAGGGGTCTTTCTTCCCCAGCTTTGGCCAGGCCCTAACAGGAAAGCCCCAGAACCATTGGAAGCCCATCCCCAGGACTGAGAGTTCCTCTGCCTGGGGATTTCTCAGCATCTGTCCTATCTGAGTCACCAGGGGGCCACGGGGAATACCAAATATTTGCACCTTTGACCAGCATTGCATACTATATATATATGGCCGGACTACATATCCCCACCCCCAAATGCTGGACTTAGTGTCCCAGAGCTGGAGAAGCAGCTGCCCTTTCTGTGTCCCTGACCAGCTCCAGGGCTCTGAATTGTCACCCAGTGGGATACCTGGACCTTTTGCCCCTTAGGTCATTCTGTAACCTTTCTCTCTGGGCCCCACATCTCCCTGCTCCACCAAATGGATAATTCAGCTTTGAGAAAGTGATTTGAATTCAGGGACAGGGGCAGAGGGATTAGTTTTCTGGTGCTTTAGCAGAGGAGGTAAAAATGCCTGAGATGGAGGAGGCCTTAGGAAGGATGATGTAGAAAAAAAGCTATTGATCTAGGAGTCCCAAGATATAAGTCCCAGCCCTGCCTCTGCCTCCAACTTGCTGAACTAAGTTCTTTTCTCTCCTCTGTCTGGGACTCAGTTTTCTTCTCTTTCCAATGAGGAGGCTGAACCATATGACCTCTTAGGGTCCCTTCTAGCTCCAAAGGGACTCAGGAGTCTCAGTGGGGACGACTGTGAATAAAAGGGAGTTAGCCCAGTATCCTCACTATTCCATGCCCATCCCAGAGGCAGTTCCTGCCCACCCTGGCCCCAGCCTTTCTACTTCGCCCCTACAGATCCTGCAGGGCTTGAAGTATACGTTCTCAGTGGATTGGTGGTCCTTTGGCGTCCTCCTGTATGAGATGCTTATTGGGCAGTCCCCCTTCCATGGCGATGATGAGGATGAACTCTTCGAGTCCATCCGTGTGGACACTCCCCACTATCCACGATGGATCACCAAGGAATCAAAAGACATCCTGGAGAAGGTATGGAGTCCCCGACTGATGGCAGGAGAGCATTGTCAGGGAGAAGGAAGAGCCTAGACAAGGATTGCAAGGTTGGGAGGAACATAATAGCTAATAAGAGCTAGCATTCACAATTTAAGGTAGATAGTGTTTTTTCTTTACAACATTCCTGAGAGGTGGATGTAATTATGATTTCCATTCTACAGGTAAGGAAACTGAGGCAGACAGATTATGTGACTTGCCCAAAAACACAAAGCTAGTCAGAATCTGAAGCTAGATTTGAGCTCAGACTTTCCTGACTTTTCCAGGACTCTAACAGAGCGAATTAGCTGTCCAGATCAATCAGTAAGCATATATTGAGCTCCTACTATGTGTCAGGCCTTGTGCTAAGCTCTGGGGGATACACAGAAAGGCAGAAGACAGTCCCCCACCTTCGAAGAGCTCACAATCCACAATCTTGGACGCTGCTCTCCAAGGCATGAAACTCATGAGAAAGGAGGAAAAGAAGCAGAAAGGGCCTGAATTCCCCTTCTTCCCTTTAAGGACAGCATCTGTTCTTGGTCACGGGCAGGAATTGGGGTTTGGACTCCTTCCAGAGGCATGACCCTCGGTCACTACATGCTCCTTAGAGCCGTGACTCTCTTCAAAATCCAAAGCCACTGAGCCGGGTTAGGGGGGAAGAGCGGCTGGGGTTGGGGCAGGGAAGGAGCTGCAGGAAAGGAGGAGAACGTTTATTTTGGAGCAAAGGAATCATCTCAAGAGCACTGGGGAGAGGGTGGGGTTAACCTACTTAAGAGAACAGTCTCTTCTTATAAGCCCTCAAACTCTTCCAAGACCGCATTTAATTGAAGACAAATAATGCCGTTGGTTCATAAGCATTCATTAAATCCGGTCTGTGAGACTGCCACCTGGATCGTCTTTGTTAGCCCTCATTCCATAAATATGGATGTATCGTGTATTCATATAAATTCCATAATAATAAAGCCACATGTCTTTAGAAATATTCCATTATTCCCAATGTCAGCCAGTTTGGCCTAGTCACCCCTGAAGTTAGTCTGTCTGAATGAATGACGTTTGGTTCTTCAACCACAATTGCTTTTTACTCATTGCCTGGAAGGATCATAGACTTCTGAGCTGGAAGGAGCCTTAGAAGTCATCTAGTTCTCCCGCCACCATTTTTTACAGATGAAGAAATCAAGACCCCGAAAGGTTAAGTCAGTGACTGGCCTAAGGTCACACAAGTTATTGGTAGAAGAGCCAGTGTTTGAGCTTGGGCTCCCAATGCCAAATCTAGATTCTTTCTGTGGGCATTTCATGCCATCTTTCTAATTACCAAGGTAGCCAGGTCCCTCCTGTGTGTTCAGGTACTGACATATACAGAGAAGCTCAAAGCACAAAGTGCCTGCCTTCAGAAAGCCCACAGTCTAAGTCAGGAGACAAGTCACCCACATATTACTCCCAGAATTAGTTACAGAGATGGATTAAGGATTCCAGACGATAAAGACGACAAGAGCTCAGAAGAAAAAGAAAATCACTTTTGTCTGGAGATGGTCAGTATCCTTGTTAGAGGATACAGATTTTGAGCTGAGCTCAATTCTTCTAAGGTAGAATTTATATGGGTAAAAAAATAAGGATGAGCATTATTATTATTTTAGTAAAGTTTTTTATTTATAAAACAAATGCATGAATAATTTTTCAGCAATGATCCTTGCAAAACCTTGTATTCTAAATTTCTCCTTCTTTCACCCTCTCCCCTAGATAGCAGGTAATCCAATACATGTTAAATATGTTAAAATATATGTTAAATCATATATCTACATATACATATACACACATTTATACAATTTTCTTACTGCACAAGAAAAATCAGATCAAGAAAGGAAAAAACTGAGAAAGAAAACAAAATGCAAGCAAACAACAGCAGAAAGAGTGAAAATACTATGTTGTGATCACATTGAGTCCCCATAGTCCTCTCTTTGGATGTAGATGGCTCTCTTCCTCACAAGATTATTGGAACTGATCTGAATCATCTCATTGTTGGAAAGAGCCACGTCCATCAGAATTGATCATCATATAATCTTGTTATTGACATGTAGAATGAACAAGGATGAGTTTTCTAAACTGGTGGGAATTACATCATACAAAATAGCGCACATTGAGTGCCTCTTCTCCTTCCGACCCCATCAATAGGATTATTTTGAAGATTATCTCACTTAGATGATGGATATAAAGGTCCTATGTAACCATGAAGCATTATAGAAAAATAAATGGAATCGTATTTCCAACAAGAACATCTTGACTCACTTAGGGGTGACCTTAGTCACCCCTGCACACCTGCTTCCAGATAAAGCTTCTATTTCTGGCTTCCATGGGGAAGATCATGGCTAGCTTCTTTGATGCAAATCTCACTCTGTCCATCACTTAAGTCCCCCAGTGATTGATTCTTGCAGTCTGTTCTCGGCATCCTTGCCTGAGCTTGAATTTATATAATTTTCTAATACAACTATGATGTTCTTTTGGGTTGCAGCTGTTTGAAAGGGATCCCACCAAGAGACTAGGAGTGACAGGTAATATCAAAGTTCATCCATTCTTCAAGACTATCAACTGGACTCTTCTGGAGAAGCGGGAAGTAGAGCCGCCCTTCAAGCCCAAAGTGGTAAGTGGGTCCACTGCCTTGTAGTTACTAGTAACTTGGAGTTACCATCTCCAGACTTGAGGTTTTCTTGCCTTCCCTCCATCCACCACTTCTTCTGTTTTTACCATCTCACCTCCAGTCTTCTCTGACTTTTCCCCCTCTGTCCCTCTGTTCTTTCTGGCTCTTCAACTGAGCAGGTTTCCTATCCCATCATTCAAGTAAACTCCATGAAGGCACCAACTATTTAATTTTTGTCATCATATCCCCAGACTTGGAATATAATAGGTGCTCCACGAATTGATTTGAATTAAATGAGAAGATAATTGGTGATTGAGTGCCCACTTGTACCTAACCTCAAGCCAGATCTTCTGGAGGATTCAAATTCACATAGAAATCAGATTCTTGTCTTTAAAGAGCTGACAGAGACCTAGGTGTGTAGTGGCTAGAGCATCAGCCCTGGAGTCAGGAGGAACTGAGTTCCTCAGACACTTAACACTTCATGGCTCTGTGACCCTGGTTAGTCCCTTAACTCTGAATGCTTCAGCAAACATACACACAAACTGACAGTCTTCCCTGGGAAGGGGGAGTGGGGCAGATATACATGAAAAGCCATATATATATTGCCAGAGTTTTATATCTCTGTGAGATGCACTACCACCACCACGGAGCCCCCTTCGAGATCCGTCGTTTTCCTTTCTCTGCTATTCCTTTTAATGTAGATTTAGCCTCCTAGGCAGGAGACAGAGTGGGGATCAATCAGATCCAAGCTGTTCTTCTGTGACATTGCCCTCTCCTTTTACAATCCTCTGTTCTGATACTTGGGCTTCCCAAAAGAATTAGGCAAGCCTTTCACTGCAGAGCAGTAGACCTTTATGTAGCCTGTTTGTAGCACCTGTTGTTTGATTTGAGACACCTTAGGGTGAGAGCGTAGAAGGGGAGATAAAAGGGATAGCAGTAGAGCCCCTGCTACCTCCCCTGCCCAAGTAGGATGTCAGCCACCACTTCCAAAGTTAGAACAGTAGCCATCCCCACAAAGGCACCGGGGCCAAGACAACTAGGAGTGGGACTTGATGGTGGGGGGAGGATGTAACCAGAGTTTGGCATGAGGCTTCAGGCAATGGCAGCAGGAGGTATGAGAAGTCACCCATTTGGATTTGGGTTTCTTACCACTCCTCTTGGAGTTAATAGATGGGACTCCCGGATCTATCATCCTTTCATACATGAGGGCATCTCTCAGGGATGCGGAAAAGACAAGGGGTTTTATGGGGAAGGGAAGGGCATCTCACATTTTGAGATTGGTTTTCCACCTTTGACATTACAAGGGGGGACAGCAGCGGAAGGTTTTATAACTAAAGGAGCAGATTATAACTAGTCCATCTAGTTAAAAAGTTATACCCAGAAAACTATAGAGGTTTTCTAGTCTTCCATATC
Organism: Antechinus flavipes; assembly: GCF_016432865.1. Classification (NCBI taxonomy): domain Eukaryota; kingdom Metazoa; phylum Chordata; class Mammalia; order Dasyuromorphia; family Dasyuridae; genus Antechinus; species Antechinus flavipes. The sequence goes on along the minus strand of NC_067398.1, from coordinate 79,181,064 downwards.
TATTATTCTCTTAGGTACCTAGGCTCCTCTTTCCCTTTCTCTCCATTATATTCTACTTTTTTTTTAAGCTTTTTATTTTCAAAACATATGCACAGATAATTTTTAAACATTGATCCTTGCATGGCCTTATGTTCCAAATTTTCCCTTCCTTCCCACCATCCCCTCCCCTTGATGGCAAGCAATCCAATATATGTTATACATGTTAAAATATATGTTAAATCCAATATGTGTAAACACATATTGTTCTTCTCTTAGGAGAGATTCTAGGATCATGGCCATAGCCATGTTGGGGCTTATGGGAGGGGAAAGTACGTGGCCTTTTCCTGGCCAAACATCCTGCCTCCTGCTCACTCTGATTTCTCACATCCTTGACTCCTTTTCTTCATACCTCCCCATCACAGAAGTCAGCTGGTGATTTCAACAATTTTGATCGTGAGTTCCTAAGCGAGAAGGCCCGCCTATCCTTCAGCGACAAGAATCTCATCGATTCTATGGACCAGACAGCCTTTGCCGGCTTCTCCTTTGTCAACCCCAAATTTGAGCGGCTCTTGGAGAAATGAGTGTTTTGTGGAACCCTCTTCCCCCTTGGTCAGAAGCCCACCAGTGCTAGCTAGCTAGATGTACCGGTCCCCCAGGGTGAACAGGGCTAGGATCTCTCCAGGCCCCCTCTCAACCCTCTCCTGGGCCCCCATAATATGCAACAGTGTGATTGTAATTATTTCTCTAGCTGCTTCTATGCCCATAGGCAGCAGGTCTTTTGCATGATTGGGGTTTTAGGTACCTTCCTCTGTGAATCATGTGTGAATTTTCTGCTCCTCTCATTGAAGAGGGAGATTGTAAATCCCATGTTTTGTTACTTGAATGTAGTTATCTATTGAAAATATATATTATATATAAATATATATATATATATGAAAAGCTGTATATATTGCTCCATAGAGAAGAAACGTGTAAGGGAACTGGTGATATGTTAACTTTTTTTTTTTTTTATAAAAACACACAAACAAAATCCAAACATAAACCATAAGGCCTCTTGGTTCTATTATTTATGTCTCCAATAAAACAATGGAACAGTCTGTCTGCCCTTACAGTGTTCTTCTCCACAAATTCTTTGGCCACTGTTACATTCTGGAACCCACCTAAGGGACTCGGAGAGTTCCCTGCCCTTGTCTGGGCCAGCTGCACTCGGACCTTGGAGTTGAGTCAGCCTACCTGCCAGGTCCGGCATCTTCTCCACCAGCTGGACATACACTCTCTCGAGCCGTGCAAATGTTAGTGTGTGTGTGTGTGTGTGTGTGTGTTCTTACTAGATCTGGTTGGGAAGAAGAAAGCCGAGTTTAATTAGACATCATTCCCCGTCTTGTGTCCCCTACCATTCTCAGGCAGGGATTGTTTATGAGAGGCAAGGGACATGTCTGGATCTGCCCTCAGGGAGAGTATAGTCTGGAAAAAAACCAAATTGCCGGACTCTGTCCTAGGGAGGAAACAGAAAGAAGTGAAAGCCAAGGAAAAGCTCACAGTCTATCTAGGTTGTAGATTGGCAGAAATACAAGACTGGTGAAGAAAAAAAGAAAACTAAGAATAACTAGTACGATTTGCTAAGTGGCCAGTGAGTGGGATGCAGAGAGAGTTGTAATTCAGAGGAAACAGAGATCAGTGGGAACTGGATTGATCAGCAGAAGCTTTCTGGATGCCCCCAGACTTGAGCTGGCCCTTGGAAGAAGGATGAGATTTGGAAAGAAGGGAAGGAAGGAGCGTTTTAAAGAGAAAATATGAGGCAAGAGCTCAGAGTCCAGAATGTTTGCAATCTAGGGAGGGGGTAGAAGGGTGGAAGGGCCAGGAGGAGGGGGAGGTGGTGATGGCTCACTGAAGTGCTGGGTCCATGTAGGGGCAGAAGGGAAGTCCAAAGAAAGAAGGAGGCTCCAAGGCAGCTAACTACACTCTGGTCCAGTCTTCCTCATGACCAATCACATTAGTTGCCTAAAGTCCAGTGTTAGGTGTGGAGTCTGTCTCAGGACAGAGCCAGACGATTTCCCTTTTGGGTTTCTTTTGGGGGTCTGTCTCACACTCATCTGCTACCCCCCAAAAACTAGAGAATTGGGGAGCTTGTAAAGACCAGAAAGGAAGCCCCAAGACCCCTTGCATCCTGCCCCAAAGGACCACATTTTTCTTTTCCCGAGAAGACTCAAGGAGGAAAGCAGCCGCTGTCGGCAAAACTTTCAACATCTGGCAACCACAGAAGCTCATTTCCTGCAACCACATTTTTATGGGCTGAAGTACAAGTTTCCATGGCTGGAGTGAGCCAGAGCCTGGGAGTGTGAGGCAGCCAGTGGGGTGGAGGGCCGGCAGAGGACTGGTGACCAGAGCCAGCCCAGCCCAGGCACTCACCTGGTCAGCTGCAGGAAACCCCAGGGCCGAATGGGGGAGCAGGCTCCACTTTAACTGGGAGCCCTCTACAAGCTGCTGGTTTGTGCCTGAGACCTCAGCCCTGCCCCCTCAGCCAGCAGCAGCATCTCCACATGTCCCATCCAAGACCTGAATCCCAAAGGCCCTGTCCTAGCTCTAGGACATGGGGTAGCAATTGCAGTGGGGCTGGGGCTGGGGAGCAAAAAGGAAATTCCAGCTGTTGGAACCTACAGCCTGACTGGGGACTCCTGGGGGAAGGGGTTGAGAGGAAGTTTTTTTAGGTTTAATGCTGTCAGTGCCAATCAATGTCCAATAAAGAAAGCCTCAGGGGAGATGTGACCCTGAGGCTGATCCAGATTCATCTTGTCAGATTTCCCAGGGATGCAGTTTTCTAGATATGGAAGAGGAAGGACTGGCATGGAGTTAGTAGACATAAAAGGGGTTGGGGGGGGGGAATAATTACTTTTGGTGGTGGTCCCACCCATACTTGCCTTTGCCTGGTCTGGAGGCTTCTAGGAAGTCAGGGTCTGGTCCCCTCTTCCCATGTGGAGTTCTTCACACCCTGTTCCCCAACTGAGCTGGTGGTAGGGCCCACAATAAATCTGGGGCCCCCAAGGTCTGGGGGAAAGGACCGGCCATTAGTGCCAGTGGAGGAGGGCATTTAAGAGTGGCCCTCTGCCTTTGGACCTGGAATGTGAAGCCTGGGTTGTACCTGAGAACTGCAAGATGACTTGGTCATCTTGGGGGGACCAGGATAATAACGAGTTCATCCTTTCTGTCTCTGGTACTTGGAGGACTCCTTGGGGCACAGAGGAGATGGGTTGAGTTGAGACAGATACAAGCACAGAGATGTAGTTGGGAAGATCAAATACTAATAGCACAAAATGGAACTCTTGGGATAAATTGAACTAGAGGACACATCTTCCCTTCCCACCCCAACATGCACACTCTCCTTCCCCAACACAGTGGAGATAGAAAAAGACTCAGAGAAAAAGCAACTTATACAGACAGAGGCAAAGAGAGAGGATGTAGTTTGTGGGATAGGGAGGTGGGCCTTGGGCCAAGGCAGGCCACATTCCCCTCAGGCATACCCCTCACCGCCCCTTTCCCATCCTGGGGGGTGATCCAAGTGTGGCCCTGACCACAGAGGAGTATGACCTCTGGCACATAGCTAAGAGGCTAGATCTCTTCCTTTCTTTTCCAAAATGTGAAATTCCAAAAAGTCAATTACAAAGATAATAAAACACACATATCATATTTAATGGTCCTTTCCAGTTCTAAATCTATGACTCTAGAACGATTTGGGTGAGGAAGGGCAAGGATGACTATCCCAATTGTATTGGCCAGAGTTCCTTTCCAGTTCTAAATCTATGACTCTAGAACGATTTGGGGGAGGAAGGGCAAGGATGACTATCCCAATTTTATTGGCCAGAGTTCCTTTCCAGTTCTAAATCTATGACTCTAGAACGATTTGGGGGAGGAAGGGCAAGGATGACTATCCCAATTTTATTGGCCAGAGTTCCTTTCCAGTTCTAAATCTATGACTCTAGAACAATTTGGGGGAGGAAGGGCAAGGATGACTATCCCAATTTTATTGGCCAGAGTTCCTTTCCAGTTCTAAATCTATGACTCTAGAATGATTTGGGGGAGGAAGGGCAAGGATGACTATCCCAATTTTATTGGCCAGAGAAACTGAGGCCCAGCTGGGAGAAGTGAATTGTTCAAGATCATACAAATCTCAAGGGAGAAAAGACTTAGAGCTGGAAGGAATTTTAATCCATCTCCCTCATTTTGTGAATAATAAAGTCCCGTCCCAACATAGATCAGATTCACTCTCATTAACTTTTTTTTCCTCTGTAGTTCAGGAAAATTGGAGTAATCAGGGTAATGCAGGTGGTATAATGGCACTGATACAGTCCTGATTAGGGGCTAGAGATCCTGGGTATATTGGGCACAGAGAGTCCCTTAGTATCCAGGAGAAACAGCTGCATCTAGGAGTTGCCAAACCATCACCCCAGGCATTCTGACAAATCACCCACAATGGTCACCAGCCAATTTGGTCTAACCCAACCTTCTTCCCAAGCCACGAAGACTAGAGCTACGCCTGCCACTACACTGACTTCAGGAAATTCTTCTCATAGTTGGGCTCTAGTCCATGCTTTAATTTGGGGGAATATAGACATGGGGTGAGCATACCCGGGAAAGAATGTTATAAAAACAATGTGAGTACATCATCTTCCATGTCTGTGTTAATATCTGTTTCCTGGGGGTGGCAAAAAGGGCAGACACCAGGAGGACCTCAGATACTTTCTAATTCAAGGAATTTTCCAGTGATTTTCAGAGAACTGTAAATACTTCTCCTGTTTACTAAAAAAAACAGAACTGAAACATATTCAACTTCCCACAGTCACAGTGTCAGAGGACCCTCAGAAACCATTTTGTCCAACCACATCATTTTACAGAAGGGAAAATTGAGGTTTAGAAGCAAGAACATTGCAAAGATGAAGTGCCTTACCCCTGATTATAGAAGTTAGTTTAGTGCTGGTTCTAAACCCTAGTTCATCAGATTTTCTTTCTAGGGGCTCAAGAAAACTCATTTTATATCGCCAAATTAATTTTTCAGTGTCTCTGTAGCCCAAGAATGAAGTCTCCCCCCAACTCAGAAAGCCACCTAGCTGCTATTCTGTACCCAAGAGCCATTGCCAAAGTATAAGATGGAACCTCTCTGTGTACCCAGAATCCTCTGGGGAGGACACTGACACATTTTTACTAAGTCCTTAAAATCTTGGAACTTAGTTCAGTATCTGACATTTTCACAAATGCTGGTGCTGTTAGACCTTTCTCATTCCCATAATACTGAAAAGTCATCTAGGGACTATCAGTCACAAGCAAGTTTCCTTTGCATCTTTCATATCTCTGGTGTAATGTGTTCCTGAAATGCTGGCTGGGAAGGGAATTTCTGTAAACCACAACCTACTTTCCCCCTGATTATCATCATGAAATGGAGATGCATTTTCATGAGGGAAAATAATTGCCCATAAAACACTTACTAAAATAGCATCAGTGAAAATAATTTTAAAGAGAATCAATAAAAGATTTTTAAAATACTCAGAAAAACATTTTCAAATGAAATTGAATGTTGTATAATTATAATCACCAAGCTTAGACTTGGAAAAGACTTGAGAAAATGTATTTCCCTCTCTTTTCTGCACAGGTGGGGAATTGTGGATTCATAATATTGCATATTTTGGCAGACATGGTCAGTGTGTTGGTTTTGCTTTTTTTCCTTTTGTTTTTAAATCTCTGTTACAAGAGTTGTCTTGCTGGATGATAGAAGAAGGAGAGATCCTCAGAAATGAAGATATGTAAGAAACAAAAGACAATAAAAATAAGATAAAAATAAAATAAGCCATATATAGTCACATATATTTTTCAGCTTTACATCTCTTTGGGGGAAAAAAGAGATGTATTATGAACCACTAGTAATCATAATATATTTCAATATTTCATCCATGATCTTATTGACAAAGTCTATGAGTCTTTAAGAGCAGGGACTGTCTTTTGCCATTCTATCACTGGTCTCTAAAACAGTACTTAATACATAGTAAGAACTTACTAAATGTTTATTGTCTCACTGATACTGATCCTTTCTCCTGTGGTGCAGAACACAAGCCATCCACACCCTTTCATTATGTATGGTCTTGCTTGTTCATATTCTTTGTTTAATTCTAAGTTACTGATCAGTATGCTGAGTGAGGGTCTTTCTTGGTATCTCTTGATTTGATGGCATGTAGGATGGCCAACAATTATCCCTCAGATACTAATCATTATTTACTACCTGGTTATTTAAATGGAATCTGCCTCATTAGAAATACATACCTTGATTCAGACCAGTTCCAATGGTCTTGTGATGGAGAGAGCCATCGGCACCCAGAGAGAGGGAGTGTTTTCATTTTTTGTTGTTGATGTTTGCTTGCATTTTGTTTTCTTTCTCATTTTTTTCTCTTTTTGGTCTGATTTTTTGTGCAGCATGATAAATGTGGAAATATATATATTATATATATGAAGAATATACATACCCTTGAGAGTAGTGATTGCTTACCTTTTGACTTTATATCCTAGAGCTTACCATGCATTAGGCATGTTTTATAAATGTTTACTAAATGATAGCTGACCAATTGATTGACTATACAGTATACCTGTTTCATCTGCTCATATAGTACACCTGCCAGCATACTTTTTAAAGCCAAAAACCATTTTAATATTCCAGTAATATACCTTAAATGTATAACATTGATTATAAACAAATATACAACTTTTACACAAAACATTGTTATTATTATTATTTTTGGCAAGGCAATCAAAATTTAAGCAACTTGTCCAGGATCACACAGCTATTAAGTATCAAGTATATGAAAAAAGATTTTTACTCAGTTCCTCCAGATTTCAGGGTCAGAGCTTTATCCACTGTGCTACTTAGCTGCCCTTAGCATCCTTCTAAAGTATTAACTTGTGTGGTGCAGCTGAGGCAGGGCTAAAACAGGGAAAGACAATAGTATCCAAGATGCCTGGAAATTGGTGAATAAACATACTATGGAAGAAGAACTCCAATTCTGAGAGGAGTGTTGGCCACTAGGGCAGATTATGCCGATGGAATCGAGGAAGATGAAAGACTTTCACTTCATGTCTTAAGAAACTGTTCTGCTCTTTCAGAGCTATTCTTTAGTTAAATCTGTTAGCAGGTTGAGTAACTGAATACATAGATCTAAATTCCATGACAAGTTTCCAAAGACTTTTCCAATTGAATAAAGGTAAAAGCAAGCCAGTCAGAGGAAGTACTCTTAAAGCCAAGTTTGTGTCAGTCCCCGGATGATTGGAATATAGGCCCCATGGAGGATATGTTTGCTTTCCTCCTTCCCATTTCCTGGCACACGTGGTAATACTGTAAAGCAGGTTGTACACTTGGAAATGATGCTGCAGACCTTCCTCCTTCATGGCATTGAGAAGCATTTTGTACATTGTAAAGCTCCATTGCCCCATGGACAGAATCCTGGAGTTACAGGACCTCAGTTTGAATGTTGGTTCTGCACTTCCTTTCTGTCTCATCTTCGAGTTACTTCCCCCCGTCTGCTCTATAAAATGACGGGGTTGAATTGGATGACCTCCAAGGTTCCTTCCAGCTGAATCTTGGGATCCTAACTTATTCCCTTCACTTTACTAGACTGTAAACTCCCTGACGGCAAAAAGGGCCTTGTGTGTAACAGGCTCTCACAAATGTTTGACCAGTGAGCTCTAAACAAGGGAAGGATAAATAAGACCTTTACCAATATTCCTCATGGTGCTTGGGGAAGACTGCCTTGGAGGCCATGTACCGATGGAGAGGTGACTGTGCTCATTCCTGCCATTAGTCATCTCTAAAACATAAGGGTACCACTTACAGATATGCTTCATGGATGGATGGCGCTGTACTGATGAGAAGTGTTAGCTATCCTGCTTACTCCCCCCTCTTCTTTCTGAGGAGCTTGTTTACTCTTCCCTAAGCACTCTTCCTCAGCTCCTTCTCTGTCAGAGGGAAGGGTAGGGGTAGATGAGGGATCTCGAGGGCAGAAGTTCAGACTCCATACCAACCCAACAAGTCAGCATCCATGCAAACACTGCTGACTCATCCATTGCCCACTACATCCCAATATAAGCATTTTTTTCTGCCCTGGTAAGTTGTAAAAATGAATATAGTTTTCTCTTTTCAACATCAACTCTTAATCAGTAGATTGTGGGCAAAATATAACTGCTGTTTTGAAGTCTTCCTCTCTCTCCCCCTCCTTAGTGCTCCCCAAATGTCCCTCTCTTCTCCATTCTAGCAAAAACCCACATAGATCAGCAATGCAGCCTTTTTATAAGGATTGTCCTCTTAGTAAATAGAAAGATAAAGAGACTTTTAAAAGAGCAAATATAAAATAAGAATGGATGGGCTCAAGAATCCAAACTGGTTCTGTCAATGAAGCTCCTGCCTCCAAGTATAGAAAGAATCAATCACATCATATTGATCTTTGGAGACTGGCTATGATTGACATACACTGTCCTTTTCACACCTTTCCCCTTTTCTATTCCAAATAGATTCTTCTCCGATGTATTCTTTGCTTCTCCTTCCTCCAATCTTTTATTATGGGAAGAACTATCTTGTCAAAATCTATGGCAAATCTCTGGCTCTGGGCAAACTTTCTTGGAATGAAGAAGGGAAGGATCTGGGAGATTTTTCTCAGCCTCCCCCAGGTCAGCAGGTAGCCTTCTCTGTTGCTCTCATTGCCTTAGCAATACTAACTCAATGCTATGTAAAAAATAAGAATCTCTGTGTAAACCTTAGAGTGCTGTGTAGATGGCAATGATTTGGAGACCTTTGAGGGAGAATTTTTGCCTGGGGATCCTTCAAGGGATGGGCGGGACAGAGGGCTGAAGGGTAGGCCAGCCTACAAATGGTTGTTGTTGCTGTTCAGTCCTGCCTGACTCTTTGCGACCTCATTTGTAGTTTTCCTAATAAAGATACTGAAATAGTTTGCCATTTCCTTCCCTAGTTCATTTTACAGATGAGAAAACTGAAGCAATTACGTGACTTGTCCAAGGTCACACAGCTAGTAAGTGTCTGAAGTTGTATTTGAACTCAGATATTTCCGATTGCTCAGTGTTCTACCCATGTTTCCCCAATAATAAGACACTGTCTTATTATTTTTTTGGACAGAAAAACACCAGAGGGCTTATTTTCAGGGGAGGGCTTATTTTAATGAACATTGACAGCAATTTTAATAAACAGGTAAATGTGAACAAAAAAAAGTACCTTTATTCAATAATGATCATGTCATCTTCTTCAACAATATCGGCATAAGTGTCCATACCCTGAATTCCATCCTGGATGTCTTACGCCTCTATTTCCTTCAGAAGAAGTGGACCCAATCTGTCATGTCCAGCAATATAGCTCTCTTTAAATGAACATGTTTGTCCAGGTAACCTGCTCATAGTGCCTTGGCGACACAGCTGTCAGTAATTTTATCCCGACTTCTTCATCCAAGTCATGACTTCTTGCAGACAGGGCTTCACAAAGTTTCCACGCTGATTTCTTTCCATTCTATTTTCAATGTAGTCATTGACTTCCATGCGCAAATGGTCCTTGAATGGCTTGTTTATTGCAATATCAAGGGTCTGGAGATAGGCAGTCATTCCTGCAGGAATCATTACTTGATCTATTCTTCTCTCTTCAAGAAAGTTCTTCATTTCTTTAGCGCGGTGAGTACTGGCTGAGTTCTTCTTTTATCCTCCATGATGCCCCCTGAGTTCTTCTTCTATCCTCCATCATGCCCCCTGAGTTCTTCTTTTATCCTCCATCATGCCCCCTCACTCCCACTTACATACCGGGTTTTTATGTTGTCCTGCCTCAGCTCTCCTCCGCGGCACTGCTCTCAATGGCGCCAGCAAGCAAATCACTGGGGAAGAACAGGATGACGCACTCACTGCTGCAGCTCTGATTGGATGCAGCTTGGAGCGCAGCGTGCATTTCACCGGGGCGGGGGTGGGGGGGGTGGGGAGGTGCATACAGAGGGTACCGTAATGTAGTGTGTAGCGCAGGGGATCACCTTCACTACAGTAGCAATCTCAATAGGGCTTATTTTCGGAGGAGGGCTTATTTTAGAGGAATCTTACACAGTAAGGGGAGAGCTTATTTTCGGGATAGGTCTTATTATCGGGAAACACGGTATCTATTGAGCTACCTAACTTCTCCTGCCCCAGGTGTTAACATTTTCCAAAAGTATTTGTATTTTTAAAAAAGCATCCCAGAGAGGTAAAGAAAATCACTCTCTAAAGGTGGAATTTTAAATACTATGGCATCTGGGTGAGAGACAGATTTCTCAACAAGAGCAGCCAGCTAAAAAATTTTGTGTTCTCACCTATTTTACCTCCTAATGTCAGCTCTGACAGAAGGTTTATTGGGGGATAGAAGCAAGGACTGGGATAAAAAAAATAGCTGCTGAAAAGTCCACTCCTCAGTCACCTATCATATTGTGTAATAAGTCACTAAGAACAGCAAAAAGGTACTAGACTGTCCTGGTTTTCTTTGCCCAGATGCCGATGCATTAACAGGGAAAATGGGGGTGGGACATAGGAACTCGGGGTTGATTGTAGATTGAGAGGTGCTGCTTCCAAAGCTTGGGGGTAAAGAGGAGTAAGGAATAGAATTGTATTTTTGGTGGGGTGAGACAGGGACAAGTGGGATCCAAAATCCATTTAATGGAGAGTGCAGTACGACTGAGGAAGGATGTCCAGCACTGCATTTAACTGATTCTTAAATAAGAAACAAATTTGTGAATGAAAATTAATGGGACAGAGGAGACTTTAAAAAAATAAAAACAATCGCTTCTCGGCCTTTTGGCTAAGATCAAGTGTAAAAAAATAAAAACAAATCACAAAAAAAGTTCCTCTAAGATAGACCTCATCCTCCCTCCATAGGATCTGTTAGAGACAGGAGTAGTTCAAAATCTTGACTATTATTCTAGGGCATGGGAGGTTTCCCAGAGACCTTTTCCCTAGTCATCTGGATTAGATAAAGCCCAAATCATTTCCTGAATTTGTATAGCTTATCATGCTTTTAAACTAGATCCTTTTATAAGCATTGTCCGATCTTAGTCAGCAAGTATTTGCTGAACTCCTATTGTGTGCAAGGGTCTGTATGAACATTCTATGAATGGAAAAAGGGAGGTGGATAAAATCCTCAGAGTGTTTATAACCTACATAATAACAGTGTTAGGTAATTAGGGAAAGACTTTATTCTGCTTATTTGAAAGATGAAGAATTCTGGGACTCAGAGAATCAAAGAACCATAGTATGTCAATGTGAGAAAAAATCTTAGGGGAAAAATGAGTCCAACCTTATTTTATGGATGAAGAACCTGAGCACTAAAAACACGAAGGCATTTATTCAACTAGAGAGTACCTGAGCTAGTATTCAATCCAGGTTCTCTCACCCCTAAATCTGGTTGTTTTTTTTCTCCCCCTTTACATCATGGACTTTAGAGAGATTCTAATACTAGAATTTTACAGATAAGGAATTTATGCTTGGATGAGATCAATGCTATCATTGAAGTACTCATTCTTATCTGCCATACATATCATTCAGTATCGAAGGGTACTCTGAGGTAACCACTGCACTCTCTCTGGCTGTTGGAGAACTCATTGCTCCTCTCTTTTTAGCTCCAACCTTTATGGGTTTAATGATGGTTCTAGCCCTATCCTGCTAGTTCCTTCATTTTGTTACATCTTTGACTTGGGCTTCTTTGATTAATTTATCAAACATAAAAAAAAATTTAAAAACCACTAAAAATAAAGTAAAAACCAAATGCACCCCACTCATAAAACATGTTTCAGACCAGTCAGCAAACTGTCTTCTACAGGTGGGTCTAAAACCTAGAAGCTAAGTATTGCCCAGCCATTCCCACGGGGAACCAGTTAAGGAATCCATATAGGTTTTTTTTTTGGTTGGTTTTTTAAAAACTCATGGTAAAAACGGAGTAGAATTGTGCCCAGCCCTTTTCTGGGTCACCTCTTCAGGGTCACAAATAATTTGTTTTCTTCTTCAATTTTCTCCCATCTCTAGACACTAGAGAAAGGCATCAAGTGTGAAGATGAAACGCGAAGGGCATTTGATATAAAAGTAGTTGTCTATGCTTGTTCTAATATTATGCTACAAGGGGAAATGTGTGAAATGTCTTCATTGTGTTATTAAAAACAAAAAAGAATACAAGAGAGATATAACAGGCCAGCAAGAGGAGGGAGACAGGAAAGAGCAGTGTGCCCCACAGATTCTCCCAGAGGAGGTAGGGCAGCAAGCCCTGAGAGATATTAAAAGAAATTTGAGGGACACTCTAGAGATATGGAAAAGGAGGTATTGATATAAGACCAGGCCACATGCCCTCTTGTCAAGTATCCCAGAAGAGTTTCATTTGCTTATTAGTATTTATTATTATTAATCAATCCAATAATCATTCATTAAGCACTAACTATGTACCAAGAGCTGTGCTAAGTGCTGGAGATACAAAAAGAGGCAAAAAAAATCCCTGTCCTCAAGGAATTCATAATATCATAGGGGAGAAATTTATAATTGCTAACTACATATTAACCATAGTTATGTATTTATTACTATATATGTTATAATTATTAACTAGAGCTATCATTATTATAATACTTCACATTTAAGTAGCTTTTTATAGTTTAAAACATTTTTTTTAAACAAACATCCATATGAGGCAGGTAGGTTAGGGATTATTTTACTCCTCTTAAGAAACTCCACCCGAGTTTCCACAACTAATTAATGCCCAGAATTTGTGATTTGGGGTCTTTTGCACTTTCCTGGCCGGATGTTGCTTTCACCAACATGATAAATTAGGCTGTCCTTTTTGTCTGGGAAAGATCAGGAAGTCTGCTTCAGTTCTGGCTAACACCCAAGGTGAATAGCATGGCTTGGGCTGCCTCAGTCATGATTTGAAAGTAGCGAAGAGGTAAGCAGAGGCAGTACCATTATGCTGAGATGGGAATCCTTAGAATCCAGCGGGAGATTTAAATTCAATCCACCATTTTAGGTGGGTTCACAAAGCCACCAATAAAAGGCCAGTGGATCCAAACCTAACCTATTTTGAACACAAGATCAAGCCATATTAGGATAATAGACTCCCAGAAGCTGAAAAATAGCTCATTTTGAATGAACAGATTTGTTCAAGGTCACAGCAAATGGTAGAACCAGTAAGGTCCAGAGCCTCTTGATTCTCATTCATTCTTTCCCCGCATTAAACATAGTGTCAAATGACAGCAACTCTATTGCCTGCCCTGGGCCTATTGAAACTAGTCATCCTTCCAATCCCCCCCAAAATTCACCCCTTTGATGAAGCTTTTTGTGATCCTTCTGACATAATATTTCCTCACTCTGACTTCATCTCCCAAATGTAATCTAAGTTTGAAATACCTTGAGTTGTTTTTCCCTGCCAGACAAGGACAGAATATGAAATGGACTAGGAGCTGGATTGTCCATGATTCTTAAAGCAAATGGAATTGCTTAAGATTGTTTAATGTCATGCAACAGTAGGCCATTTAAAAAAGTCTTTACAGAAAACATGCCAAACATACCAGAGGTACAAAGAGACAATGAATTGGCAGCATGCAAGCTGCCATTGTGGCCGTGGTCCAGAGGTGACAGTGGGTGATGATGGAAATAAATGCCAGAGAGACCCTTGTGTGACAATCTTGCTAAAGCATCAGGTTCTGGGAGCCAACAAACTGGCTGGGCATGTAATGAATTGGAACAAAGGCTAGCACATGCTCTTTGAACTTTGTGATCAAATACTAAGGTGTGGTCCCCCCTCCCCCCAATGCGGTCTGTGAGCATCGGGTACAGAAAAATTGATGAAGTTGAGATTTCTGATGTTACTAGGAGGAAAGGGGGTGCCATAAAGCTAATGTTGCTAAGTTTTCTTCAGTTTTAGAAAATGTATATTTAATGCACATGTGAGTGAATAATTCAGATTTTGTAAAGTACGTAAGGGAACAGGAAGATGTCTCCTTTGGGAATGGAGGCACAAATCTAAATAGCTTAAGCTAACTTGTCAATTTTATTAGGAATCTAGTTATATTTCAGATAAAGATTGGGGGAAAGCGCGAAAAAGAAAGTCCAGGAGTCTTATACAAAGGGACTATCAAGTAGTTTAGGGCTTGGTCCGCCATCTGTTGGCAGATGTAAAAATTGCACATTAAGTAGCTATTCCATCTTCCTCATCTCCTAGGAGGCAAAGATATTTTCCCTTGACATTTCCTTAATTTGATTCAACATTTATTTAGCCATTACTAGATTATTGATAGGAAATGCTTTTGATAGGGACTTCAGTTGAATGCCCTTTGTGTATATGTATGCATACACACATATACATATACACATATTCATATACATATAAACATGCATAAATATATGTGGATTATGATCATTGTAATGAGGATAATGAGCTTGGTACAGAATTGAAAAGAAGGAATAAAAGCAGGACTTCTTTTTTTATACCTTTTTATTTACAAGATATATGCATGGGTAATTTTTCAGCATTGACCCTTGCAAAACCTTCTGTTTCAACTTTCCCCCTCCTCTCCTCACCCCCCTCCCCCAGATGGCAGGTAGACCAATATATGTAATGTTAAAGTATATGTTAAATACAATATATGTATACATGTCCATACAGTTATTTTGCTGCCAAGAAGACTTGGATTTTGAAATAATGTAAAATTAATCTGAGAAGGAAATCAAAAATGCAAGCGGACAAAAGCAAAGGGATTGGAAATGCTATGTAGTGGTTCACACTCATTTCCCATAGTTCTTTCCCTGGGTGTAGCTGGTTCAATTCATTACTGCTCTATTGGAACTGATTTGTTTCATCTCATTGCTGAGGATGGCCATGCCCATCAGAATCGATCATTATATAGTATTGTTGTCGAAGTATATAATGATCTCCTGGTCCTGCTCATTTCACTCAGCATCAGTTTGTATAAGTCTCTCCAGGCCTTTCTGAAATCATCCTGTTGGTCATTTCTTACAGAACAATAATGTTCCATGACATTCGTATACCACAATTTACCCAGCCATTCTCCAATTGATGGGCATCCACTCATTTTCCAGTTTCTAGCCACTACAAACAGGGCTGCCACAAACATTTTTGCACATGTGGGTTCCTTTTTCTTCTTTAAGATCTCTTGGGGATATAAGCCCAGTAGTAACACTGCTAGATCAAAAGGTATGCACAGTCTGATAACTTTTTGAGCATAGTTCCAAATTGCTCTCCAGAATGGCTGGATGTGTTCACAATTCCACTAATAATGTATCAGTGTCCCAGTTTTCCCACATCCCTTCCAACATTCCACATTATCTTTTCCTGTCATCCTAGCCAATCTGACAGGTATGTAGTGGTATCTCAGAGTTGTCTTAATTTATATTTCTCTGATTAATAATGACTTGGAGCATCTTTTCATATGACTAGAAATAGTTTCAATTTCTTCGTCTGAAAAATTATCTGTTCATATTCTTTGACAATTTATCAATTGGAGAATGCTTTGATTTCTTATAGAGTCAATTCTCTATATATTTTGGAAATGAGATCTTTATCAGAACCTTTGACTGTAAAAATGTTTTCCCAGTTTATTGTTTCCCTTCTAATCTTGTCTGCATTGGTTTTGTTTGTGCAAAAGCTTTTCAATTTGATATAATCAAAATTTTCTATTTTGTGATCAATAATAATCTCTAGTTCTTCTTTGGTCACAAATTCCTTCTCTTCCACAGGTCTGAGAGGTAAACTGTCCTATGTTCTTCTAATTTATTTATAATCTCATTCTTTATGCCTAGGTCATGAACCCATTTTGACTTTATCTTGATGTATGGTGTTAAGTGTGGGTCAATAAGGCAGGACTTCTTTTGAGAAACTGCAAAACTTTTTAAAAGTTTCCCACAAAAACAAAGGCACATCTTTTAAATACTAACATTTTGCCAGCATTTTCCCATGGCAAGGAGATCTAGAACATCACTTTTTTTAAAGTATGAAAGGCTATTATCACACAAAGAGCAATGGAAAGGCACAATTGTGAGCAAGCTACAATATATAGAATCAATAAGAAACTCTGAAGAAATGGAGAAAAGCATGGTAACAAAGAACTATATGAGAAGAAGAAAAGACAGGTCATGTGGCAAGAGCAAGGGACCATAGGTAGTAAGAAAGGGTGCTCTACTGGCATCCCTTCAGTATCCAGAGAAATTG